>NW_016807677.1:8685395-8810628 GCF_001698545.2 Rhinopithecus bieti
GAGGGAGGCGGGGGGCGCCGGGCAGCCCCGCCTTTTCCCCGAGGAGGCGCCGAGCGGCCATATTGCGGAGCTGTCTGCGGTGGCGGCGGCGCCTCTCGTCTCCCGCGGCCCAGCGCTCGCACCACCGCCTCTCCCTCCCTGCCGCAGCCGCGCCGCCGCGCAGCGCCCCAGCCACACGCCGGCGGGCAGAAGCCGCCCGCTCTCCGGGTAAGCCGCGGCGCCCTCCCTTCCCCCACTCCCCGCTCCCGGTTCCTCCGGAGACGCTGAGGTGGCGGCGAGAAGTTGCGTGGCCCGCGCTGCCCGGCCGTGGCGCCGCCACCAGGGCCTGGCGCGCCTCCTCTCGCGCCCCTCTGGTGGAGGCGCCACCGTGGTAATGGCCCGGTCGGCCAGGCTCCTACCCGGGCTGGCGGGGGCCGCGAGGCCCTGCCCGAGTCGTGGCTGAGCCGCGGCCCGAACGTGCCTGCCGGGCCAAAGTCGACCCTTGCCGCCGCGCGATTCTTCTCGCCTCCGGGCGCGGGGTCTGCCTTCAGCGCCGGCCTCGGACCCCCGCGCCCTGGAGACGGTGGGCTACCGCTGCCTGGACTGGGCCCCGGGCCCGGGCTGGCGTCGTCCCAAGGGTTGTTTGAAAATCCAGATACTCAGCGTAGGTAGAATTCGATTTTACATTTATTAGAACTTGTCCCCCGGCCTCCGGTTTGAAAGGAGGGGTGTTGAATTACTAGACAGCGTGCGTTCCGCCCCAGTGGCAAAGGGGATGTTGCATGACAGGGTTTGGGGCGCCAGCCGCTCCCACCGCCAGCACCCGCCAGGCCAGAGCCGCGGTTCCAGTCCACAGCTCTCCCTGCTGCTGTTGCAGCTCTCGGAGCCCCGTAACTTTCTCAGGCCCTTGAGGCCGGTCAGTTTTAGCGTCTCAGACCCCACCAGATAAGTTCAGTTCATGATAGCCCTCTTTTCCTTTAAAGGATTCTAAGCTCAATTCCCGGACTAAGTTTGAAAGGGGGCAGTGCAATTTTTTTTTTTTCCAATTTAAACAGACTACATCGCTTCCTAAACTGATGTCATGTTTCTTCAAACATTCCCAATATTTGTTTTTTTTTTTTTCTTAAGGAGTAATTATTAGGTTGGAAGTGTGTTAAAAATCAACTTCATAAAAATATATTTTAAAATCCAGTTGAGATTTTGGTGGAAGACACGTTGGTGAGGAGCTCGATGGCAGTCTTGTGGCACTAACACTGGCAGGATGTAAATATAAAAGCCTAAGATGATAAGGGTTTATTTGATAAACGAGTACTTTGACATAGACATTGCAATCTATTGTTTACGGAGCATACTTCTGTTTTTTTTTTGGAACACTAAATACTCTTTTATATGACTGATGGAGCTAAGAAGGAACAATTACCCCGTTCATGTTGCTGGATAAATAATGGCTTGATCCATTTGCCAAACAGCATCACTGGATATGAGAAAGGAGACTAATATTCAGGATTGCAGTTTTTTATTTTCAGAATTCCTTTGCTTTCCCCAGTGTACTTTATCTTCCAGAGACTAATAATACTTACTTCAAATACAGCAACATGTAAAACATTCCTTTTGAAGTTAATCGTATACTGTAAAGAGGATTGCAGTGACTTCATTTCTTTGCTTAATCGCTTTTTTGTATATGATGGAATTTAATAAACAGTTGGTATATTAATAAGGAATGAATAGACATTGGCATTCTTTACAGCTTTATTTAAATGAGACAGAATTTGATTATGGCACTGAAAAAATGTTGAGTTCTTGACCTTAGGAAACACATAAAATGTTTTGTTCACTCCTGTATCCACACACATGGAAGAGTATGTAGGAGAGGCTCAGGAGTAGTTGTACAATAGATGTAATTAATTTGGGTGTAGGGAAAATACGTTGAGTCTGTCCTTTTTTTTTTTTTCTGGAAATTGTGATTAATTAACTGAAACGCAATTTAATTACTTTTCTTTCGATGCTAAGAAATGACAGACTTTGCTGTTCTTTCCCTCCCTTGCTGAGTCTCATTGGTCTCCGGGATGGGGAACGCGTTGTTTTTTGTTTATTGGTTTACTATTCCCAAGAGAAGAATTGGATTTTTTTTGTTGTTTGGAGTCAATACATTTTTACTCCAGGAATTCCGTGTTGTGATTTCTTCCACTGTCCATCAAGTTCACTTTAGATCCTCTAAAGAGCTGGAGTCAAAAGATTTATCTTCAAGTTAGTCCTTTTTAATGAAACTGATGCTTATTTTAATCCAGTTGTCCTGTCAGCCCATCTCACTCTGTCGCCCAGGGTGGTATGCAGTGGCGTGATCTCGGCTCACTGCACCTCTCCCTCCCAGGTTCAAGTGATTCTCTCATGCCTCAGCCTCCTGAGTAGCTGGGAGTACAGGCGTGCACCACCATGCCCAGCTAATTTTTGCATTTTTAGTAGAGACGGAGTTTTGCCATGTTGGCCAGGCTGATCTGGAACTCCTGGACCTCAGGTATTCTGCCTGCCTCGGCCTCCCAAAGTGCTGGGATCACAGGCATGAGCCACTGTGCCGGCCAGAATTGGATTTTATTGTTCATTTTTTATCTTTGGCAGGCTGTTGAAGTGAAAGTCTTCATATGTTTTTATTTTGCTTTCAGTTCTCAATCTTTTAACCTACTCTGTGTGATCTGATATAGTAGAGTCTGAAATGGTGAATGATGGTGAGAATCTTGTTTTTTCATCCATTTTTAATTTAATGCATTTTAATTTATGCTATTAATGTTTAAAAACAGGGTCAAATTTTAACCAATATTTCCTGTAGACCAAAGTCTAAAAAAATATGTTTTATTGAGGTTGTGAAGACTGAGCCATGCTGGTGGAGTTTATCTGTAAGGTGTAGCTAAATATAATTTCATGTTACTTCTGTGAATCTGGGAAGTCAACCAAGTCACTCTTGGGTGTCAGGGACCTTCCTGCAGACCACGAGCTGGCAGGTGGTACTTAACTGATACTGTCCCTGGGGTACAAGATTCAGTGGAGCTGGATTGGGTTGCTATGGACTCCACCCTTATTGTAAGTCTCATGGCATTACTGATCCAGTTAAGGCTGTTCTGGTAACTTCCTTGATTGCTGCAGCCAGGGTGTGCACACCTCTTTGGTGGTAGAGGTGTCCAATCTGGCCCCAGAGAGTTCCTGAATTTCTAGCCTATTTTAGAGAAATCCTGCTTTTCCTACTTTAAGTTTCTGGTATATATCTTAATATTTATATTGAATGTATAGTTTAAGCCATTTTTAAAAAAACTATAAAAGTCATATATTTTATGGCAAAGTTTAAAAACCCAGAAAAATGTAAAGGAAAAGGTCAAAGTTCTCCTTATTCCCTAGAACACCCCAGCCCCTTTCCTAGTCCTGTTTTCCATAGGTAGCTGCTGTTGGCAATTCCTTGTTTACGGAAAATGCCAGTAGGTATGCAGGGATAAACATATACTTTATATCCCTTATTTGTGATTTTAAAGTCTTATTAAAATAGGGTTACATTGTAACAGACATTGAAAGGGTGCTTATTAACTTGTGTTAAACATTGAGTAAATCATATTTCTCATGTTTTCATCATTTGAATAAAAGCACACAATAGAATTCCCTATGCTAATTCCCAAGCGTGTATATGTGCAGATTTGTGTACAGATTTTCTTGATTAATGATTGAAGATGAAGTTTACTATTTGTTTTTTTTCTAGCATATGGCATATAGTTGACAATGAGAAATGGTGTCTTTTAAAAACAGAAGGTTTATGATTTGGTGTGGGAAATATCCACATCTTGCTCTTAACGAAAAAAGTTTGCCAACTCCTTAGAAAAAACATCCTGTTGAAAGGATATTTTAGGGCCGGGCTCGGTGGCTCAAGCCTGTAATCCCAGCACTTTGGGAGGCCGGGACAGGCGGATCACGAGGTCAGGAGATCGAGACCATCCTGGCTAACACGGTGAAATCCGTCTCTACTAAAAAAATACAAAAAACCTAGCCGGGCGAGGTGGCGGGCGCCTATAGTCCCAGCTACTCCGGAGGCTGAGGCAGGAGAATGGCGTCAACCCAGGAGGCGGAGCTTGCAGTGAGCTGAGATCTGGCCACTGCACTCCAGCCTGGGCAACAGAGCGAGACTCCGTCTCAAAAAAAAGGAAAGGATATTTTAGATACAGTATTGAAGAAACAGGTACTGCATTGTTTATTTTCTCTAAGATTATGGAATTTATAAAGCTATGAACTTCAGTATTAGTAACTGAGATAATGGACTGTTTTCTTCTGAGTTGTAGATAATCTCTATGGCTTTCAGGACGTTAAATGCTTTTTTAAAAATTTATTTGTGAAAAGTTTAAGTCAACTAGGACTGATTGCAGGTAAATTTGTCAAGTGAGCACTCTTGTTTTGAGCCCTTAGGTCATTTTAGATGCTTTGGCATCAAATAAGAGAAAATTCTCCAATTGGTTTAAACAATGAGGAAATTTAATGTCATTTTTTTCTTAATTTTTTTTTTAAAAACAGGGTCTTCCTCCATTACCCAAGCTGGAGTGCAGTGGTGCTATTACAGCTCTCTGCAGCCTTGACCTCCTGGGCTCAAGTGATCCTTTAAGTTCCTCCCACCTCAGCCTCCCTAGAGGCTGCCACCACTGGTGTGTGCCACCCTGCCCAGCTTTTTTTTTTTTTTTCCAAGACAGGGTCTCCCTCTGTTGCCCAGGCTGGAATGCAGTGGCGTGATCTCAGCTCACTGCAGCCTCCGCCTCCAGGGTTCAAGTGATTCTTCTGCCTCAGCTTCCATAGTAGGTGGGATTTAAGGCACATGCCACCAGGCCCAGCTAATTTTTCTATTTTCAGTAGAGACAGAGTTTTACCATGTTGGCCAGGCTGGTCTCAAACTCCTGACCTCAAGTGATCTGCCCGCCTTGGCCCTCCCAAAGTGCTGGGATTACAGGTGTGAACCACCGTGCCCAGACAACTAATTTTTTAAAAAACCTTTTCGTAGAGATGGGGTATCCCTATGTTGCCCAAGCTGGTCTGTAATTCCTGGGCTCAAATGATCATCCTGCCTGGGACTTCCTGCCTTGGACTTTTGACCTCCCAAAGTGCTGGGATTATAGGTGTGAGCCACCATGCTTGGCCAGAATTTAATGTCTTACATGCTAGAAGTCCAGAGGCTCAAGAATGGTTAAATAATGACATCAAGAACTCCTTCTCTTTCCAACTCTCTTCCCTGTGATTTTCCCCATTAACTTCATATTAAGACTGCCCTTCCCCGTATCAGTTTGGCTTCTGCAAAGGAACCAGGAGCAGTGATGTGGACCTGTAGTCCCAGCTACTCAGAATGCTGAGGTTGGGGGATCACTTGAGCCTGGGAGGTCAAGCCCACAGTGAACCCCTTGTCCCAGTTTGGCTGCTGCATCCCATCCAGACAGATCAATATCCAAAGGAATAAGAGGAACTGTTTCTAGAGACCCCCAAGCAGATGTCTTCTGAGTCTCATTGGCCAGGATTGGGGCACATTCCATACCTAACCAGTCAACTGGCAAGGGTAATGGAATTGCTCTTTCTTCCAACTCTGTTCCCAATAGATTCTTTACTTCTTTTTTCTTTTTCCTTCCTCCCTCCGTTCCTCCCTCTTTCCCTGTCTCCCTCCTTCTCTCCCTCACTGTCACCTCTCTGCTGCTAGAGTGCAGTGTCATGATCATAGCACCATGCCACAAACTCCAGGGCTTTGAACTCTAGGGTTCAGGCAGTCCTCCCACCTCAGCCGCTGGAGTAGCTAAGACTACATGTGCATACCACCATGCTTGACTGATTTTTATTTTTTTTAGAGATACGGTTTCACTGTGTTGCCCAGGCTAGTCTCAAACTTCTGGCCTCAGGTGATCCTCCTGCCTCAGCCTCCTAAAGTGAAAGCAACCGCACCCAGCCCCATTATTTTCATTATTCGTCTATATTACATGTCTTCGGTTCTTTTTTACCCCCATCCAAAGTCATATCCGAAATTGATCCATTACAGATAGTCATATGTAGTGAGCTCATATCTTTCTAGGTACCAACTTCAGTTAAATTATGAAAGGAAAAGTGTTGATTCATGTTAAAATACTTGGCAAGTTGTGGTCCATGGGCTAAACCCAGCCTATTGCCTGTTTTTGTAAATAAAGTTTTATTTGAACACATCATAGCTTACTTGTTTACATATTATCTATGACTGCTTTCCTGCTACAACAGTAGAATGGTTTCCACAGAGACTGTATGGCTTACAAAGTCTATAATGTTTACTTAAATGGCCCTTTGCAGAAAAAGTTTGGTGACCACTGCTTTAAGGTGTCAGTCATACATTCAGACAGTTATTATATGCCACATACTCTTTGCATTTGAGAATGGAAAGATGAGTAAAATACTGAGGCGTTCTCACGCTAATGGGAAGATAGATGTGCCATATTGTATTCATAAAGTGTGTTAAGTGCTTTTTTTTTTTCTTCTTTTTGAGATAGTGTCTCTGTTGCCCAGGCCAGAGTGTAGTGGCTTGATTATAGCTCACTGTGACCTTGACCTTCCAGGCTGAAGTGATCCCTCCACCTCAGCCTCCCAAGTAACTGAAACTATAGGGGCTTGCCACTGCTCCCAGCTTTTTTATTTTTTGTAGACACGGGGTCTCACCATGTTGCCCAGGCTGGTCTTAAACTCCTGGACTCAAGGGATCCTCCCGGCTCAGCCTCCCAAAGTGCTGGGATTACAGGTGTGAGCCACCACACCACGCCTGTTAAGTGTTGTCACAGTAGTGTGTGTAAATGAATTAATACTCATTGCAGCAGCGTTTTAAGTACAGTCTTCTGTGATGTGAGTTCTGGATGTTTCTTGCTTTTTTTTTTCCTTCTTTGTTAAATCTTCGTGTTGTTTTTGTAAATTGATAATCTTTTTTTTTTTTTTTTTTTTTTTTTTTTTTTTTTTTTGAGGTAGAGTCTCGCTGTCTCCCAGGCTGGAGTGCAGTGGCTGGATTTTGGCTCACTGCAAGCTCCACCTCCCGGGTTCACGCCAGTCTCCTGCCTCAGCCTCCCGAGTAGCTGGGACTACAGGCACCTGCCACCATGCCCGGCTAATTTTTTGTATTTTTAGTAGGGACAGGGTTTGCACTGTGTTAGCCAGTATGGTCTCGATCTCCTGACCTCGTGATCCGACCACCTCGGCCTCCCAAAGTGCTGGGATTATAGGTGTGAACCACTGCGCCCGGCCGATAATCTTTTAATAACCAGAGTGGGTGTGTTTACAACAAAATGTCCTGGTGAGTACATGGAATAATGTGGATACATGAATGCAACATTAGGACTCTTATTTTTTTTTTTTGAGACAGAGTCTCACTTTGTCACCCAGGCTGGAGTGCAGTGGCATGATCTCAGCTCATTGCAGCCTCTGCCTCCTGGGTTCATGCGATTCAGCTGCCTCAGCGTCCCAAGTGGTTGGGACTACAGATGCACACCACCATGCAGGTCACCACGCCTGACTAATTTTTATATTTTTAGTGGAAACGGGGTTTTGCCTTGTTGGCCAGGCTGGTCTTGAACTCCTGACCTCAAGTAATCCACCCGCCTTGGCTTCCCAAAGTGCTGAGATTTCTGGTGTGAGCCACCGCACCCAGCTAACATAAGGACTCTGAGTGAAAGGGAGAATGGGAACATAGAAAATCTCAGCTGTGGTTAATTGACTTTAGATCCCTTTGGCTTGGATTAAATTTTCTTAGCCATTGTGAGGACGCCTGATAGTTAAGCTGTTTATAGGTTCTAGACTTAGAAAAACTGTAAAAACTTAGTTTGGTTATTTAGCAAAGTTCGTATATATCACCAGAAAGCTTACTATTTATATCTAATCAACAAGCAGCATGGTAATTACAGTTATCATTAAGTAAGTCAGATTATCTGGCCTTTAATTTGATTGTCAACTTAATTGAAATTATTGAAACAGTTTTGGATAGAGATGGTTAAGGCTTGAATTTGGGAGGCCTGGTTGTAAAGAGTTTTTTTTTTTTTTGAGATAGAGTTTTGCTTTTGTTGTCCAGGCTGGAGTGCAGTGGCACGATCTTGGCTCACCACAGCCTCGGCCCCCCAGATTCAAGTGATTCTCTTGCCTCAGCTTCTCAAGTAGCTGGGATTACAGACATGTGCCACCACGCTTGGCTAATTTTGTATTTTTAGTAGAGATGGGGTTTCTCCATGTTGGTCAGGCTGGTCTTGAACTCCTGACCTCAGGTGATCCGCTTGCCTCGACCTCCCAAAGTGCTGGGATTGCAGGTATGAGCCACCGCGCCTAGCCGTAAAGAGCTTTTTTTCTCCCCATGTTCATGTTGGTTCTCTCTTCTTAGTGATGCTTATTAGCTCGGTCATTTTACAACATAAAAAAAGAGAGGAAACTATTGCCCTTGACTCTAATCAGCAGAAAAATTTAAATGTGTATTATGTGTAAGATTAATTCAACAAAATCAACAGACATTTTGAGGCCCAACTCTGAACCAGGCACTGTATCAGTTTTTCTGAAAAGGGCGTTAATATCTAGAAAATTAGAAGCTTAATTTTTTTATGGTAATAGAACTTCCATATAGCCTCATTGACTGTATTAGAGAATATTGTCTAATTATAAAGACATGTAAGAAACATATTGACTTTGTTCTGTTTTGAAAATAAGCTATAATATCTGATGTTTCAAAGTACATCAAGGGTAGAATTATTTGTGAGAATTATTTTGTGTTTGCTTCTTTCCTGTTATATAAATGACTTTCATGAACCTATCCTTGTTTTCCCATTTCTAAACATTTTTATGTGAATGTTTAATGTTTTCTTAAGAGTGAAATGAGGAAGTTGAACTGGATTTAGCTTTCTTACCTTTTAGTATTTAATAATTGCAAATGATAGGGTATTATTTTATTTTCTGTTCATCTTAGGAACCATACAGATATGATTTTGCTTTTTAAATGTACAAAATTCTTAGAAGAGATCCTAAATTCAGTGTAAAACTTTGGTGTTAATATTGCAGTTCAGCTTTATAAATTTTAGAAATTTGCTATGCATTTTCAGTAACATGTATATTACTCAAATGTTGAATATTTCATTTCCTTGAAAATATCATTAAACCAGAAATCATTTCTACATGAGCAAGACTTAATATCTTACTTAAAACTGCCTCTCAGCCTTACGGGAATTCCACTTACAGAGATGATCATACCAGTTATTAATGTGCACTTAAAACATCTTTAGAGGTAGTCTCTTGACCTGATAACAATAGAGGAGAGAGCTTTAGTAGCCTACTTCTTGAAAAGCCCTAGTAATTGTTTGGTATGAACTTGTCTAGAATGGTAGCTGAGAAAAGTAGAGTAAGATAATCAAAAGAGCCCAAGACTAGGTTTTAAATGAACATCTGTCTTTGTTAAGTAGCCCGCTGACATTGAACAAGTCATTTATCTGAATCTTAATTTCTTTTTTAGAAGAATGAGAGATTGTAACACCTGTCTTGGGCAGGAAGGGGGAGGGCAGTTATTGTGAAGATTAGGAAATATAGGCAGAATGGAGAGTGAACATTCTACAAATGCTCCCTGTATTCACTACCCTTCTTGCTTTTGGCCTTATTTCTTTACTTGCAAAATGGAGCTAAAAATTCTTGTCTTCTTTGCTTCACTTAGGGAAGACATGGCGTTATATAGATAAAAGTGCATTATTATTTGTTATTAAATTTATTAACACTGAGCTAACAGCATAATAATCATAATTCTTTGTGTTTTAAAGGCTTTAAACCTGGGGACCTATGACCTTGAATGGGGAAAAAGTTACATCTTTATTTTTACATTTTCTTCTATTATGAATATAGACGACATTAGCATTAGCAGTACAGTACCAGAGACTGTGTCTATTTTTTAATTTAATTTTTGTTTTTTATAGAGATGGGATCTCACTCTGTTGCCCAGGCTGGAGTGCAGTGGCACCATCACTCCTGAGTTCAAGTGACCCTTTGGAATAGCTGGGACTACACATGCGCATCACACACAGCTAATTTTTTTGTTTTTTGTAGATTGCCCAGACTGGTTTTGAACTCCCGGCCCCAAGCCGTCTTCCTGCCTTGGTCTCCCAAGGTGTTGAGATTACAGGCATGAGCCACCACACCCAGCCCAGAGACTGTTTCTAATAGAAACAGTAGATACTTTTGTAATACGTTAAAGCTGTCTCAAAATAAGTTACTGTTACTTAAAGTATTAAAAAAAGAAGTATATATATTAGTGTGTTTTTTATGTTTTGATAATTATATTCCAGTGTAATTGGTTTCTTTTGTAATTTTCTGTATTTTGTGCATGTATTTTATGCATTTAAAAATACTTTTCTTGGAAAGAGTTCATAGGCTTCACCAGTAGGGCCCATGCAGGAAAAATAAAATGATTAAGAACTTCTTTAATAGATTCCATTATTGTGTTGATTGGACTGCCAGAGTTGCCTTATTCAGTTTATACTGTTCTTTGTTGTGCTGCTTTCTCCCAGTAAATTGGCAGAGGAGTTCTCTTGGAATGTTTTGATCTCTGGAGAGATAACAATTATGTCATTTCTAAGTCTAAAAAGGCAGAAAAAAATTAAAATAGTTAAAATTAGGCTTAGGAAAAAGAGTATCTCAAAAGTAAAATCAGGCAATCTGCTATGAATTATTGATGCTTCAGTGCAGGCACTGCATGGACTAGACTTTATAACACCTGTTTTACCACCTGACAGGTGGGAGTCTTGTGCCACTGACTTAACAGAGCTCAATGTGTTAAGCGTGAGGCTATTTTTCCATTGTGTTAGGTAGAAAGGAGACTGAGAGTTACCCTCAGAGTTAAAAGACAAAGGAGAGAATGTTTATTGTTGCTATTTTGTCTCTAATGTGTGGCAGTGTGTTTGAGTACTTATTCATATGAGTGGTTTTCTCGAAATGGGAGACGTTTGCTGACTGGCAGCACCTCTCACAACTTGCTGGGTTTGTTGCTGCCATGACTGCACTTTTGTTGCTTTTGGAGGAGTAGGTATGGAAAAGAGGCAGGGCAAAACCACTTTAAGACATTTAAGAGTGGGAGAAAATTAAGAATTTAATTTAATTGGTTTAATTAAGTTTAAACCAATAAACTTGCAGATTAAAATTAAGAGAATTAAGAGTGGGGAGGAGGGAGTAAATTTTATTTTATGAGGGAAGAGTGGAAGTATACAAATATTTGATATATAAATATGTCTTTGATATATAATGGTTTAGGCAACTTAGTTTTATTGTTATTTTATGCTTTTTTTTAATAGAGGAAAGGAAAGATTTGAAAGACCAGGTTTTGTTTCAAGTTAGAGATGGAACCCCAGGATATGCATCTAGGTTTCTTTGTTTTACATGTAACATTTTATGAAATTATCTATTCTGCTACTAATAGATAGATGCCAGTTTCAATTAAAAGCATACTAATATATTCATAGACTAGAAATGTCTTTTTTTTTTTAGAGATAAAGTCTCACTCTGTCGCCCGGGCTGGAGTGTAGCGGTGTGATCTCAGCTCATTGCAGCCTCTGCCTCCTGGATTCAAGCGATTCTCCTGCCTCAGCCTCCTGAGTAGCAGGGACTGCAGGCATGCGCCATCATGTTCAGACAATTTTTTATTTTTACTAGAAACAGGGTTTCACCATGTTGCCCAGGCTGGTCTCGAACTCCTGACCTCAAGTGATCCACCTGCTTCAGCCTCCCAAAGTGCTGGGATTACAGGCATGAGCCACCATGCCTAGTCAGAAATGTCTCATTGAGGTTAAACAATACTCTCTTTTTCTTTTGAGATGAAGTCTCACACTGTCACCCGGGCTGGATTGCAGTGGCACGATCTTGGTTCACTGCAGCCCCCGCCTCTCAGGTTCACGCGATTCTCCTACCTCAGCCTCTTGAGTAGCTGAAATTATAGGCACACACCACACCCAGCTGATTTTTTGTACTTTTAGTAGAGACGGGGTTTCACTGTGTTGGCCAGACTGGTCTCGAACTCCTGACCTCGTGATCTGCCTGCCTCAGCCCCCCAAAGTGCTGGGATTACAGGCTTGAGCCACCGCGCCCAGCAACAATATTCTCTTGATATAAATATTTTCCATTAATAACTAAATTGTTATAAAAACTTAGGTTTTAATACCATTTGTACATAGCTTTGTCCTGAAAATTTAAGGTAGAGTTTTACATCTGTGTGTTATATAAGCTAATAAAAAATATGTATAAGCAATTTCATGAAATACGTTTTGAAATTCTTATCTCTGATTTTAAAATTAGAAACTTAACAAAACTCTGTTAAGTACTAAGTGTCTGTGTATCCAGACAACCATTTTTAATAATACCTGTGTTGTTCTGTGTTGATGGATGGGTAAGTTACATATTCTGCCTTTCCACTTTTCCTTACCTAAATGTTCACACAGTTTATTTTAATAATACCAAAAAACAAATAAAAAATCTCCCACAACCCTGGAGTAGTCCATAATGTTATCAGATAGCGTCAACATTACTTTGGTTATTGTAATCATTGGCTATTGTAAAGAATGCTGCTGTGAATATCTTGATACAGATTACTTTCTTTTACATTTAGTTTGGGGGAAGAAATATCTTCTAGGAGATTTATTACAAAAGCAGAATTTCATATTGAAAAAAGCTGTATAGCTTTCGTTATGTATTCTCTACTTTATAGAAATGTGGAGCCAACATATGGTGATACTTACAATACTTATCTACTTGTTTGCCAACGTTGTTTGTCAACCTTGCCATGAATAATTAATATTTATTTTGCTGGTTTAATGAGTATATCATTGGTAAAACACTTGTAGTTTTACTCAGTAGAACATTTGTGTGTTTTTTTAACGTAAGATTTGTTGGCGAAGTTTCTTATTGAACTGTTTACGGAGTGGAATCTGAGCAATATCTTTATATGTTTAACCATTTGATTACTTTGCATAACAGCTTTAGTTGCAAATTTTCTGCTGGTTTTATTTTGGTATTTGTTTTACCTATGTAGAGATTTAAAATAAAATATATTTATCTGTTTTTATTATAACCTATGTATCTTTCTTAGTCATATTGTGTTATTCTTCCAAAACTAGAATTTTTTTCAAGTATCTCTCTTTTTCTTTTTTTTAATTATTTTTTAAAAAACATAGGGGGTCTTGCTATGTTTTCTAGGCTGGTCTTGAACTCCTGGGCTCAAGCAGCCCGCCTGTCTCAGGCTCTCAAAGTGCTGGGTTTGCAGGTATAAGCCACTGCTCCTGCTTTCTTTTGAGAAAATATTAACTTACTTACATTTTATTAAATGACATTGTGAAGTTATGGGTCCAACTTTAGTTTACTTATTTAGAATAATTCTGTTTTTTCATTGTAAGAAATTAGTTTTTTAGGCTGGGCGCGGTGGCTCATATCTGTGAGCATTTTGGGAGGCTGAGGCAGGCGGATTACCTGTTGTCAAGAGTTCAAGACCAGCCTGGGCAACATAGTGAAACCCCGTCTCTACTAAAAACACAAAAATTAGCCAGATGTAGTGGTGCACGCCTGTAATCCCAGCTACTTGGGAGACTGAGGCAGGAGAATCACTTGAACCTGGGAGGTGGAGGTTGCAGTGAGCCAAGATCGCGCCACTGCACTCCAGCCTGGGTGACAGAATGAGACTCCATCTCCAAAAAAAAGAAATTAGTTTATTACAAAACCTCTACATTTTCATTTTACAAGTTTACAGGTTTCATTTTAATTCTTCGAGCCTGTTAATATTTTAGAATATAAACATTCTGGTCTTTTCATTCATTCCTTTTTTTAAAAAAAGTGATGGTATTCTATGGATTTTTTTTTAATGTTTTATTTTTTAGATTTTAGACAGAGTCCTGCTCTGTTGCCCAGGCTGGATTGTAGTGGCATGATCATAACTCACTGCAGCCTCAAACTTCTGGGCTCAAGCGATCTTCCTACCTTAGCCTCTTGAGTAGCTAGGACTACATGTGCACTCCATTATGCCTGGTTTATTTTTATTTTTTGTATAGACACTGTCTCTCTGTGTTGCCCAGGCTGGTCTTGAACTCTTGCCCTCAAGTGATCCTCCTGCCTTGACCTCCCAAAGTGCTGGAATTATAGGTGTCAGCCACCATGCCTGGCTACTATGGATGATTTTATTACCTACCTTTATACTTGGTGGTTTGTGAATATCTTCCTATGTCATTTAGTATTTTTCTATAACATTTTAATGGGCTGCATTGTGATCTTGTGGATCCTAAGATATACCATGATTGACTTAGCTAAACTCCCAGTTTTAGATATACTTTTATAAATTGTACTATAATTAGTCTTTGTAGTTGTAGCATTATACATATTTGTTAATATTTTCTTCAAGTATATTTCTACAAATGAAATTAGTTAGCAGTCTTTTCATATCAAAAAAGAGGAAGACAGGCTGAAATATTGTAGAACTCTGGATGCTAGGTGGCAAGAGACTTGTAGTTTGGCCATTTATTGCTCATATAACTTAGGACAAACCATTTTAGCTTGGGATAAAACTTTTAGTGATCGTATTACTGATTGAAACAAATGCTTATGTAATCTAAACTACTATGATTCAAAAAATGGCCAAAGTTTTGATGCAGACACACATCTTATATATGTGTGAAGAATTTGAATAAAATTGTTCTATGAAATGTGAGATGAAGCAATTTTGCTGAACCAATAGGTTATAGCTCATTTTTTGTTTGTTTTTTGAGACGGGTTCTTGCTCTCTCACCCAGGCTGGAGTGCATTGGCGATCTCAGCTCACTTCAGCCTGCACTTTCCAGGCTCAAACAATCCTTCCATCACCATGCCTGGCTAGTTTTTTGTTGTTGTTGTTTGTTTGTTTGTTTTTTGGTAGAGATGGGTTTTGCCCTGTTGCCTAGGCTCCTCTCAGACTCCTGGGCTCAAGTGATCCTCCCACTTCTCAAATTGCTAGAATTACACACGTGAGCTATTGCGCCTGGCCTGGAGGCTATTTTAATCAAGACCTGAGATGATAAGACCTGAACTAAGGCAGTAATAGTAGTTGGGATGAAAAAAGGGTATAGAATTTAAAAACTGGACTGAAATACATTTAGGTTCATGAAGGTAGGTGAGTGTAGATGGGAATAAGCTAGGAAATGATAAGAATTAAGAAATGAGGGATTTATACCTCCAACAGAATTTCATTGCCTAGTGGTTCATGCCTGTAATCCCAGCACTTTGGGAGGACCAGGCCAGCGGATCACTTGAGCTCAGTTTGAGACCAGCCTGGCCAACATGATGACACCCTTTCTCTACTAAAAATACAGATATTAGCTGGGTGTGGTGGTGGATGTCTGTAATCCCAGCTCGCTTGAACCCCGGAGGCGGAGGTTGCACTGAGCTAAGATTGCGCCACTGCGACCTCTGCACTCCAGCCTGGGTGACAGAGCGAGACTCCATCTCAAAAAAAAAGAAAAAAATCTCAGGAGGAAGTTTCCTCTGAAGAGGTTTATTGGTAATCAGTTACTTGTGATTGAGTAGAATTTGGGAAATGGCCTTACCCAAATTTCATTTTTATTACAACTTATAGAGAATTTCTCTTTTATAGTTATGGCATCTTTTCTTTTCTTTTTTTTTTTTGGAAACACAGTCTTGCTCTGTCGCCCAGGCTGTAGTGCAGTGGGACAATCTCGGCTCACTGCGGCCTCCACCTTCCAGGTTCAAGTGATTCTCCTGCCTCAGCCTCCTGAGTAGCTGGGATTATAGGCACCTGCCACCATGCCCAGCTAATTTTTGTATTTCTGGTATAGATGGGGTTTCACCATGTTGGCCGGGCTGGTCTCAAACTCCTGACCTCATATGATCCTCCCACCTTGGCCTCCCAAAGTGCTGGGATTACAGGCATGAGCCACCATGCCCAGCCTTAGTTATGGCATCTTAAACAGCAATCAGTAACTTTTTTTGTTTATTTGTTTGTTTTTAAGACAGGACCTTGCTCTGTTGCCCAGGCCAGAGTGCAGTGGTATGATCACTGCTCGCTGCAGCTTCAGCCACCTGGGCTTAAGCAGTCCTCTCACCTTGGCCTCCCAAAGTACTGGGATTACAGGTCCCAAAGTGTTGGGATTACCAATGTGAGCCGCCGTGTCTAGCTGAATGCATGTTGTTAGTGTGCAGAGTTTTGCCTGTTTCATACACATTGGGTGAATAAGCTATTCATATTTTTCTTTATTCATATTTTCGAACTTACAAGAAGAAAAAATAAGCCAGGTGCGGTGGCTCATGCCTGTGATCCTAGCACTTTGGGAGGCACAGTTGGGAGGACTGCTTGAGGCCAGGAGTTTGAGACAGCCTGAGCAACATAGGGCAACCCTGCCTCTACGAAAAAGTAAAATAAAAAGACTAGCTGGGCATGGTGGCATGTGCTCATGATCCTAGCTACTCGGGAGCCCAAGGCAGGAGGATTACTTGAACCTGGGAGGCTTAGGCTGCAGTGAGTTGTGATGTCACCACTGTACTCCAGCCTGAATGCCAGAATGAGACCCTGTCTTTAAAAAAGTAAAAATTAGTTTCTTCCATTTTTTTGTAGATTACATTAATCAGAATTTCCTTTTGTTTTTGGCAGTACAGAAAAAAAACATTGAAAAAGTATTCTTGAGCTCTTCAGAATCTGAATCCATCTGTCCTCACTTTTATTGTTCCTTTCTCTAACATCCTGGATACAGAGATGAGCCTGACTCAGAGAGCGAGCTTCTGGGCCCTAAGCAGTGATGTTTCCTTGTTCTTTGTTGTCTGTAATTAAATTAAAACTTCTGGTAGATCAATGTGTTTATACCAAGTTATTTGAGATGTGCGGTATTTTTAATCTTGGATTTTAGTCTTTTTAGGGAATGTGCAATGCTAGTAGAAGACATTGAAAATTTGAATGAAATCGCTCCTTGTTACTTTAAATCCACCTTTTCAAATATTTTAATTTATATCTTATGCAAATTATAGTTAAAACAGAAACCTTATATAAAAAGATAATACATTATGCTTTTTTTTTAACAGAAAGTGACAACATAATTCATAGAAGTGAAGAATTTTAAAGAAGGTAACAAAAGAGAAAGAAAATGCCAAAACCAGTAAGTGTATTATTACATTTGACAGTATCTACATAATAAGATATCATTAAATTCATTTCGGAACAAGGCAAAGAATGTTGGTAGAGTTGTTGGAAGAAAAAGGCACTGATATTACTGTTGTTTTTAAATTAATGTGACCAGAGCATAGTATTATGTGGTCATGAGTTCTAAGGTCAAACTAAGTTCTTACCTTGGTTCTGCCACTAATCTGGGTGACTTTTGTTAATTTAGCTCAATCTGTCCAATTTTTAATTTCCTTACGTATAAAATGGGAATATAATTAGTTACCCAAGGGAGTATGGTAAGGGTTAGAAGAATCTGATATATATATTTAGTGCCCAGTAAATGGTAACATTGTTAAATGGGAGGAAGTAATGAGAGGTCAGAAAGATCTATGAATTTTAGTTTTCTCGTAATTCTAGTTTAGATGCAATTGATACCCATACTGATATTATATAGTCTTAGATTTTTTTATTTAAAGGTGTACCTGTGATTATTTTACTTAGTTTTATAGTTATTTGGTTCTTCTTGACTAAAGTTTATTCCTTTATTCTTAAGGTGTAATTGTTCTTTTCTTAATCTAATAAAGTAAGTTATTTTGTTTTCTGGAATGTTTCTTTTGGCCAATTATAATTTTAAAGAAAGTCATTAGTTATCATTTTTGGGATTTTCTAGCATGGATAACACTTTGGAATGACTGAAAGACTCAGCAGGTCGCAAAGTGTGCTTTGTTAGAGGGAGAGAAGAATTAAAAAAAGGCATAAAGATGAAAAAGAAAATTTCCTATTTGCAGATGACATGATTGTTTCTGTAGAAAATCCTTATAAATCTACAAAACAATTACTAGAACCAATAACTGAATTTAGCAAGATTGCCAAATACAAGATTGTATTTTAAAAAATGTCCTTTTTAATATAAAAGTAGTTTGGTTATTTAGTTTGGTTATTAAAAAACGTGACATACTTAGTAATAAAGGTACAAATGCTGTACAAGATCTCTACACTGAAAACTAGGTATAAGAAATTAAGGATTTAAATATGTAGAGAACTATAAAATATGTATAGAGATCTTTATAAAGTTGTATTAAGATGTCAGTTCTCCATAAAAGATTTCATAAATGAAATTCAGTTCCAATCAGTTGAATCCAGGCAGTCTTCTTTGATTAAAATTGACTAGCTGATTCTAAAATATATTAATATATGGATATGCCAAAATGTGTACAGAATAACTAAAGCAATGAAAAAAAAAAAAAGAAAACTTACTCCTGAATTTCAAGGTTTGTTCTTAAGCCACTAAATAAGACATTGAGGTACTGATGAAAGAATAAATAGATTAATAGAATCAGTGAAATGAAAATACACCAACACACATACATACACATATGTATTCATTAGATTTTTGACAATGCTGTCACACAATTTAATGGAGAACTGTAATTATTTTCAGCAAATGGTATTGGCACAAAGGGTTATCCATACAGAAAAACATGAACATTGACTGTTGTCTCACAATTTACAAACATAAACTCAATGGATTATAGACCTACATGCAAAAGCCCAAACTGTAAAACATCTAGAAGAAAACATAGGAAAAAATCTTTGTGACCTTGGAGTAGGTGGAAATTTTTTATATAATACACAGAAAATTTGAACCATTTAGAAAAAGTTGGACTTAATCAAAGTTAAAAACTTTTGCTCCTGAAAGATAGAAATAAGAACATGGAAAGGCAAGACAATGGGAGAAAATAATTGCCATATAAAGTTCTTTTACGGTTCAATAATAACACAACCCAGAATTTTTTTGTGTGTGTGTACAAAATATTTGAGCAGATATTTCACAAAAGAAGCTATATTAAAGACGGGTAGGCCAGGCATGGTGGCTCATGCCTGTAATTCCAGCACTTTGGGAGGCCGAGATGGGAGGATCACTTGAAGTCGGGTTTGGGACCAGCCTGGCCAATGTGGTGAAACCCCATCTCTACTGAAAGTACAAAAATTAGCCAGGCATTGTGGCGCGTTCCTGTAGTCCCAGCTACTTGGGAGGCTGAGGCAGGAGAATCGCTTGAATGCAGGAGGCGAAGGTTGCAGTGAGCCAAGATCGCACCACTGCACTCCAGCCTGGGTGACAGAGTGAGACTTGTCTCAAAACAAAACAAAACAAAACAAAAAAATAACAGCAACAACAAAAAAGACTGATAATAATCCAGTGTAGATAAGGATGTGGAGCAGCTGTGACTTTATTGTATTTCTGTTAGGAATGTGAATGTTGATAGCTACTTTGGAAAACTCTTTGCCAGTATAATTGAGTGGAGAGTGTTTATTGTTCCTTAAAGAGTCAAAATTATTATACACAGTTGGATGTCAATTGTGTGTTGTTGATTCATTAAAGATTCTAGAAGTATAGAACTTGCCTTGCAGAGGAAACAACTCTTGAAGCTAGATACGTTTCAGAATGTGGAAGTTTTTGTATTTTAGAACGATGAATATATAATATGTGCATATGTCATTATATCATGAAACTCCCATCAAGGTCTATGGCATCACCTCTAAAACACTGATATTTTTATAGTTTAATGGGTGAATAGTCACTTGAAATGCAATAAATTAATTCACTACAATTGATAGTCTTGTATCACTTCATGTCAGATTTTTGCTCAGAATTAACTCGTCTTCAGGTGTCAGTGCTTTTAAGATGTCAAAATTATGGAATAGGAACTGTGGACCCATATTTACAAGACTCACAAAGCCATAATGATCTAGAAGAAAATATCTAACAAATGAGTAAAGTGATTTATATGGAGCAAATTACAGGCGCTTCTTTCAAAAGATTTTGAAAGTCATTAAAGAAGATCTAAGTCAATGTACAGTGAGAAAACCATAGTCGTGTATAGAGTCTATATTAATAAAAATGTTAATTCTTACCCAAAGATACTGAAGAATTTCATGTTGTTCCAATGCTAAATCATAAATGGTGTATTTTGTAAAGTTCACAGTTTTTTTTTGTTTTTTTTTTTTTGAGATGGCATCTCGCCCTGTCACACAGGCTGGAGTGCAGTGGCATGATCTCGGTTCACTGCAACCTCCGCCTCCCAGGTTCACGCCATTCTCCTGCCTAAGCCTCCCGAGTAGCTGGGACTATAGGCGCACACCACCACGCCTGGCTAATTTTTTTGTATTTTTAGTAGAGACAGGGTTTCACCATGTTAGCCAGTATGGTCTCTATCTCCTGACCTCATGATCCGCCCACCTCAGCCTCCCAAAGTGCTAGGATTACAGGCGTGAGCCACTGTGCCCAGCCCAAGTTCACAGTTTTATGTGGAGCCAAGAGCAAAGATAATGATCCAAGACTAGTCAAAATAGTTCTGAAGAATAATGGAGACTTGCCCTACCAGATATCAAGACTTATTTAAAAAAATACTAATTCAGACAATATGATATTAAGAGTAGTTTAATTGACCAGTGGAACAAAATTAGATCCACATTTATGCAGATACTTGATTTGTGACAGCACAGACTTTGGAGAATAAATGGACTAATTAATAAATGATGTTGGATTTTTTTTAAAAAACCAATATTTTCATTCATATGGAGATTAAAAAATGAAATTGGACCTCTAACATCATAAGCAAAAATCATTGAAAATTATGAAAATAAAAATAGGAAATATATGAATATCCTTATGACTCCAGAGTATGGAAGGATTTCTTTTTTTATTTTATTTTATTTTATTTTTTGAGACGGAGTCTTGCTCTGTCGCCCAGGCTGGAGTGCAGTGGTGCAATCTCAGCTCACTGCAACCTCTGCCTCCTGGGTTCACGCAGTTCTCCTGCCTCAGGCTCCCAAGTAGCTGGGACTATAGGCGCTCACCACTACGCCCGGCTAATTTTTTGTATTCTTTAGTAGAGACGGGGTTTCACTGTGTTAGCCAGGATGGCCTCGATCTTCTGACCTCATAATCCGCCTGCCTCAACCTCCTAAAGTGCTGGAATTACAGGCGTGAGCCACCACGCCCGGCCTGTATGGAAGGATTTCTTAAGGATGACAAAAAAAATTGGCTAGGCACAGTGGCTGATGCCTGTAATCTCAACACTTTGGGAGGCTGAGGCAGGTGGATCACTTGAGGTCAGGAGTTCAAGACCAGCCTGGCCAACATGGTGAAATCCCGTTTGTACTAAAAATACAAAAAATGGTCGGGCATGGTGGTGCATACCCGTAATCCCAGCTACTTGGGAGGCTGAGGCAGGAGAATTGCTTGAACCTGGAAGGTGGAGGTTGCAGTGAGCTGAGATTGCATCACTGCACACTAGCCTGGGCAACAGAGTGAGATGCTGTCTTGGAAAAAAAAAAAAAGATGGTAAAAAATTGATATCTGTGTGTAAAATATTTATAAATTCAACATTGAAATTAAGTATGTCAGTTTATCATAAAGGACACTATGAAGACAGTAAAATGACAAACCACAATATGGGAGGTTTTTTTGTAAGAAATAACTGACAAAGGATCAGTATCAAGAATATATAAAGACTTCCTAAGTAAAAGTTAGAAAAAACAACCCAATAGGAAAATAAGCCATATGTGTGAACATTCAGAGATGAGAATGAGTGGTCAGTTAAACACATTGTATTAGTTTTCCATTGGTCTGTGACAAATTACCACAAATTTAGTGTTATAAAACAGCACCCATGTGTTATCCCATAGTTCTATAGGTTAGAAGTCTGGGGTGATGTGACTGAGTTCCCTGCTTCAGAGTCTTATAAGGCAACTTACTCTGCAACCAGTCAGATAAATTGATTAGCTTAGGTCCTCCTAGATAATCTTCCTGTTCTAAAGTCAGCTGATTAGTAATCTTAAGTACTTCTGCAAAATCCCTTTAATCATGTAATGCACCATAATCATGAGCATGACACCAGGAGCCATCTTAAAATTCTCTATGCACGTGCCATATACAGAAATATGGACTTCATCAGCAATTGAGGATCCCACTTTAAGACCATATTGAGATACCGTTTTCTGCTAACTGAATTGTCAGATAATAAATCTGATAATGCCTACTGTTCCTGGAAATATATAGAACAGCAAGAATTCTTATTCAATGCTTACGGGAGTATACGTTGACACAGTTACATTGTACAATTCAGCATTATGTGGTAAAAGTAGAAGGTGTACACACTTGATTACTCAAGAATTCTGACTATATTCTGGGGAAATTCTGACACTCGGAGACATGTACGAGAATGTTCATAGCAGTATTGTTCTTAATAGCCAAAAAATTGGAGAGAGTGTTCATTGACAGTAAAATGGGTGAGTAAATTTTTGTTTGGCCACATTCACACTGTTGCATAGCAGTGAAAATTCTAATTACAAAAGCATCAGTGAATCTTAGAAACATATTGTGAAAAATTAAACTAGTATGGTGCAATTTTAAATAATTTATTGAAATAAAATACACATACCAAATGGTAGGGGGGTCCCAGCCACCCAGGAGGCTGAGGCGGTAGGATCGCTTGAGTCCGGGAGGTTGAGGCTGCAGTGCACTAGGATTGTGCCACTGCGCTCCAACCTAGGCAACAGGGAAAAAAAGTGTGTAGTTGATGAATTTTCATAAAGTGAATATACTCGTGTAAGCATTGCCCACATCAAGAAAGAAAACTTGATCAACAAGTATTGTACAGTTATAATACAGCTAAAAATCAAGAAAAATGAAGCTATTTTACATATAGATAACATATATTTATGTTAGAACCATTTTTTTAAAAAAGCAAGAGAATAACACGAAATTTAGGTTAGTGGTTACCTGTTGGTATTTACAAAGAAGAAATACAGTGATACATGCAACATTATTTACCATTTCTTGTTATTCAGTTGGATGGTAGATTTATGGGTTTCATTTTATTCTTCTTCATTGTTTACATATGATACATGTTTTGTATATATCATTTCTTAATAAGATACAGTTTTAGAAAAGAAAAAAAGGATTATTTTAAAGAAGGATGAATCTGTAAGATTTGATTACAGAAGTTATTCCAGGTGAAAGCTATAATGTGCTGAGGTTGTGATTGTTAGACATATGGGGAAATAAGTCTGATTTAGAGTTTTTATAGTGTGAGTTAAAGTTAGAAAGATAAAATGGCACAAGCTGTGTCCTCAGTAAACCTACAGGCTGATGGAAAAAGATACATAAAAACAAATACAGTAATACATATTAATATAAAATTTTAAATACAGTTGTTACAGAAACAATGTCAGTAGAAATCGCTACAGGTTTATACTGGTTAAGGGAAAAGTAAAGATTGTTAGAAAATAGATACAGAAACAGCAAAGGAAGTATGGGAGAATTAAAGGAGAAATAAATTAATAAAAGATAAAATAATTTAAAAAGCGAAAAAGATGTATTTGGATCATGTGAAGAATTCTAGGTGAAGATGCTATTCTGTGGTAAAAATTATTTTGGTAAGGCATGTTAAGTTTTTGAGATATTAGAAAGGTATTTACACAATAAAATTATTATTTAAAATAGAGTTTGAAGCGAGGCATGGTGGCACACGCCTGTGCTCCTAGCTACTTGGTAGATTGAGGTGGAAGTACAGGCTTGTGTCCGGGAGATCAAGGTTGCAGTGTGCCGTGATTGTACCCATGAATGGCCACTGCAGTCCAGCCTGAGCACAACGTAGTGAGATCCTGTCTCTAAAAACAACAAAAAATAGAGTCTAGCAAATAAAGCACTGTAGATAAATGCTTTCCTAAAGTGAAGAATGTATTTACAGTATGAATAAAATGAAATCTGATTTTTATGTTGATAGAAATACGGGATAGTGAATCACATTCAAAGAATTTGGAGTTAGACCTCAATTTAAATACCTGCTTTGCCTTTTTGTTTTTGGAGGCAGGGTCTTGCTCTGTTGTGCAGGCTGAAGTTCAGTAGTACAATCATAGCTCACAGCAGCCCTCAAACTCCTAGGCTCAAGTGATCCTCCCGACTCAGCCTCCCGGAAATAACAGGCACATGCCACCACATCCAACTAATTTTTAAATTTTTCATAGAGACGTAGTCTTGCTGTGTTGCCCAGGCTGGTCTCAAACTCCTGGCCTCAAGAGATCCTCCCACCTTGGCCTTCCAGAGTGCTGGGACTAAAGGTGTGAGCCACCATGGCCGGCTCTTGCTCTGCCTTTTAATAACCATGTGTCCTTAGGTGAATAATGGAAACTCTTTGCATTTCTATAGAAATAAAAGTAATATCTCCTAGTATTATAGCAAGCGCTAAATGAGAGTATGGAAAGGCCATAGCTTAGTGTCCAGTATATGTTAAGTATTCAATAGATATTCCTAAATGAGGACTTTATAAACTCTTTGTTTTTCAAATAGATTTTCTTATGATTAAAATAAAACTTTATCACTTTAATAAAGAAAATCATAGAAGTTTTCTCATGCCTGATGACTTCTCTTTTCTACTTATTATTCCTTTTATTTTTATTGCAGATCAACGTAAGAGTAACTACAATGGATGCTGAGCTGGAATTTGCCATTCAGCCCAATACAACTGGCAAACAACTTTTTGACCAGGTATCATTTAACTGCTTGAAATATGCAACTTTTGACACCATAGTGTGAATGTTGTTGCATACTTTCTCTGTTTTTCTGTACTTTTGCTGATAATCCAACAATGTACCACTTCGAATTTTTCATACTGGCTATTCAAATATCCCTACTGCAGCAGTAGGGATATTCTTTATTCTTTCACGTTCCTACATTTGTGGGCGAGGACTTCTTGAAAATAATTTTCAGCAGGCATCTATTTAACTTCTGTGAGAATCATTGTGATGGTGACTAAAAGGGATTCAAGGATAATCCACAAAGTTGTTGAGTGAAATGAGTAGGAATCCTGGGCAGAAGGAACAGCGGGAGCGAAAGGCATAGGGAATTACAGGTTGAGAGCATCCCTTATCCAAAATGCTTGGGACCAGAAGTGTTTAAGATTTTGGATTTTTTTAGATTTTGGAATGTTTGCATATGTATAATGAGATATCTTGGGGACGGGACCCAAGTCTAAACACAAAATTCATTTATGTTTTGTGTACAGCTTCTATACATAGGCTGAAGGTAATTTTATAAAATACTTTAAATAATTTTACACATGAAATAAAATGTATACTTAGTTTTGACTGCGACCCTTCATGTTAGGTCAGGTGTGGAACTTTCCACTTGCAGAGTCATGTTGGTACTGAAGAAGTTTCAGATTTTGCAGCACTTTGGATTTTGGATTTTTGGATTAGGGATGCTCAACCTGTGTAGGCTATATGGAGATTACTAACGACAGTTTGGTGTCATAGGTTCATAATGTATGAGACAAAGGTTGGGATATGGAGGTCAGGTATCCGGTATATTAAGGAACTGGGACTACTCATCTTATCTTTCTTCTCAGTCTTGAGTGCGCATTAGAGTCACCTGTGGAGCTTAAAAAAAAGGGAGAGGAGACAGTGCTTGGAAACCCCTTCCAGAGATGCTGATTTAATTGTCTGGGCCTACTCTAAATCATCAGTATTTTAAAATTTAAGCTTCCCAGGTAATGTTGTATTGCAATGTAAGCAAGTTTTACTGAGAAAATGAGGTAAGAGATTGGCCCCAGGGATTAAGAAAGAACATGAAGAAACTATTGCAAAGAGAGAGGAAGGTGGTATGTATCTTAGAGGAGGATAACTTTTACATAAACTTTACATACACTTTTTCTTAGGAGCAAGAGAGCAGTAGCCTGTAGTCAGAATAACTTGATCTTAAAGAATGAAAGAGTTTCCAGCATTTCAGCAAAATAAGTAACACTAGATACCTTGGTTTTGTTAGTTGTCATTCTGTCAAATACAGATTCAAATCTGATGAAATAAAAATTTTAAATTCTGGAAAGTTGTTTCTTCTGACAAATACTGTACTTAATCTCCTGATTCAGTAATTCATAAATTTAAAAGGTCTGATAAGGTCTTTTGGATGATGAAAGGCTTTTGTGTGGATGTGCAAATTTTAAAGCAAAATCGTAAAGAGCTAAGTTCACTATACCTTGTGAACCAATCTCCACTTTTTTCTTATTTCCAAACCACTTTTGTTCTGGTATAATATTCACTTCTGTTGATTCTTCTGTGCCTCCTGTTTATGAATATGTAGTCTATCTTATTTGAAAAAAAATGTGAGTAGAGTTAGCATTTATTGTACTTCATAGCAAATTGAAATGTTATTTATAGTAAGTGTAATGTTTGTGGCAGCCAAAACGAATCAGGAAGTTATCCTTTTTGGTATTGGATACTAAGAAATAAAACTTGTTTTTTATTAAGTAGAATTACTTTCACTTGGATACAGGAAAAAGAAACCTCATTTATTATAGGGCAGTAATGTGTGGTGGTTTAGAAGTGTGGGCACTGGAGCCACACTGCCTGCATTAGTTCCAGTTGTAGCTGTTTGACTTTGGACAAATTAATCTCTTTGCCTTATTTTTCTCATTTGTACAATTAGGATGATGATGGTAACATTACTTCTTCAGAGGTTGTGAGAGTTAAATGAAAATCTGTGTAAAGTGCCTAGAACAGTATTTGATAGTTTTATGTATATATCTTTCTGTTTATATAGATAAATACAGTGTCATGTGCCGCATAATGACATTTCGATCAGTGATGGGCCACTTAGGCAACAGTGGTCCCTTAAGAGTGTAATACCATATTTTTACTGTACCTTTTCTATGTTTAGATATGTTTAAATACACAAATACTTAACAGTTGTGTTAGAGTTGCCTACAGTATTCAATATAGTAACATGCTGTACAGGTTTGTAGCCTAGGAGCAACAGGCTATACCATATAGTCTAGGTGCGTAGTAGGCTATACCATTTAGGTTTGTTCAAGTATACTCTATGATGTTCATACGATGATGCAATTGTCTGACAATGCATTTCTCAGAATGTATCCCCATCGTTAAGCAACCCTCACCACACACACACACACGCACACCCACACAAAATTCATAATGTGAATAGTCTAGACTATTATTTATTTCTTTATTAAAAAAATTTTTTTTTTTAGATAGGCTCTCACTCCTGTCACCCCAGGCTGGAATGCAGTGGTGTGATCTCAGCTCACTGCAACCTCTGTCTCCCAGACTCAAGCCATCCTCCCACCCCAGCCTCTTGAGTAGCTGGGACTACAGGTGCGCTCCACCATGCCTGGCTAATTTTTTTTTTTTTTTTTTTTTGTATTTTTGGTAGAGATGGGGTTTCTTCATGTTTCCCAGGCTGGTCTTGAACTCCTGACCTCAAGTGATCTGCCTGCCTCGACCTCAAGTGATCTGCCTGCCTCGGCCTCCCAAAGTGCTGGGATTACAAGTGTGAGCCACTGCCCAGCCTGGTCTAGATTATTGAGTATTGTTATCTGTTATGGACTCTACTCAGCAGTTCTTTAGTCCCTATTTTATTTCCTGACTGCTTTCCTTGAACTCAAATGCAATGATGAGCTTTCCTTGAACTCAAATGCAAGGATCTAAAAATGCAGACTTTACTTTTGTATGTAGTGTGGAATGAGCTGACAGGTTCAGGTCAAGCCGGGAGTAAACTGGGTCCTCTAAAATGAGAGCACATAGCTACATGAGTCCATGTGTAGTAAAGCCCCATGTCTGATTATGATGTTAGATCGAGGTCAGCTGCTCTGTATTTGAGGACTCTGAGTGCTTGAAGTCCTTTGGTTTGCTTCTTGCTGACTCTTTTCTTGACTAGCCTCCTCCTTTAGCTGCTTCTTGTGAGATTAAAGTGCACAGAGTGTTCATACCCATGTCTTTAGGCTGGACGTGGTGGCTCACACGTGTGATCCCAGCACTTTGGGAGGCCAAGGTGGGAGGATTACTTGAGGTCAGGAGTTCAAGACCAGCCTGTCCAACATTGCAAAACTCTGTCTCTACTAAAAATACAAACATTAGCTGGGCGTGGTGGTGCGCACTTGTAGTCCCAGCTACTCAGGAGGCTGAGGTGGGAGAATTGCTGAAACCTGGGAGGTGAAGGTTTCAGTCTGCACTTCAGTTTGGGCAAAAAACAAACAAACAAAAAATATGTATTATATATGCATTTTTTAAATTTTAAAAAAAGTATGCTTTATAGTGTATTAGCATGATAGACTAACTTGTAAGTAAATATACATATGTTATAGTTATGTGCCCAAGCAGTTTCAGTTCTAAAAGTATGTGATCAAAAGTTTATGGGAGCTCAAAGGACAGCCTCACTAAAATATATTAATTAAAAAAAAAAACATTCTAGGAGCACCTTCTGAAGAAGTAGGGAAGAACCATAGGGGAGATAGGGCGTTTCAGGGAATTTCATAGCTGAGCTCTCTTGCTCCTTGTATTTGTGTAATAGTCTAAAGTTAGTTAAGCTGTTATCCCTTGTGCCCACTGTGGTGCATCTCTCTTTTACTTAGCCACCATTGTGAATCTTACAGAGTGTGGAGGCAGAAGCTGAGCCCAGCTGCTTTGTTATACTTCTCTCTGCTGCTTTTGACCTGTACATTCCTACTCCTGCCACTCCAAGCTTGAATGTTTTCTATGGCACTGCTGGGGCAACCTATCTTTTACCAAAGTTAGATTATTTGGAATCTCCTTTTGTCTACATTGAATTTTTCATTGTTTGACATTGATCAGCTCGTGCAGTATCAATATGAGACTTTATGTTCCACATCTTCTAGAAATTTCTCACTTTTTGCTTTTTTGATGATAACATTTTCTAAATGCTTTTTTTTTTTAATTTTTTCTTTTTTTTTTTTTTAAAGACAGGGTTACTGAGGCTGGAGTGCAGTGGCATAATCACAGCTCACTGCAGTGTTGACCTCCTGGACTCAAGTGATCCTACCACCTCAGCCTCCTGATTAGCTAGAACTACAGATTTGCATGACTTCTCAGCTAATTTTTTTTTTTTTTTTTTTTTTAAGAGACAGGATCTCCCTATGTTGCCCAGGCTCTTCTGAAACTCCTGAGCTCCTCCTGCCTTGGCCTCCTCCTAAACCACTGTGCCCAGCCAGTGGTTTTTTTTTTTTTTTTTTTNTTTTTTTTTTTCTGTCATTTCAGTGAAAATTTTCAAGAGTGGGAAAGTAAATGAAAGGGTTCAGTTTGCTGTCTTGAAACCAAAAGCCTGGAATGTTGTAAGATTATTTTGTGTGTATGTGTGTGTGACTTTTGTTTTTTGTTTTTTGTTTTTGAGACGGAGTCTCTCTGTGGCACCCAGGCTAGAGTGCAGTGGCGTGAACTTGGCTCACTGCAGCCTCCGCCTCCTGGGCTCAAGTAATTCTCCTGTCTCAGCCTCCTGAGTAACTGGGATTATGGGTGTGCACTAGCACACCCGGCTAATTTTTGTATGTTTAGTAGAGATGGGATTTCACCATCTTGGCCAGGCTGGTCTTGAACTCTTGGCCTCAAGTGATCTAGCATCCTTGGCCTCCCAAAGTGCTGGTATTATAGGCGCAAGCCACCGTGCCCCACCATATGTTTTAAGATTATTTTTAAAAAACAGGCTGGGCGTGATGGCTCATACCTATAATCCCAACATTTTGGGAGGCCGAGGCAGGCAGATCGCTTGAGCTCAGGAGGTCAAGACCAGCCTGGGCAACATGGTGAGACCCTATCTCACTAAAAATATAAAAAATTAGCTGAGTTTGGTAGTGGATGCCTGTGGTCCCAGCTACTCGGGAGGCTGAGGTGGGAGGATCGCTTGAGCCCGGGGTGGGGTTGGAGGTTGCAGTGAACTGCGATTGCACGACTGCACTCCAGCCTGGGTGACAGAACGAGGCCCTGTCTCAAAACAAACAGAAAAACAAACAAAGAAACAAACCAAGGGCCAAGCGCAGTGGCTTGCATCTATAATCCCAGCATTTTGAGAGACTGAAGTGGGAGGATCACTTGAGGCCAGGAGTTTAAGATCAGCCTTGGCAACATCGCAAGATCCTTGCCTCTACAGAAAAACAAAAAAACAAAACAAAAAAAATTAGGTGTGGTGGAATGCACCTGTAGTCCCCGCCATTCAGGAAGCTGAGGCAGGAGGATTGCTTCAGCCCAGGAGGTCAAGGCTCCAGTGAGCCGTGAATCACACCACTGTACTCCATTGGGAGTACAGAGTTGAGACCCTGTCTGTAAAAAAAAAAATAAGCAAAAAATCCCACAAAAAACCAAAACTTTATTATTTAAGAACTGATATTGAATCTTTCTGTAAAGCTTTTAAAATGTTAATGAACTTTTGCCTCCCCTGGATCATTTTCCTCATTTTATCTTAAATACAGTTTTTTTTTTTTTTAAAAAAAATGCTTTTGTTAGGTGTGGGCAAGCTGGATGTGTATCCTAACTTCACTACTTTATTTACTCTTACTTGCCTTTTTTTTTTTCCTTTTTGAGACAGAGTCTCGCTCTGTCACCCAGGCTGGAGTGCAGTAGCACTTGGCTCACTGCAAGCTCCGCCTTCCGGGTTCACACCATTCTCCTGCCTCAGCCTCCCGAGTAGCTGGGACTACAGGTGTGCACCGCCATGCCCGGCTAAGGGTTTTTTTTTTTTTAAAGTAGAGATGGAGTTTCACTGTGTTAGCCAAGATGGTGTCTCCTGACCTCGTAATCCGCCCGTCTCAGCCTCCCAAAGTGCTGGGATTACAGGCGTGAGCCACCACGCCCAGCCTATTTACTCTTACTTTCAAGTGCATACCACAGGCTAATCATTCTGTGAGATGCTATGGATTTTAAGACACAAATCAATAATCTCTGTCCATAAGTATTAGGCAGTCAAGGAGGGTAAATAGACACACTGCTAATAACACAATTATGATAGAGTAAATGTTCTAATAGCTGGATAAAGTCCTGTGGGAATATCAGGGAAGAAGTGATTAATTTTATCTAGATGGTAGGAGAGCTTTATTCACAGAAGGCATGTTAGTTGAGCTGGTCCTTAAAGAATAAATATGTAACAAACCTGCACGTTGTGCACATGTACCCTAGAACTTAAAGTATAATAAAAAATAAATAAATTTTCTTAAAAAAAAGTAATTTATTCAATAGTTCATAAAAATACAGAAGACCCATTCTAGGCAGAGGAAAAAACGAGTAAAAATGTAGAATGGTGGAATTGATGGTATGTTCTAAGAATGGTTTCTTGCTCAGTGAAGGTAGAGCACAGAATATATCAGAAACTTTTCTTATCACCAAAATGATACTATTTGCCTTAAATATACCAATAGGGTACTTGTGGGGGTAAATGGAAATTGGAATGTAGGATTATGAAAACTATATATATTCGAGACTCTTGTTATTTTTGAGGTCATGATAGATAAGGAAAAGGAGGTATGAAAAAGTGGATTAAGTAAGAGGATTGAAGTGACACTACAAAATCGAGGATAGAGGCTAGGTGCAGTGGCTTATGCCTGTAATCCCAAGACTTTGGGAGACCGAGGCAGGCAGATCACCCTGAGGTCAGGAGTTCGAGACCATTCTGGCCAACATGGTGAAACCCCATCTCTACTAAAAATACAAAAAATTACCTGGGCATGGTGGTGCATGCCTGTAATCACAGCTACTTCGGAGGCTGAGGCGGGAGAATCACTTGAAAGGAGACGGAAGTTGCAGTGAGCCGAGATCGTACCATTGCACACCAGCCTGGGTGACAAGAGCAAAAAAAAAAAAAAAAAATTCTCAAAAAAAAAAAAAGTATAGAAAACTTGAATTTGAGTTTTCAAAATGTTCCTTTAATATCTTAAATTTAGGAAAAGCCTTTTCTATGGCAAAGGAATGTACGTATACTTATGTAGTTTTGTTCTCCTTCGGAAGTGTAGTATTTAGACACAATGTGTATGTTGCACTGAAATTGTTTTTTGTTGTTGTGTTTTAGGTGGTGAAAACAGTTGGTTTGCGTGAGGTCTGGTTTTTTGGGCTGCAGTATGTAGACAGCAAAGGTTATTCTACATGGCTTAAACTAAATAAAAAGGTAAAATATGTACAATAACATTAAACTAATAATTACGTTAAGTTGAGGTTAGCATGAATTTGTGCTGGAAAAGCTAAGTCTGACTGATTCTAAGCTTCCTTTTGTAGTTATCTGTTAATCATTGTGAGCTACCATCCTTTTTTAATTCAGTCAGGCAGCATCAGCTTACCATCTCAAAAAAAAAGAAAGAGAAAAAAGAAATGCTTACTTTTCCTATTTGAAAACTTAGCCTATAACAAATGTTAAAGCAGGTATTATAAATGGCATACTAAGTACTTCAATTGTGATGTAAATACTTGTAGAATAAGCTTCTCAAGAATATGAGGAACAGTTTTCAATTTGGTTATTAGAATCTGAGTTATAGGTCACATTTAAGAGCATAGAATCTTTTATCACATACATTTGTATATAGATTTAGAATATTACACACTAAAATGTTCATAGATTTAGAATCTATTTCACTTTTCATTTTCGTCCAAAAGAATTTGATATGACTAGGTGTAAGTATTGTAAACTTAAGATTTTGTTGATTATACTTGAAATTATTTTCCAGGTGACACAGCAAGATGTTAAAAAAGAGAATCCTTTACAGTTCAAGTTTAGAGCTAAATTCTTTCCTGAAGATGTTTCTGAGGAATTAATTCAAGAAATAACCCAGAGACTCTTCTTCTTGCAAGTTAAAGAAGCCATTTTAAATGATGAGATATATTGCCCACCAGAAACTGCAGTTCTTTTGGCTTCCTATGCTGTCCAAGCCAAGTATGGAGATTATAATAAAGAGATTCATAAGCCAGGCTACCTGGCTAATGATAGACTCCTACCCCAGCGGTAAGTGAAACATGTGTTTACATTATATTGTCTGAAAATTATATTCCAGAAGTCTATAAATAAAATGTTTTTCAGGTTTTAATTTATTTTTATTTTTTATTTTGGAGACAGGGTCTGGCCCTGTCACCTATGCTGGAGTACAGTGGCATGATCTCAGCCCACTGCAACCTCTGCCTCCTGGGTTCAAGCCATCCTCCCACCTCAGCCTCCTGAGTAGCTGGGTCTATAGGCACATGCCATTGTGCCCTGCTAATTTTTTTTTTTAATGTATTTTTCATTGAGATGGGGTTTCATCATGTTGCCCAGGCTGGTTTCAAACTCTTGAGCTCAAGTGATCTGCCTGCCTCAGCCTCCCAAAGTGCTGGGATAACAGGCGTGAGCCACCGCATTGGCCTTTTTTTTTTTTTTTTTTCAGATTTTAAGTTGCCATCTGGATCACAAGGTATACTTCTACAAATCATTACCTAGCACCTCTGTAGATTTATATGCTCTGTAATTACCTCAGGTTGATCTATCTCTTCTTTCCTCATTCCCATAGGGTAAGCAATACATGGAGGCAGTGATAATTTGAACTTGAGGAAAGGATGTGACTGTTGCTGCTTGGTACAAATTCTAACACAGGCAGGTGCTTAATAAGTGAGAGTAAGTGGCAGGCTGTGTTTTCTTCATAGCATTCCCTGACTTTTTTTTTTTTTTGTCCCCTGAGATGGAGCCTCACTCTGTCACCCAGGCTGGAGTGCACTGGTGCAATCTGAGCTCACTGAGATTGGAGTCCGCCTCTCAGGTTCAAGTGATTCTCCTGCCTCAGCCTCCCTAGTAGCTGGGGTTACAGGCGTCTGCCGCCACGCCCAGCTCATTTTTGTATTTTTAGTAGAGACGGGGTTTCACCATGTTGGCCAGGCTGGTCTCAAACTCCTGACCTCAAGTGATCCACCCGCCTTGGCCTCTCAAAGTGCTGGGCTTATAGGCGTGAGCCACCATGACCTGCCAAAATTTAGTTATTAAATGTTATAGTGTTCTGCCCTTTAATTTTCTAGCAATAGTAGTCACCTTGGAAGAGGATAGAATTATGTTAAGTTGTTCACCAAGAGAGTCAGAATATGAGATATTTGATAATCTGTTTATATTCTTCTGGTTTTGAATGTTATTCTAACGTAACATCCTTCGTCTTAGATTTAAAGTACTGAATTGAATAATCAGACTATTATGGTGGAATTTCATTTCATATAAGGATTACCTTTTGTTTGTTTTATAATCAGAATTACTTTAAAACAATTTTCAATGTTAAAGAATAAGAATGGTTTATCTAAACAAGTACAGTGTCAATCTTTCATTGTTAAGCCAGATTGTTGTTTGGTTGGACAGCAGATGAAGTAATTGGCTTACATTTCATAACTCATGTGATTAAAAAAATCTTTTAAACACTACAGTCACACTCAAGCACAGTTTATTTTAAATACATGTGTGCTCTAACCCACTCTGTTTAAAAAGAAGAAAGGTGGCTAAATGCTTTAGATAGGGTTGCTTGTGGTTGCTAGTGCAAATTCCCATTTCAAGATTCGTTCCTTAATTTTGTAGGTCAGTTGTTCTTTCAGAGTTGATATTCCATGAAGGACTAATTCAAGCAATCTAATCTTAAATGAGACTTAGTCATAAAGTTAGAATACCATTTTTTTTTTTCTGTTTAGAACAGAGAGAATATTTTCACAGTGATTGGTTTATTCCAGTATGGTATATATAGCACACTTTTTCTTAGTATCTTAAAAGTACAACCTGGGGAGGAAATGAGTAATTAGGTTATTTGGTGATGACAAATCAAATAAAATAATTTAGTGATTCTGACGCATTCTGATTTCTTGTATTGAAAAACCCAAATGAACAATCTGCTCTTACTAGAGAAAAGTTTAGCTCTCGTGGTATATAGATAATTAGCTCCACCAGAGAGTATTGCTTCCCTTTGAAAAGAGCTAGATAGGGCCGGGCGCAGTGGCTCACTCCTGTCATCCCAGTACTTTGGGAGGCCGAGGTGGGCGGATCACCAGGTTAGGAGATCGAGACCATCCTGGCTAACACGGTGAAACCCTGTCTCTGCTAAAAATACAAAAAATTAGCCGGGCATGGTGGCGGGCGCATGTAGTCCCAGCTACTCAGGAGGCTGAGGCAGGAGAATGGCGTGAACCCGGCAGGCGGAGCTTGCAGTGAGCCGAGATTGCGCCACTGCACTCCAGCCTGGGCGACAGAGCGAGACTTCGTCTCAAAAAAAAAAAAAAAGCTAGATATACATAAATTTTTACATACCGGGTTTCTGACCTGGGCAGCTGGATAGTTGGTAATACCTTTATCAAAATGAGAGAAAAAAATACATTTGAGGGGGAAGATAAATTCAGTTTTGAACCTTTTGAGTTTTAAACATGTACAGTATAACCGAGAGAGATATCTAGTATTTGCATACGCGGGTCCAGACCTTTTAGAACAGTCTTGGACTGTAGATACAGTTTTGGGAATAATCTGTGAATAGATGGTAATTAGCCCATGAGAATGAAAGAGATCAACCTGCAAGTACATGCAAAATGAGAAAAAGACCTGGAACAGACTTTGTTGGACCTCAGCTTTTGTGTTTGGGTTCTGCATTCACGGAGTCAACCAACCACAGATTGAAAATATTTGAAAAAATAAAATAACACAGCAATGAAAAAGTACAAAATTTTAAAAATACAGGATAACAATACATAGCATTTGTAGTATATTAGGTATTATTAACCTAGAGATGATTGAAAGTATACAAGAGAATGTGCATAGGTTATATGCAAATATTACACCATTTTGTATCAGGGACTTGAGCATCCACAGTTTTTGGTATCCACAGGGAGTCCTGAAACCAATCCTTTATGGATGTGGAGGGACAACTGTACTGAGACAAAATGGCCAGAGATTCAAGAGCAATACTAGAAGATGGCTGGGTGCAGTGGCGCATGCTTGTAATCCCAGCTGCTCGGAAATCTGAGACATGAGAATCACTGGAACCTGGGAGGTGGAGGTTGCAATGAGCCAAGATGGCGCCACTGCACTCCAGCCTGGGTGACAGAGCAAGACTCCGTCTCAGAAAACAAGAGTAATACCAGAAGAGTATTATGTCATGGAAGCCAAGGAAAAAGAATACTTTTATGGAGAGAACAGTCAGCACTGCCAAATAGTACCAAGAGGTCAAGTATGAGGAGAACTGAAGTATCTGTTGGAATAAGGAGGTTGGTAGTGACCTTAGAAAGAGCAGTTTCCAGCCGGTGTGGTGGCTCACGCTTGTAATCTCAGCACTTTGGGAGGCCAAGGCAGGTGGATTACCTGAGGCTGGGAGTTCGAGACCAGCCTGACCAACATGGAGAAACCCCGTCTCTACTAAAAATACAAAATTAACTGGGCGTGGTGGCACATGCTTGTAATCCCAGCTACTCGGGAGGTTGAGGCAGGAGAAGCACTTGAACCCAGGAGATGGAGGTTGCAGTGAGCTGAGATCATGCCATTGTACTCCAGCCTAAGCAGCAAGAACGAAACTCTGTCTTGGAAAAAGAAAAAGAACAGTTTCCATAGAGTTTTGAGTGTTTGAGCCAGATAGTGGTAGATTGGGGGCAGTGAATGTCAAGTATGGAAACTGAGGTTAGTGTGTTATGGACAGCGCATAAAGGAAAGTTGTCTCTGAAAAGAAAACTAGGGATTGGGAAAATTGATTATTTTAATTCATTTATTCACTCTACAAATTTTTGAGGCCCTCCTTAGTACTGGCATTGGGCATATAATTGTGGTAAGCAATCGACTGCACTGGGTTATGTCTCCAAGGCTGATTGCATGCCTCTTTGCAAGCCCAGAGGCCAGACAGCAAGAAAGATGAGAAACTAGAAACCTAAGCTCTAAGAAGGAGATAAAACTCTTCTCCCCAAAAGCAAGAGCTTGGAAAAGATGCCTAGAGAAAGGAGCAGAGTATAATAAGAACATAATAGTATGTCCCAGACCCCAGTAAGGAATGTACTCTAAGTAGTATGTAACTTGTCCAGGGGGAGATTTTATCATTCCTTTATACTGCCAAGAAATCCCCAGATTTCATGCAAGATTTGTAGTAAAAAAGTAATATTTTAACACCAGAGCTTCTGCTGTCAGTAAAATAGGATGTGGTAAATAAAGGTGAATAATTATCATATGAGCCAAAGAGAATAGAAATCATAATCTGTAGTGTGCATAGTAGGTAACTTACAAGCATGTTGACTTTGCTGATTTGGTGTTAAAATAGTAGTAGTGGAATATAATATTTGTATTTGACTGGGCATGGTGGCTCACACCTGTAATCCCAGCATTTTGGGAGGCCAAGGCAGGTGGATCACTTGAGGTCAGGAATTCAAGACCAACCTGGCTAACTTGGCGAAACCCTGTCTCTACTAAAAATACCAAAAAAAGAGAAAAATTAGCCAGGCATCATGGCGCACACCTGTAATCCCAGCTACACGGGAGGCTGAGAGCATCGTGGCGCACGTCTGTAATCCCAGCTACTTGGGAAGCTGAGACAGGAGAATCACTTGAACCCAGGAAACAGGTTGCAGTGAGCTGAGATTGTCCCTGGGCAACAGAGTGAGACTCCATCTCGAAAAAAAAGAAAAAAAAAAGAATGTTTGTGTTTGCTCACGTTTGAATTAAGAACACTGGAAGGATACAAAAACAAGTTATTTGGGGAGTATTGGACTGGAGTATGACTTTTTACTCTACTTTTTAATTGAAAGTATTACCTACCTAAAACAACAAAATTAGTAGCAAAAAAGTAAATACATAAAGGAAGAATTAGGGCCCAAGAATTCTGGTTTTCAGTCTGGTCTTTACTTTTTCTGTTATCAATGAGCCATTTTTTTATTTAATGTTTTATTCCTTTGAAATATTTGGATTCCTAGAAGCTATCTTTATAATCACTTTTTGGAGCAAGTATTATTCCAGAGAATTTAAGGATCCTGGAAACTTTTAACTTTGAGATAATTACTGATTATTCTGATGCAGTTTTAAGAGAGATCCCTAGTAACCTTCTCCCAGCCTTCCCTGATAGTAACATCTTGTGTAACTACAGTACAATACTACAAACAAGATATTGACATTGATACAATCTAGCCACTTTATTCAGATTGTATCAGTTTTACTTGCACTCATTTGTGTGTGTATGTAATTTAGTTCTATGCAATTTCGTCATGTTTATTAATTTGTCTGACAACTACCACAGTCAAGTTACTGAAAGGATTCTCTACTAAGTGTATGCTTTTGAATCATAAAGTCATTATAATGGGGTTTTTTTTTTGGTCCTTTTAGTGTATTGGAACAACACAAACTAACAAAAGAACAGTGGGAAGAAAGAATACAGAACTGGCATGAAGAACATAGAGGAATGTTAAGGTATTTGGGTAGCTATTTTCTATGGTTTTTTTTTTCCCCCTCAAATTAATTTCATGTCATTACATTCATTATTATTACATTATTTGCAAAAGAGTATTTGACTTTTGTAAAGTACTTATTTTAATTCCAGGTATTTTGCAACTTTAGTTTGATATGCTCCTACTTAAATATATTACATTTAGTTTTATTTCACCAGGGAGGATTCTATGATGGAATACCTGAAGATTGCACAAGATCTAGAAATGTATGGAGTCAACTATTTTGAAATAAAAAATAAAAAGGGAACTGAATTGTGGCTAGGTGTTGATGCTTTGGGTCTGAATATTTATGAGCATGATGACAAGTAAGTAAATTAGTTGCATAGCGAACTAGTCATTGTTAGTGGTCTAAATGACTTTAATCTTATGTCTTGTTTTTCAGAGTAGTTTCTTCTCTTGATTACCCTTACTACTATTTGTAAACTAAAAGGTTAGTTAATGCTACATAGACTTGTAGATATTTTATCTCCATTTTCTTATCACCTTGCAGTTTCTGAGTTTTACTTTTCAGTGTATTTATCAAATGAGATGATTTGCTTTTAATTGTATTGTGCTGCTTTAGCTCTTGTGAGTTATGTCTAGTAACTTAATTAAAATTTGCTCTCTCGACAGATGAGAAATAATTCTGTAAAATGCTATTATGCTTGACAAATAGGTTGAAATTGAACATACATAAGAAATCAGGAGCAATGAGAGAATGAATTCAATAAATATGTCTGTTATATCTTAAAGGATTTTTTTGAACATTTATATATAGGAATTGTTTTGAATATGTTTGGACATTAATACAATAGAATATCCCTGTATTATGCATATTGAACACTGTAATTATATCTTGAAATTTACCGAATATTTTTTATTATATGCATGTAATTCATCAATATTATATATAACATTTACATATACATATTATATATGTGCTATATAAATACATGGGTAAATACTATATAGAGACAGTATATTATACACATGCACATGCAATATAAAATACATCAGACTCTTTTCAGGATTAAAACTACAGTTGTCTTAGACTTTAATTTATTTACCATACCACATAAGCATCCAAGTGTATGCCAGTAATTAATACCTTTTCCTGAGGCATTATTCTTTATTCTAGGTTGGCTCCAGAATTTTAGTTTTTATTATTACAGATATCTAATAAAATACTACTTTCAAAGCATATGTTATTCCAAACAAGAGCATTTTACTATTTTTTACCCTAATATCTTCTCATGTTTTATTACAAAGCAAGTTAGAATGTTATGTCATTCAGAAGAGAAATTTTGAAAAGGAAAATGACTTCAAGACTAATTTTTGTGAACTGAATCTTTCTTTTTTGTTTTAGAGAATGGGATCTTGCTATGTTGCCCAGGCTGGTCTTGAACCCCTGGCCTCTAGCAATCCTCCCGCCTCTGCCTTCTCCAGTGCTGAGATTACAGGCAGGAGCCACTGTGCCTGGCTTCTTCATTTTTTTGGTGGTTGTTGTTCAGGCACATATTGGAGCAATTTTTTTTAAATGTTAAAAATGTTATTGTATTAGCTTCCAGGCTTACCTCACAAGATTGTTGTGAGAATTATATGAGGCAGTTGCTTTAGAATTTTTCAAAGTAGCATATAAATGTAGCATAGTGTTACCTAAAATACTATGTTGCATTCCTGCAGTCTTCGTTTTAAGCAGCTTACTTTGACTTATATCAGGGGCCAGGAGAGGGCAGTATAACACATGCATATTGAGTAAAGAATGTTTTACGTAGTAAAGACTTTGCTGTGCTGCAATACCTATTCTGCTTGAGAACTAAAAGGAATATAAATAGGTAATAATTCATGCCATGTTGTCAGAAGCCTGGCTAAAAGATGTCTTCTGGCTAGTATGGGTGTCGAAATCATTTCTCAGTCTTAGTTATTAGGACAGTAGGACAATAGTGATGGGTTTGGTGGGTAGTCTGAAACAGTAAAATACATGAAAAGGCAGAAATAAAATCACTTATTCCAATATGATTCCGTATGTCTTTGTGTGTAGAGTGGTAAAAAGGAGGCAGCTGCTATGTATAGTCTCAAGAGTTTAAATGCCATCTCTACCATTTATGCAAATATTTATGTATGTGAGTGTTTAAAATTTTTAAGTTGAGATATAATTTATATACCATAAGATTCTTTCAAATATACTGAAAATTAAATATTTTAGTATATTCATGAATATCCAGACATTTTCAAATTAAACGACAGGAAGGAAGTACTTTTTTTTTTTTTTTTTTTCTTTCAGTAACTTGCCCATAATTCACATGAGAAGGTATAAAGGCCTTTTTTTTTTTCTGCCCCCTTCTTACACATATTTAAACTGTAGTTGTAGCTTGAATCCAAACAGAATATAAAACGAACAGCTAGTTCAAACCCCGAGAGTCTCAGTTCTACATTCGGGTCACCAGGTAGTTTTTTAAGATAATTTTAGGAAAATATACTGCTTTTAAGGTTCATGACACCTTTATGAAATCTTTGGACAGTTATTTGTTTTATGTGATTTATCAATTTTCCCCTTAAAATATAAGGTCAACAGTAGTTATGAATTAGTTAATACATTTTGAAAATCTGGAACTCTTAAGATTGGTCATTCAGACAGTTTAGGTCCTAAACAGGAATTTTATTCATTTGTTTCCTGCCTTTAATTAAGGAGATGCTCTCATTTTTTAAGGTTAACACCTAAAATTGGTTTTCCCTGGAGTGAAATCAGAAATATTTCATTTAATGACAAAAAATTTGTTATAAAGCCAATCGACAAAAAGGCACCTGTAAGTAATTTCTTTAATGTTTTGTGTATTAACTGTTTAGCATCTGCTACTTGCCCATGATATCACTTGAAGAATAACAGTGTTCATTTATTAAAATGCTTCTGAGGAACACTCTCTTTCCATAGGTCGGCTTTCCCAGTGACGAAATAATATATGTTAATAAAAATTCAGAGCTTTAATTTTTTAAAGTAAGATGTAAATATTAGAATTTTATTTTATTTGAGATTCAGTTATAAATGGGCAATATTTATTAGGCTAATGAAAACATCACCATTCCTAAGAAGCAGTTTTAAAGCATTTCTTCATTGGTGACTAGAATTTAGTAGAGGTAGCCCTGTTCTAAATTAACTTCGTTTATACATTTTTGCTTTATGAGCTTTGTATTTTTGTATCTTGAAACTTTTAACTTAAGAAATCTTTTCATTTAAATAGATTTTTAAAGTTCCTCTAATGTCAAGTATACTCTAGTATCCTAACCCTGTTAGTTATTGGAAAGATAAAAGTAAGGAGAACAGGCTGGGTGCAATGGTTCAGGCCCATAATCCCAGCACTTTGGGAGGCTTGAGAGTGGCAGATCACCTGAGGTGAGGAGTTCGAGACCAGCCTGGCCAACGTGGTAAAACCTCATCTCTACTGAAAATACAAATATTAGCCAGATGTAGTGGCGCATGCCTGTAGTCCCAGCTACTCGGGAGGCTGAGGCATGAGAATTGCTTGAACCCCAGAGGCAGAGGTTGGAGTGCACTGAGATTGCACCACTGCGCTCCAGCCTGGGTGACAGTGAGATTCTGTCTCAAAAAAAACAAACCAAAAAAAAAAACCAATTCTAGGTTAAAAAAAACTCTACAGCCATGAACGAAGAACCAATTTTGACATTAATGGCAAATGGCGTATAAGGAACAGGTACTCATAGTTACTTTGGAGAACGAAAAGGAATAAATGACATTTAATGTATTGCAAGGATAAGAATATTAGCCTCTTCACAAAACTAGTAGGATATGAAAAGGTGAGGAACCAGTTACGTGAAAGTATGTCATACACACTGGGAGTTATGAAATTGTATGATTTCTTGATTTCTAAACTATATGTAATATGACATTAAAGTTCATACCTCATGTTAAAATTTAGTACAGATTGTTCTGAGAGACAGTATCCTTCAGGAAGATTTTAAATTCAGAATACTTTATGTTTAGGATTTTGTTTTTTATGCACCTCGTCTGAGAATCAATAAGCGGATTTTGGCCTTATGTATGGGAAACCATGAACTATACATGCGAAGAAGGAAGCCTGATACTATTGAAGTTCAACAGATGAAGGCTCAGGCTAGGGAGGAGAAACATCAGAAGCAGTTGGAAAGGTATGGAGTTTTTGACCTTTCACTTTTAATTGATAGGAGTAAACTATCTAAAATTTAAGACTGCTCAGCTTTTTAAATGTACCTTAAATTTGTATTTTTTAGTATTTTCATTATATTAAAATTCAAAGACAGTACTATCACTCTATCCTTTAACACAAGTATGTATACTTTTCAAGTTAGAAATCTTTGACAGATATCTTGGAGAAAATAGCTTTTTGTGACTCATTTCTTGCTTTTCACTGATAGACATTGTTTTAGGTATAGTAGTTTGAAATTTTCAAAATTGTTTTACTTGTGACTTGTATTTCTTAATTTTTTCAGGGTAAGAGTGTGCTGAATATTTAACTTTGAAACAATGTCAGTGACATTGTAGAACACAACTGAAATGTCCAAGTAGGGTAACGTCAGTACTCCCTGCCAAAGACCCTCATCTTTTTAACTCTGTTTCTCTTAGACTTAAAAAGGAAACAGTTAAATATATTAGATTGATAATTTTTAAAATTGAATGATAGTGAATAAAATTCATATCAACCCTGGAATCAGATTACTGGGTCCAGTAACATTTATTCCCAAATCTGGTTTTAGATTAATTTCAACTTTGTGCTTTATTGAAAAAATTTAGAGGCCAAACTAAAGTTAACCTGTATTGCATAAATCTTTATGGAACAACGTGATAGTTTTAGAAATAGAGTAGGTCCTTAAAAAAAATTGAAGAGCCCTAAACATACATATTTTAAATATTGGATATAAGGTACTTTGTATCTAGTAATTAAGGAAGCCATCTGCTAGATACCATTTTGCTACTATATTTTTAGGTTTTATATTGAATGATTTTTTTTTCTTATTCAACAACTGTTCTGTGGAATTAAGAGATTTTATTGATTTTTACCTATTTTGTAATATTAACTCAAATTATCTGCCTTAGAGAAGTTAACCACATAACAAAACATTTTTTATATGGGTATGAAGCTTGTCAGTAATTACTGATCCCACTATTAAAGATACTAAGTTGGTGAGCTGAGCATGGTGGCATGTGCCTGTAGTCCCAGTTGCTTGGGAGGCTGAGGCAGGAGGATTGCTTGAGCACAGGAGTTTGAAGACAATTGGGGCAACAGGCAACATGCAACATAGTAAGATCCTTTCTCTTAAAAAAAAAAAAAAAAAAGGCAATGAGTTGGGTTGTTAACTTTGACGGGCTCTGGCCTTTTTTATTGTGGTCATGTGCTTTAGCATTACATTGTGGTTCTAATCTTAAATGCTTTTTAAAAATACTCTTTATTGGGCTTTACTTTCTATACAGTACATTCTTATCCATCATAGCCTTGCATTTGCTCTGTCAAAGGGAAGACTTCTTTTAGTTTCTACTTAATTTTTTTTTTTTTTTAAGTAGAGACGAAGTTTCTCCATGTTGGTCAGACTGGTCTCGAACTCCTGACCTTGTGATCTGCCTGCCTCGACCTCCCAAAGTGCCGGGATTACAGGCGGGAGCCACCGCGTCCAGCCAGTTTCTACTTAATTTTTAAAAATCATCTTAAAGCTTTCACTGTCTCTTTAAGGTCTTCTAGCATGAGATAAATGAGGAATTACTTTTTGTACAGTTCCTGTATCTCATACTCATCACTCTGTATTATGCCTAACTGTTCTGCTCATTCATAATGTTGGTATGTTATTTACATTCTCAACTTACTATATTTATATGTCCTCTATTTCATGGCTTATAGAGGAGTACTGTATGGCTTCTAGTACAGGTAGTGTGTTTACTTAGTATCATTTGGTAATGGTGCTATATTTTAGTTACTCTAAGGCTTAGATGGAAGTGGAAGACTTAAGGTTCTTTCTTGGCACGATAATCCATAGCCCTGATAAATGTTAGCGTTCTTCATTAGTAAGCATTTATTGGCTGCTTTATACTCAGTTGCAATTCAGTAACTTTTATTCAGTTTGAATGCCTAGGAGATACATTATTCTGGTCACCTAGGAATTTGCAGTCTTTCAGAAATGACATGCTGAGTCATTTATTCCCTGCTTTATGGGTCAGAGAGAGAGAAATGGCAACTGTATGTGTGGAAACAATTTGGATTAAGCCCACTGGCAAAGTAGCCAGCAGACATACCTGGGAGAATGCTCAGAGGTATGCTGCCTGTGCTGGTAGACTCTCTTGGGGAAGAACAATAGTTGGGAAAGAGTAGCAAAGAGACCTCTTTCCCTACAATACTTTGGTATATTTGGCTATATTTATTCCCTATAATTTTCATAACTTTGGGGGTTTTTTTGGCAATGAAAATGACCTTATACACGATGGGTGGTTATTACATGTAGTCTTTGCTCTTAAATTATTTGCATCCAAATTGAATTATGACTCATAATTTTGCACGTTTTGTATGGCTAAAATTGTTTCTACATGTAAAAACTGAAAGCCCCAAGTTTACAGTTTAGAGTTACATACCCAGGCACCAATTGTAGGTTAGCTGTGGGAGATTCTGCATCAAGGCTGGCTAGTGTCATACAAAGAACACAGGCTTTGGAACTAGATAAATCTGAGTTGACTACTCTCCTAACACTCATCAAACAGGTAATTTTGAGCCTGTGTTTCCTTGCTGTTGATATGAAAATAATATTTTTACCTTCAAGGGTTTTCGTAAGAAAGCATGACAGTGGTATACAGGCATTTAGCAAAGTACCCGATATAATAAAAAGTAGACATTATAGTAATTCCTAATATTATTATAAACTAAGTTGGATATGTTTTAATATTCACGGAAGAAAATGTAATTGAACCCGCTTGATCTTTAAAAGGAAGGTATTCTAAAGTAATTTTTTGCATGTTAATACAAGGAATAATAGTTTATTAATGTTATTTATGTCCTTGAAATAGAACAACTGCGTTGAAATGAGTGTTTTCAAACCCAAACTCCAAATAAAAATATCCTCATCTATTGGTAGAATAATCACAAAAGACTTTGTGAGGAAAGTGGGACTAAGGCTTGAAGGTTAGAGAGAGGGAGAGATATGTTCAGAAGAAGCAGCCAGTATAGATGAATATGTAGAGATAAAAATATTTGTGATGTGCCTATGGGCCAGTGAGGTCCTCTCAAATGAACAGCATTTGGGGGAGCAGCAAGATTTTCTTGTTTTGTAAAGGAGACAAGACAGGCCTACAAAAACTAGGTATCACTGAGTAATGTAAAGGGTTGAAGGCATTTGAATTATTTGAATGAAGTGTTGGCTGGAGATGGCTATAGTCAGGGTAGGATTCTTGTAAAATGTGAGATACGAGCCTCACAGAGTACAGTAAACTACAACATGTTTTAAATATTATTATCAGGTTAAGTATCTGCTATATACTTACTGCATTTTTCAATAGGAAGACCATTCACCACCCCCTCCCAATCCCAACTTGCATGTGGCCAGATTATCTTGATTCTCTTTTTGTGCTTCCATATCTCCTTCACCTCCATCCCTGAAGAACAAATGAAACATCAATAGGGAAAAGGTAAATAAAACCAGCACATCCATCTCCAGAAAGGGCCATATATGCCAAAGCTGGATCTGAGAGGCTCTTAGTTGGTGGAATATGATGGTAGCCTTCTGGTTGAGATCTGGTTTGCAGTGTAAGTCCTCGAGAATTGTCTTGGGACTTTGGGAAAGGAGTAGGGGGAAGATAGTTGGCTTGGGAACTGTGGCAGAACTGTATGTGATTGCATAGAGGCTGGGGGAGTGGTTGGGTAGTCTAATCAACATCCTAGGGTGGCAGACAACCTGGCATGGAAAAGAATAGCTTTTGGCCATACTAGCAATTACTTGAAAAGTACTGTGCTTTTGCTTCTTTAGCTTTCATACAAAGCCTGATGTTTTAGCTATCTGAAGAATACAGAAAGGTCAGCAGCCGCTGTGGGGGCCACCGGGCCTTTCTTTTGCCCGGAGAGATTGGGAAACACAAACTTTCCCTTAAACTCATGTCTTTGAGAAGTGTGGAAGCTTGTAACTCCTTAAATCTCTTTGCCTGTATATGCTTTATCAATTGAAATAGGATGAAGAGAAAGAGGTGAATGTCCTGCAGAGTAAGCCCAAGTACTGGGGTTAGGAATAGTTATTGGCTCTTCCTCCTTGCTGTTGAGAAAGTACCTCATAGGCATAGGGAACTACAGAACAGAGATGGAGCTTCCCTTGCATGAATGACCACCAGGCCCTAGTTTTTTTGTTTTTTATTTGGTAGGGTCTTGCTCAGTTGCCTGCCAGGCTGGAGCACAGTGGCGTGATCATAGCTCACTGCAACGTTGACCTCCTGGGCACAAGTGATCCTCCCATCTTTGCCTCCTGAGTAACCAGGACTATGGGTACACACCACCATGCCTGGCTAATTTTTTATTCTTATTTTTAGAAGAGATGAGGTCTCGCTATGTTGCCCTGGTCTTGAACTCCTAACCTCAAGCAGTCTTCCTACCTTTGCCTCCCGGTGTGGTGGGATCTTAGGCATGAACCACCATGCCCAGCCCCTCTAGATTCCTAAATGGTGGGAGGATTCATTAAACTAGCAGTGAGGTGTGGTGACCCTTCATGTTTTGACTTGGTGCACTAGGAGGTCACCATCAGTGTCTGACCTCTTGCTGACTTGTGACACCTCTATTTGTTTGCCCCAAAGGGGAGCTCTCTTTCTGTTTTAGGGGCAAATGGGTATCTAGGAGCTGCAGGAATTTTAAAATTTAGGTTTATAAATAAGGGAGAAATCTTTGATAGCAAAACTTTGCTGATAAGTTTATCAGAGACTACAACTTGAGAAACTACAGGGTTTTGTGCTTGAAATTCAGAATTGACAGCAGCTGGCAATGCTGTCTTTTTGTGGAACATTAAAGCATACTCAGGTAAGTTTCAGAGATGGAATCATAATTGATTTTTTAAGTTATTAAAGTAGTGATTTGAATATTGATTCAACTTAAGTAAACAATATTGTCTGATAAGAGTTTCCCCATGTGACTTTCATTTCTATTTATATTTTTGGCCCCCAACATAGATTCTGACCCATGGTAGTCTCTTGGTAGATGTTTGATGAATGAATTTGGCAGTATTATTTAAAAGAAACACTCTCATCAGGCCCGTGGCAGATGCAGCTAAATGATCAAGGCATTTTTCCCACTGAGCTCTGATGATATTTTTTAAGATCATTAGCCACCTACTATCATTCTAATGGAATTGTGAAAGGAAGTGAAATTGATTTGTCATCTTGTATCTAGGCATAAATGGGTACTACCCAAGAAACTAACTTGGATTAATTCGTTTTTAATGATTGAAAATTGTTGCCCTCCCTGTTGTAAGATACATGCCTTTGTTTGCTCCCTTCAGTCCTTTATTATTTCCCCAGTGGAGGGCTCCTGTTAATCTAAAGATGGCATTTTTGGGGGGCATGGCAACTGTGTGGTTAACTCTTTTGGTGCTGACATTTAATTTGTTGTCAGAGTTCATCCCATATGCAAATGGTAAATCTAATTTTTCCCCCACTAAAGTGTGCCATATAAGCATGTTCTATACATAGGGATATATTTGACAGTTATACTTTACTAGCAGTTTTGTAAACTCATCCTTTGAAGATGTTCCTAAATGTCTTTAAGTTTTTAATATTTTTAAAAAATAGTCTCAGTGGTCTTTATCGTGAACCCACAATAAGTAATACATTGGAACCCAGCACATTATATACATACATGAGTGTATGTATGTTGTAGTCCTGTACTTTTAACTATATATACTATTTTGAACACAAGTATAATACAATGAAAACTCTGTTAAAATATTTATGCTGTCGTTTCTTCTTAGTCGATTCAGTTAGTTCTTAGGGTTCACGTGAATAATATTTCCAGTTATTACTATTTTATTTCAATAGTTTTTGGAGTGTAGGTGGCTTTTGGTTACATGAATGGGTTCTATCATGGTGAATTCTGAGATTTTAGCGCACCTGTAACTTGAGCAGTGTACACTATACCCAATATGTAGTCTTTTGTCCCTCACCCCACTCCCAACCATTCCCTCTCAAGTCCCCAAAGTTGATTATATTACTCTGTCTTTGCATCCTCATAGCTTTGCTTCCACTTTATAAGTGAGAACATATGGCATTTGTGTGTTCTGAGTTACTTCACTTAGAATCATGGCCTTCACTTTCATCCAAGTTGCTGCAGAAGACATTATTTTGTTCCTTTTTATGGCAGAGTAGTATTCCATCACATGAATAATATTTCTATTAGTTTGTAACAGCAATTGCAATTCCTTTTAAGGGCACAATTAGAGAATGAAAAGAAGAAAAGAGAAATAGCAGAAAAGGAAAAGGAAAGAATAGAACGTGAAAAGGAAGAGCTAATGGAACGTCTGAAGCAAATTGAAGAGCAGACAATTAAAGCCCAGAAAGGTAAAAGCTTCTTTTTGAGAATGGATTAAAATTATTATTGCTCTGTTGTCAGATAGTGGTATTTTTTTTACTACTCTTACACCTTATTTGTTATATAGGACAATTGTGTATTTAATTGCCAAATTAATACTTAGTAGAATCACTTCATAAACATGTTTCACGAAGACAGATTCATTTAATATAGTGCTGATGTTTCTCTTAAACACGCAAATATTTTCTTAGTTTTTTATTTTAAACATGCAAATATTTTTCATATGTATTCTTAAATAATTGTAAATGGCTGTATATATGGGCTCTATAAACAGAAAACACATATCCAATACATTATGGCCTTTAAACAAAAATATGCAATGCTTTATGGCTGTATAAATAAGGCATTTAAGTAATTTAAAGTAATTTAAGCTATTCTGACTATATGAACTTTTTTGGAACTCATTTCCTAAAAAGGTTTTATTTTATTCTACTAGAAAATACACAACACAGAGATGTGTTTTTTTGTTTGTTTGTTTTTGGTAATATGTTTGGAAGAACTTACTTCTTAGGCAATATATAACCAAAGTGCTACTGTATATAGAAAGGATACACTGGATTTATAATATGTGGTTTATATTAAGTAACTTTAGGATATACTACTTTCACTCAGCAAATAGTGGAGAAAGCAAGAAAAAAAAGTATTGCATGAATAAAATGTTTTTCTCTTCTCTAAGCAGCAAGCTCTCAGAGGTAACATGAAGTCTACACTATTTATAAAAGCTCTATTTAATAACCTGCTTTCCTGCAGTTGGTAAAACAAGCTATTCAGTTCTGTTGGAAATAGCCAACACGGATTGAATATCCCTTGTTTAATGCTTGGGAACAGAAGTATTCCAATTTTGGGATGTTTGCATTGTCCTATTGAGCATTTCAAATCTGAAAATCCAAAATCTCAGCTTTTTTTTTTGAGAGACACAGTCTTGCTCTGTCATCCGTGCTGAAGTACAGTGGCGTGATCTCGGCTCGCTGCAACCCTGCCTTCCGGGTTCAAGCTGTTCTCCTGCCTGAGCCTCCCAAGTAGCTGGTATTACAGGCATACTCCACCAGGCCCAGCTAATTTTTGTATTTTTAGTAGAGAGAGGGTTTCGCCATGTTGGCCAGACTGGTCTTGACCTCCTGACTTCAAGTGATCCACCGCCTAGGCCTCCTAAAGTATTGGGATTACAGGCGTGGGCCACCGTGCGTGACCCTGGGCATTTTCTTTGAATGTCATGTTGGTGCTTAAAAAGTTTTAGATTGGGCTGGGCGCGGTGGCTCAAGCCTGTAATCCCAGCACTTTGGGAGGCCGAGACGGGCGGATCACGAGGTCAGGAGATCGAGACCATCCTGGCTAACACTGTGAAACCCCGTCTCTACTAAAAAAATTACAAAAAACTAGCCGGGCGAGGTGGCGGGCTCCTGTAGTCCCAGCTACTGGGAGGCTGAGGCAGGAGAATGGCGTAAACCCGGGAGGCGGAGCTTGCAGTGAGCTGAGAACCGGCCACTGCACTCCAGCCCGGGCGACAGAGCGAGACTCCGTCTCAAAAAAAAAAAAGTTTTAGATTTTGGAGCATTTCAGATTTCAGATTTTTTGGATTAGGGATACTCAGTCTTTAGTCTTATTTAAGATATATTTTGATTTCTAACACCAGCCTGCTGTGGTGGAGACATACTCTTGAGCAATGAGTAGAATGATTGTAAGGGAGAGTAGCTAGAGGGGAAAGCCACAAAAATTGCTATAAATGCACAAGCTGACTGATCATTTCAATTCCAAGAGAATTAGAAAAATACTTCTAGGAGAATAAATAGTTAGTAATAACCTAGGTTTTATTCTCACTCATTGGAAGACTCATTTCTCAGAGCCATGAAAGCCCTAGAAACTAATTCAGCTCAATGCCCAAGGGTAGTAAAGCATTTGTTTTCAAACCACAACTCAGGGGCAGAACTCGTTTCCTGAATTGCACTTGGTGCTGTTTCTGCCACCCTAGGTACCTTTTTAAAAAAAAATCGATCAGAAAAGACATTTATGAAGTGTTCCTACTTTGTGCTGCATTCTAGGAATACGAAGATTTAGCATAGATGGGAGTAAAGCCTGTAATTGACAGAAATACATACATAAACATATTAATAAAGTGAGATAATGTGTGCTAAGTGCCATGTGAATAGTATAGGCAATGCTCCTAGAGGAAGAATGCTGTAAAAAATGTGGATTGTACTGAAGTATGTTAAAGTTTAAAAACATTACTGATCTGATTTTAAAGAAAATATTAAATCATGGCACTTTATCATTGATATGTTTTCTGGAGAAAATAGCTATTTACTAAATCTTTCAATCTCATTTAGGGTATATAATAAAAATGTTAATGATTTACAAGTTAAGAAGCACTAGAGAATATAAAGAAGAAAGAATAGAAGAAAGAATATAGAGCATTCCTACCAAGATAATTTCAAATCAGTCATCTTAAGGCAAAGGACATCCAATTTTTAAAAAATTTCTTCTAATAAAGCTTGCCCAGGCTGTCCTAAAGTCTGCACGATTGTCTTGTAATTTATGCTAATTCTCATACAAATTCAGTAACTTTGGCCATATCTAAGTCGTGATTTAATAGACCAATTTGTAATTTTTTATTTAAGAAGAAACTTTTTTATACTTACTGTAATTTTATTTAAATTTTTAAATTTGAAGTCATTATTTTAAGTGAATCATTAATTAATGATTAATCAGGGTCTCATAATTAATCAGGGTCTTTTTCTGTTGCACAGGGTGGAGTGCAGTGGTGTGATCAAGGCTTACTATAGCCTCAAACTCCTGGGCTCAAGTGATTCTCCTGCATTGGTGTCCCAAAGTGCTGGGATTATAGGCATGAGCCATTGCACCCAGCCTTATAGTTGTATTTTTTAAAAAGCAAAAATTTGGCCAGGCGTGGTGTCTCATGCCTGTAATCCCAGCACTGTAGGAGACTGAGGCGGGCAGATCACTTGAAGTCAGGAGTTCAAGACCAGCCTGGCCAACATGGTGAAACCCCATCTCTACTGAAAATACAAAATTAGTGGGTGTCTGTAATCCCAGCTACTAGGGAGGCTGAGGCAGGAGAATCACTTGAACCCAGGAGGCAGAGTTGGCAGTGAGCCAAGACTGCACTACTGCACTTCTGCCTGGATGACAGAACAAGACTGTCTCCAAAAAAAAAATCATTGAATAGAGAGAGAGTAATATACATATTTCTCAAGTATGAGGCTCAATTTTTACAAAGTGAATTTATTCCTGTAAGTGCCCTGAACATGATAGAGAAATTATCTGCCCTCAGAGTCTCCTTTTCTCTTTTTCTTTTAACCTCAAATGTGATTTCTGTCATTCTGACTTATACCATCATATAGAGCTTAGTTTTGTTTATCGTTTTCTAATAGCTTTGTTGAGATATAGCTTATAATTTACATACCATGTAATTACCCATTTGAAGTATGCAGTTTAAGGGTTTTAAGGGTTTTTAATGTATTCACAAAGTTGTACAGCTATCACTGTAGTCAATTTTAGAACATTTTCATTATTCCAAAAAGAAATCCCATACCCATTAGCAGTCTCTCCCATTTCTTCTCAATACCCCTTCCCTTTGCTCTAGACAACCACTAATCTTTCTCTAAAGACTTGTCTGTTCTAGACAATCATATGAATGGAATCATGCAAAATGTGATCTTTTGTGACTGGCTTCTTTTGTTTAATATAACATTTTAAAGGTTCGTTCATATTGTGGCATTTATCAGCACTCCACTCTATTTTTCTTTTTTTTTTTTTGAGACGGAGTCTCGCTCTGTTGCCCCAGGTTAGAGTGCAAAATGGCGTGATCTCGGCTCACTGCAACCTCCACCTCCCAGGTTCAAGCAATTCTTCTGCCTCAGCCTCCTGAGTAGCTGGAATTACAGGCACCTGCCACCACACCCAGCTAATTTTTGTATATTTAGTAGAGACGGAGTTTCACCATGTTGGTCAGGCTGGTCTCGAACTCATTTTATGGATATGGTATATTTTATTTATTTGTTTGAAATCTGGTGTTTTTGATTGTTTCCACTATTTGACTAAGGTGACTAATGCTGTTATGAACATTTGTTGTGTAGGTTTTTGTTTTTCATATGTCTTCGTTTCTTTCGGGTGTATACCGAAGGAGTGGAATTGCTGGGTCATGAGATAACTGTGTTTAACTTTTTGAGGAACTGCCACATTGGTTTCTAAAGTGACTGTACCATATTACATGCCCACCAGCAAGTTTGATTTCTCCACATTTCACCAATACTTGTTAATGTTTGTCTTCTGGGTTATAGTAATCTTATTGGGTGTGAAGTGGTATCTTAGTTTTTATTGCATATCTCTAATACCTGGTGACATTGAGTGTCTTTCCATGTGCTTTTTGGACATGCATATTGCATGTGTCCCTTTTGTTTTGTTTTTTTCTGAGACAGTGTCTTGCTCTGTCACGCAGGCTGGAGTGCAGTGGCATGATCCCAGTTCACTGCAGCCTCAGTCTCCGAGGTTCAAGCAATTCCCATGCCTCAGCCTCCCGAGTAGCTGGGATTACAGGTGTGCACCACCACGCTCGGCTAATTTTTATATTTTTAGTAGAGACAGGGTTATACCTTGTTGGCCAGGCTGGTCTCCAACTCCTGGCCTTAAGCGATCTGCCTGCCTTGGCCTCTGAAATTGCTGGATTACAGGCCTGAGCCACTGTACCCAGCCATGGATCAGTTTTTATTCCTGTTACTAATGATTGAAAGTACGTTTCCTCTATGCCCTTACCACTTGTTCCACTAGTTTATTGTTAGGGTTTGGTTTTGTAAGCCATTCTGGTGCATATATAGTGAATATACAGGTTGAGTAACCCTTATCTGAAATACTTGGGACCAGAGGTGTTTTAGATTTCAGGTTTCTTTTTTTTTTTTTTTTTTAAATTTGGGAATATTTGCATTATACTTACTGGTTAAGCATCCCTCATTCAAGATTCCAAAATCTGAAATGCTGTCAGTAAGCATTCCCTTTGAGTGTCATGCAAATGCTCAAAAAATTTAGGATTTTGGAGTAATTTGGAGTTCAGATTTTTGGATTAGGATACTTTGTCTGTAGTTATTTTCTTGATTACCAGTGATGATAAGTATGTCATGCTTTTCAGACCACAAGGTCTCTGTCCCAACTATTCAGCTCTACTATTGCAGTGTGAAAGCAGCCGTGTACTATAATACCTAAACAAATGAGGGTGGCTATGTTCCAGTAAAACTTAATTTACCAAAAAAAAAAGCATTAGATTGGGTTTACTCCATGAGCCATAGTTTGCTGACTCCTGTATTAACTCAGTTAATTGGAGAGGAAACAGCAGAAACCATTTATGGAATATATGACTGTTAAAAACCTTCCTTTTTTAGAAGAGACTAGAGTAGACCTGATGTTTTCAGAGTTCATTTTAAATGTTTTTTAAAACTTACACTTTTTTTTTTTTTTTTTTGAGACGGAGTCTCGCTCTGTCGCCCAGGCTGGAGTGCAGTGGCCGGATCTCAGCTCACTGCAAGCTCCGCCTCCCGGGTTCACGCCATTCTCCTGCCTCAGCCTCCTGAGTAGCTGGGACTACAGGCGCCCGCCACCTCGCCCAGCTAGTTTTTTGTATTTTCTAGTAGAGACGGGGTTTTACCGTGTTAGCCAGGATGGTCTCGATCTCCTGACCTCGTGATCTGCCCGTCTCAGCCTCCCAAAGTGCTGGGATTACAGGCTTGAGCCACCGCACCCGGCCAAAAACTTACACTTTTATACAATTCTTAATATACCACAAAATACTATGCCTTATCTGTCATTTTCAAATGGACCTTTATTACAAAAGCTGATAAAATGAATATTGGGGAATGTTTCAAAATTTAACTTTGTAACCCAGACTTATTTCTCTTTTGCCTCATAGAACAGAAACAATTTTATTATGTTTTATTATGAGAGAAAATAAAGCATTGAGGTTTTGGCTTTTAAAACAATTTTTTTTATTTTATTTTTTATTTTTTGAGACAAAGTCTTGCTCTTGTCCCCCAGGCTGGAGTGTGATGGTGCAATCTTGGGTCACTGCAACCTCTGCCTCCCGGGTTCAAGCGATTCTCCTACCTCAGCCTCCCAAGTAGCTGGGATTACAGGCGCCTGCCACCACGTCTGGCTAATTTTTGTATTTTTAGTACAGAGACGGGGTTTCACCTTGTTGGCCAGGCTGTTCTCAAACTCCTGACCTCATGTGATCCGCTCGCCTCAGCTTCCCAAAGTGCTGGGATTACAGGTGTAAGCCACCGTGCCTGGCCAGTTTTTTGCCTTTTTAAGTAATGTAGTTCGTTGATACAAAATATATTGGGAATGTTGTGCAGCCATCACCACTATCCAGCTCCATAATTCTTTTCATCTTGTAAAACTAAAACTCTGCACCCATTAAACAATCCCCATTTCCCCGCTCCCCACAACCCCTGGCAACCACCATTCTACTTTTTGTCTTTATGATTTTGAGTATTCTCCCTGTATAAGTGGTATCATACAGTATTTGTCTTTTTGTGACTGGCTTATTTCACTTAACATAATGTCCTCAAGGTTCATCCACGTTGTGGCATATGTCGGAATTTCCTTCCTTTAAGGCTGAATGATATTCTACTTGTATACTGCATTTTGCTTACCTGTGTATCTGTTGATGGGCACTCAGGTTGCTTCTGTGTTTTAGTTATTGTGAATAATGCTGTTATGAACATGGATGTTCAGATACTGCTTTGAGATCCTGCTTTCAATTATTTAGTTATTTGTTTGCTTGTTTAGACAAGATAAAACCATGAGCTTTGTGGGTGTTGTTTTATATATCAGTCAATCAGATGAAAAGAATTAATCATAAGAAAAGTTTGAGGCTGGGTGTAGTGGCTCACACCTGTAATCCCAGCAGTTGGGGAGGCCAAGGCAGGTGGATCACTTGAGGTCAGGAGTTTGAGACCAGCCCGGCAAACATAGTGAAACCCCGTCTCTACTAAAAATACAAAAATTAGCTGGGTGTGGTGATGCACGTCTGTAATCCCAGCTACTCAGGAGACTGAGGCAGGAGAATTGCTTGAACTTGGGAGGTGGAGGTTGCAGTGAGCTGAGATTGTGCCACTGTACTCCAGCCTGGGCAACAGAGTGAGACTCCCATCTCAAAAAAAAAGAGAAAAGTTTGATAGGCCAGCTTGATTGTCTAAATTTTAGAAGGCAGATTCTAAAATGAGTAATCCTAGAATTTAGCTATGGTAACATACAGTGCTGTGTACATTTTATAGCCAAATGGCCACATAGAATTTTTATATTATTTACTTTTTTTTGAGGTAAAATGTACATATATAATACAGAACATACACATCTTTACCCTTTTTTTTCCCTTTTTTTCTTTTTTTTTGAGACAGAGTCTCACTCTGTCGTCCAGGCTGGAGTGCAGTGTTGTTATCTTGGCTCACTGCAACCTCCGCCTCCTGAGTTTCAGTGTTTTCCGAGTAGCTCCCGAGTAGCTGGGGTTACAGGCGCCCGCCACCACACCCGGCTAATTATTTGTATTTTTAGTAGATACAGGGTTTTGCCATGTTGGCCAGGCTGGTCTCGAACTCCTGACGTGAGGTGATCTGCCCACCTTGGCCTCCCAAATTGCTGGGAGTACAGGCATGAGCCACCACGCCCAGCCATCTTTACCATTTTTAAGTATACAGTTCAGCAGTAATAAATACATTTATATTCTTTTTTTCCTCCCTTCAGTTCCCTCCACCCACTTCCTGGCCTTTGGTAACCACCAGTTTATTTATCTTTATGAGATCCACCTTTTTAGCTCTGACATATGAGTGAGAACATGCAATAGTTGTCTTTCTGTGCTTGGTTTATTTCACTTAACGTAATGGCTTCCAGTTCCATATTGCTGCAGATGACAGGATTTCATTTTTTTTTGTGGCTGAATAGTATTCCATAGTGTGTATATACCACATTTTCTTTATCCATTCATTTATTGATGGGCACTTAGGTTGACTTAATGTTTTGGCCATTGTGAATAGTGCTGCAATAAACATAGGAGTACAACTATCTCCAATGTATTGATTTCCTTTGTTTTGGATATATACACCCAGTAGTGATATTGCTGGATACTATGGTAATTCTGTATTTTTAGTTTTTTGAGGACTGTCTATAGTGTTCTACAAAGCGGCCTTACTAAATTGCATTTCCACCAACAGTGTATGAGTGTCCCTTTTCTCTACATCCCTGCCAGCATCTGTTACTGCCTTTTTTTTTTTTTTTTTTAAACAGAGTCTTCCTCTATCGCCCAGGCAGCCTTCACCTCCCGGGTTCAAGTGATTCTTAGCCTCTGCCACCCAAGTAGCTGGGATTACATTCATCACTATGCCCAGCTAATTTTTGTAAATTCCAAAGTCCTGGGACTTACAGGTGTGAGCCACCTTGCCCAGCCTTGCCTGTCTTTTTGATACAAGCCATTTTGACTGGGGTGAGATTATATCTCATTGTGGTTTTGATTTCTATTTCTGTGATTATAGTGTTTAACATTTTTTTCATATAGCTTTTGGCCATTTGTTCGTCTTTTGAGAAGTGTTAGTTCAGATGTTTTGCCCATTTGTAAATGAGACTGTTTGGTTTTCTGCTATCGAGTTTGAGCTCTTTATATATTCTGGTTATTAGTCCTTTTTTAGATAGTTCGTAGACACTTTCTTCTGTTCTTTAGTTTATCTCTTCATTTTGTTGGTTGTTTCTTTTGCTGTACAGAGCTTTTTAGCTTGATATAATACCCATTATCTCTCTTTACTTGTGCCTTTGAGATCTTACACAAAAAACCTTTACCTAGACCAATGTCGTTTTTTCACTTCTTTGGGTAGATTGATTCCTAGGTGTTTTACTTTTTTTTTTTTTTAAGCTATTGTAAATGGAATTGCTTTCTTGGTTTGTTTTTCAGATTGTTTACTGTTGGTGTATATAAATGGCTACTGATTTTTTTTAAATTTTAGTTTTTAAGAGGAGATGGTGCCTTACTCTGTTGACCAGGCTGGTCTCAAACTCCTAGCCCACGCAATCTTCCCACCTTGCCCTTCGAAAGTGCTGGGATTACAGGCATGAGCCACCATGTCCAGCCCTGATTTTTTAATGTTGATTTTGCAACCTGCAACTTTACTGAATTCATTTATCAGTTCCAGCAGTTTTTTTTTTTTTGGTGGGATCTTTAGGTTTTTCTAGGTATAAGATCATGTTATCTGCAAATAATGTTAATTTGACTTCTTTCCCTCCACTTTGGATACCCTTTATTTCTTTCTTTTTCCTCTTCCTCCTCTTCTTCTTCTTCTTTTTTTTTTTTTTTTTTTGCCTAATTGCTGTGGTTTTTGTATTATTTTATTAAGAATTTAAAACCTAACCAAAGAGTCATTCTTCTCCAACCCTCTCAAAACCTTCCAAGTGTTTTGTTTTGTTTTTTGTTGTTGTTGTTTTTGAGACAGAGTCTCGCTCCGTTGCCCAGGCTGGAGTGCAGTGGTGCAACCTTGGCTCACTGCAGTCTCCGCCTCCTGGGTTCAAGCGATTCTTCTGCCTCAGCCTCCCCGAGTAGCTGGAATTACAGGCGCCCACCACCACGCCTGGCTAATTTTTGTATTTTTAGTAGAGATGGGGTTTCACCAGGTTGGCCAGTCTGGTCTCAAACTCCTGACCTCAAGTGATCCACCCACCTCGGTCTCCCAAAGTGCTGGGGATTACAGGCATGAGCTACCACACCCGGCTTAAAACCTTCCAAGTCTTAACTGCAATTACTTAACTAGTTCTGATCAAGACCAACAAAATTAAGGACAGTAAGTAAAAGCTCATAAGTTACAGTTAGCTATCAAATTTCATGACATACAGATTTTCTTAGTATACAGTAAGGGAGAATCATTCTTTGTAGGACCTTGTACTGTCTTAGGTGACATTCTGTTGTCTTCTGTCACAGGGCCTAAATAATTGTCAAAATAATATTTAAAGTTAGAACTTTTGAACTCTCTTAAAAATTTATTTTCCTTTCCTGTTCAACTCATTGGAATAAGAGATTTGATTTAGTGATCTATACACTTAAGGATTAAAATTCATGTTACTTATCTCCCAATATTACTTACCTTCATGCTGTAGGAAGTGATATATACCAGTAACTCACATTTTTCAATAATTCATATAATTCACATCAAAATTCCTATTTTTGAGTCAGTAAATACTGTTTTCAATCTTAATTTCTTGGATTTACTTATTAGTTTAGGTAAGTAAAACTTAATGGAAGTGTTAAAATGTATTATAGATTTCTGAAACATGGCAATTTGTTTACTGAGGTCAAAACTTTAGATGGAGAGATTTTTTTTTAAAATAAAATAAAGTTATGTGCTTGTAGCCTTTTTACATAACTTGAATTGCAAAATATTTTCATTTCTCTTTAAAAATTATTAGGCTTTTGCCAAATTAGAAATGAGGTATAGCGCCTGTAGTCCTAGCTACTAGGGAGACTGAGGTGGGAGGATTGCTTGAGCCCATGAGTTAGAGGCTGCAGTGAGCTATGATTGTGCCACTGCACTTCAGCCTGGGCAACAGAGCGAGACCCTGTCTCAAGAAAACAAAGAGGTACATACGTATTTACATGTATGCTAATTTTTAGAAACTGAACAGATTTGATTTCTTGCTACTATTTTTAGCTTCTTTTGATAATGAGAATGTTTGGAATTAATCACTGTTGGGGGGAATACATATATTTCACAGAACTAGAAGAACAGACTCGAAAAGCTCTAGAACTGGATCAAGAACGAAAACGAGCAAAAGAAGAAGCAGAACGGCTTGAAAAAGAGCGTCGAGCTGCTGAAGAGGCGAAGTCTGCCATAGCAAAACAAGCTGCCGACCAGATGAAGAATCAGGAGCAGCTAGTAAGGAACTGTCTTCTTAGAGAAAAAGTTTAAATAAAAGCATAGAGTGAACCCTCTAAAAAGAAAAAACAAAAAGCAACCATTTTGTGCTTTCTGGAAAGCAAGCCGAAAATAACATGTAACTTAATAACAAAGTGTGGACAAAACCTAAAATTTTATTTCTGCCTGAACAAAACCTAAAATACAAAAGAATAAGATATTTTTCTGTAAATTATTTGTAAATGGAGTTTATTGTCAGCAAAAGGTTCTGATTCACTTTGACATTGGACAGGTTCCACAATAAGTCAGTTGGCGTCTTTTGCTTTAGATAAATTAATATAATATGTTATAGTTCCTATGAGATAACTATAGGCCATAATTGGTTGGGGTTTTTTGTTTATGTAGTGGACTTGCAAATAACGAGGTATAAGCATGTTACTTAAAAGATCCTGGATTTAAATATTAGTTCACATATGCTACTTGCTATGTATATGTCTTTGGGTCTTTCTGAGCCTCAGTTCCCTCCCTTTGAAAAGAGGAATGATGGTCGGGTGCAGTGGCTCATGACTGTAATCCCAGCATTTTGAGAGGCTGAGGCAGGAGGATCACCTGAGGTCAGGAGTTCAAGACCACCCTGACCAACATAGCAAAACCCTGTCTCTACTAAAAATACAAAATTAGCCAGGCACAGTGGTGCACACCTATAATCCCAGCTACTTTGGGAGGCTGAGGCAGGAGTATTGCCTGAACCCAGCAGGCGGAGTTTGCGGTGAGCTGAGATTGTGCCACTGGGCTCCAGTCTGGACGACAGAGCCACACTCCGTCTGGAAAAAAAAAAAAAGGAATGATACTACCTGTTAGGATTATTGGGGAATTAAATGAGATGATTTGATAAAGTGCCATTTAAAGTATATAGTATTATATAAATATATTTTCTCTTTTGTAGACTTTAACAAATAGTTTATTGATGAAAGTTTTTTTTTCTTTTTTCTTTTTTTTTTATTTTTAGAGAGGAGATCCGCTCTGATCAGCCACAACAGGCTGGAAGTGGGTGGCCGGATCTCAGCGCTCATGCAAGCTCCGCCTTCCGGTTACTCATTCTCGCTGGCCTCAGGCTCCAGAGTAGCTGGGACTACAGGCGCCGCCACCCTCCGCGTCGGCCAGATTTTGTATTTTAGCTACGGACCGGCGGGTTCACCGCGTGTTAGCCAGGATGGTCCTTGATCTCCTGACCTCGTTGATCCACCCGTCTCGGCCTCCCAAAGTGCTGGGATTACAGACTTGAGCCACCGCGCCCGGCCGATGAAAGTTTTTTTTAAAAAGCTTTTAAGTTACACATTTTAAGTTCCTGCTACTGAAAGCAGGATTAACTGCTTGTCTGTAGAATAATAGTAATCTTTCAATTTTGTCTCCTCCTTAGCTCATTACTTCAAGGACTTATTGTAAATAAGCTATTTGAGATCTTAAGAAATACTGTATTTTTTTAAATGGAAGACTGTCTAAGAAAAACATAAACAGCCTAAGCATGTACATTAAAGCTTTGTTGACTTACAAGATTATTCAAAATATGTTAATCTTGGACTTATATTATTTACTTTAGGCAGCAGAACTTGCTGAATTCACTGCCAAGATTGCACTTCTAGAAGAAGCCAAGAAGAAAAAGGAAGAGGAAGCTACTGAATGGCAACACAAAGTAATCATTTGTTCATTTACTAGCTTTTATTGGATAGCTTTTGTACCCCGGATTATGCTGACTTTATAGAGATGAATATTAAGTTACTGTCATAATTTGGAGTGGGAAAAATACTTGTGTATGTGTATTGTAAATATTTATCTACGGATATAAACCAAGTACTTTGGGAACACAGAAGAGGTGATTAATTTCTGTGGGGACCAGAGAGTTGTTGGGAGACCCATATACATTTAAGCTCGGTCTTGAATAATGAATTAAATTTTGGGGGTATGAAAGATTGGGACATAAGATTGGGAATAGTTAGAGACTGAAGAGGTGGCCATTCCAGACAGAGGGAACTGAATGAGTATAGGAAGTATGAATGTATGTAATAGATTTGAGGATAACCAATAAGCAGCCGAAGCTTCGTGTTGTTCAGAAATGTTGGAAGATGTGGCCCTCATGTTAGATAATAGGGAATTGTGAAGGGCTTTAAATAAATGCTCTGCTACAGCAAGGCAGTGGGAGTATCGATTGACTTGGGGCTTAGAAGATTTCAAAACAGGATTGTAACATGATCAGATATGATTTTCTAAAAACCATGTAGTGATCAGTGTGAAGAAAGGATTGGGATAGTGGATGCTTAAGAGATAAAGACCCAAACTGAGGATGTGGAAATGAGAATAAAGAGGAATGGGAAGAGATAAGAGACATTTTGTGGTAGACACAAAAGGACGTGGCAACCAGTGATTGGATATGAAGTTGAATTATTTTTATTTTTTTAGAGACACGCTCTTACTCTGTGTCCCAGGCTGGAGTGGAGTGGCACAATCATAGTTCATTGCAGCCTTGAACTCCTGGGCTCAAGGGCTCCTCCCACCTCAGCCTCTGCAGTAGCTGAGACTACAGGCATGCGTCATCATTTTTATTTTTGTTGAGAATGGAGGTCTTGTGGTGTAGCCCAGGTTGGTCTCCAACTGCTGGCCTCAAGCAGCCCTCCCCTCTCAGCCTCCAAAGTGGTGGGATTATAGGTGTAAGCCACTGTGCGCAGCTGATACTGAGATTTCTAATATGAGTCCTAAGTAGATGAAACTACTATTGTCTAAAGTAGCACACAGTTGTAAAATCAGGCTTTGGTTGGAGGGATGGGGGACTATAAGATAATGAGAGTTTAATTCAAATGACAGTAACTCTTAAATGAAAAGATATACCCAAAGATGATATTTAGTTTTAGAAGATGATTTTTCTACAATAAAATGTACTTATACAGAAAACAGTTTTCTTTTACTCTTAAGTAAATCATAAGGTTTCTTTTACTCTTAAGTAAATTTTAAGTAAGTAGCAGTTTAAATTTCACTGGGAAGTTTTAGATGTATTGAAAATTAGTTGTATATAAATAAAACTACAAAAGGAATTCCACTGTTAATTTCCCAGTTACTGTACTTTGTTACTAGAATTTTTTAGATCCCTTTTAGAGATGATTTGTGAAATTTAGAGACACGTAAACTTTAAAAAAATTAGCATATTACCGATGTCAAGTCTGTGAATTATAGAAAATTAGGAAATGCACACGAAAGACAATTATATTCCCATAAATTAGGGGCAGTACTGCAAAACCTTAGTACATATCCTTCCAGGATACTTCCTGTTTATATATTCAACATGAAATCTTACTGTATGTACTATTTCATTTTAGTGTATTTTCATCTCATAGAATATTAGGCTATATTCAGAATTTCCCAAAAAGTCTCATAGCTGATTTGCCAGACAAGTGTTCAGAGGACTTTGCATTATCTCTATTTGCTGTAAGTCTCTTTTAATGGAGGGCAGTTTCTCTTTGTATTATTTTGATTTATTGAAGGGACCTACAGAATGTCCCAGCTCCTGTATTTGTTTAGTTCCTTCCTTGTGTCATTGACCTTATCCTTTAACTCCAGTATTTCCTGTGAACCGGAAGTTAGATCTAGAACCTGGGGAATTCAAATTAAATGTTTTTGACTACAGTGCATCAGAGGTGAGAATTCCATATAATTTAACATCTAAACTGGAGCACTTTTGAGAAAAAGGGGATATTGTTCATAATTACACCAGGACAACAGTGTAACAGGACTTTTCCAGGTAAACCAAGATAATATGATCACCCAAATAATTGGTGATGTTAGATATTTCAGATTGTATCGTATCAGAAGACAGTATTTAGTTAACTCACCATTAGTATTTGTTAGTGATCATTGGATTTGAGTAACGACAGTCTCATTCCTCCATTTTTCGGTTACATTTTCCCCTTGTGGCTCAAATAAAATCTATTGGGTATGGGATTCTTCGGCATTATACGAATATCCATTTCTCAATAGCTATTTGCACAACAATTTTAGCAAACAGTTGATAATTCTTGCCAGAATTAGTACTTCTTTTTTTGCATGTATGCTTGTTTTTCTTTTCACCTGTCACTGACTTGAAGCTTGCAGAATTAGTAATTCTAATAGGATTTGCATAATAATGCTTTTGATTTTCTCCTTTACCTGTTGGCATTCTTTTGTGAAAATAGAGCTTTCATAAATAGGGCTTATTTCATTACCTTGAAATATAGTTTCTGTTAAAAAAGCAGTATAACTTGATTGTTTTAATTACTAATTTTTGAAGTAAGTTGCTCATAAACGTATTTTTAATGTTCAGGCTTTTGCAGCCCAGGAAGACTTGGAAAAGACCAAAGAAGAGTTAAAAACTGTGATGTCTGCGCCCCCTCCACCTCCACCACCACCAGTCATTCCTCCAACAGAAAACGAACATGATGAACATGATGAGAATAATGCTGAGGCTAGTGCTGAATTATCAAATGAAGGGGTAATGAACCATAGAAGCGAGGAAGAACGTGTAACAGAAACACAGAAAAATGAGCGTGTTAAGAAGCAACTTCAGGTATTTAAAATTTGCAGTTGTATGCACATTTGAAATATAGTTTGCATTTCCCCATCTTAGACAAACTTAGTTAAAAAGAACATAGAAGTTTTAATACTGACTGGCCTTGTGATTGGTTTGTGGGTATTTGGCCTATAGTCGTTATTTCATTTCTTCCATTGTGTGAACCCATTAGCAAATACCTGTTAGCTTTGAATAAACAGACCTTAATTAGTGAGTTATTTAATTACAGCTTGACCCATTTTAAAAGGTATAAAGTATTGTAATGTTGTGTTGAAAAACAAATGAATTTAGTTTTTAATCAGTAATATGTATGTTGAGGGCCAGGCGCAGTGGCTCACACCTGTAATCCCAGCACTCTGGGAGGCCGAGGCAGGTGGATCGCTTGAGGCCAGGAGTTCAAGACCAGCCTGGCCAACATGGTGAAACTCTGCCTCTACCAAAAATACAAAAATTAGCTGGGTATGGCGGTATGAGCCTGTAATCCCAGCTACTTGGGAGGCTGAGGCATGAGAATTGCTTGAACCTCGGAGGTGGAGGTTGCAGTGAGCCGAGATCATGACACTGTACTCCAGCCTGGATGATAGAAGTGACTCTTTCTCAGAAAAATAAAATAAAATGTACATTGGAAAGAATGATAGTTAATATACTATGTTTAAGACATTGCATAATCTTATTCAGATTTTATATTGGCAAAAGGTCAGTATATTACATGGACATAACTAGGTCAAAGTAGAGGATTTTAATATTATGAGAGCTTTCTTTTTTCCCAGTAAGTTATCTAATATTTTAATTGTTGAAATCTTTAAATATTAAAATAAGGTGATAGTTACAATAAATATATTAAGACTTTTGGAGAAGGCTTCCCTTGAGGTATAGATTTTAAATCTCATAGTAATAGTAGTCTATAATGGCTGCATTGAACTTTTTAGCCATTTCAAATATTAGATGAGAAAGTTAAGGACATTTAGAATAATGTACAAAATACCATGGTTGATAAATGTGGAAAGGAAAGGCCATGTGTACTCTTCCCTTACCACTGCCACCACTATTGCTAAAGCAAACTTATACACTAAAGAAAAAGGTTTCACAGCGGAAATGATTTGGTATATGTATTTATGCATCTTAAAGCCATTTTCATAAATTTTTTTAAATCTTAGAAAATAATTGTTGTACTTTTTATTTTTTAAATATAGGCATTAAGTTCAGAATTAGCCCAAGCCAGAGATGAAACCAAGAAAACACAAAATGATGTTCTTCATGCTGAGAATGTTAAAGCAGGCCGTGATAAGTACAAGACTCTGCGACAGATTCGACAAGGCAATACAAAGCAGCGTATCGATGAGTTTGAAGCAATGTGAGAGCTGTTATTTTGCATATATGTTCTTCATAAGCTGAACCACCAACAGAGAAAAGCAGGCCTTTGCAGATATGATGGAATGCATCCCACCTTGCCAAAGCACTTACACCGGTTTGACTGTGCTAGCTAAAAGACAGATTTAAGGGGAGCTCTTCAGCATGAAGGCAGTATGATATCATGCTTGGTTTTCTTTTTCTTTTGGTACAGGGAATGGAGAATGGTGTTCCATTGCCTCCTTTCACATTTTTTTTTTCTTTTTCTTTTTTTTTTTTTTTTCTGTTGAAGATTAACACTAATTATCATGTCTGACAAATGTGTATGTGTGGTTTCAGTTCTGTGTACATTTTAAAGGATAATGGTGATGAACATTTTTTGGGTTTCCCTTGTCCCTTCCATTTAACCTGTGTGTATTTCCACATTCTCTCTCACATTTTCTCAGTGTGCCCTTCTCTTATCTGCCATGTCCATAGCCATAATCCCACCATCATACAGATCAGGCAGTGTTTAAAATGATGGTAGGTAGCACAGTGGACAGTCTTTGATCATTATGTAGAAAATAAGGACTATTGAGTATCGATGAAAGAGATTAGAAACATTTAATAATGGTTCATGTACAGCTGGTGGTTTTTTTTAAAATCGAACATTTAATTGCCTTATTGGATATTTTGATTATTGGTTTATTAATCACAGTCATCTCGTTGAACAGCTTACATTGATTGGTGTTTTAATCTCCTCTAATCCCTTGGATCGGCTTTTTTTGCCTACCCATTTCACAGAGGTTTAGACAGTCCAGGGTAGTAGCTCCCTAGGAGGTTTCTGATTAAAACCAGCCTCTTTGCAAAGGATTTTAAAGTTTTGTTCTTTTATAGACGTGGATTTAGAAAAACAGATGATATACATTTGTCGGTCACTGATATTAATTATTTTTTAAAACCTGGACCTTTCTGGAAGGGCAGCATATAAAAACATCAGTCCCGAGGAGGGGACAACAAGACTACCTCACTACTACACCTGCGATGACTGGTTGTTCAAACACAATGGAGTGTGTAAGCTATATATGTTTTATAATTCATGATGATAGCCTTGATCATCAAGAAATACTTTTGAAATTCCATTTTCCCTCATAATATCTTAGAGTGCTAAATTTTTAACTGCCTTTTTGTTGAGTCAAACTGTGGGATTCTGATTTATATTAAAATTGTAAGCTCCTCACTGGTATACTATCATCCTGGAGGGCTGTGGTATGGCTGAGTAAGAGGGGGAATGAGAGAGAGAGACTGTGTGTGTGTGTGTGTGTGTGTGTGTGTGTGTGTGTAATCTTGTGTGTATGAGAGAGAGATGCTAACCTTGTAACATGAAGAATGTCTGTACCTTGATATGATAGTTACATAATCATTATATTTGGCTTCTAGATCACTGTGCTTATTTTTTTTTCAATCTCTGACTAAAAATACTTAAATTTTGTTTGTTAATTCTATTTTAGAAATTATAATTTTAGTTTATATTAATTTCAGTTATATCTTACTGAAGAAATCTTTCCAGTCAGAAGGAAGTTCTAATATTCACATGTTCTAATACTTTGTTTATTGTAAAACAGCTAAATTTGGAGATACGTAAAGCCTTGTTTTCTCTGTGTGGTTCAGCTGCTTTCCATTTGGTATTACACAGTCAAATTTACATTTATTAAAATTGCCATTTTATTAAACATTTTCATGCACAGTAGATTCAAGTTGTGTCTGAAAATATCTCTTGTGTTTTTTTGATTTTGCTGACTTTAAAAGGATTAATCTGGGCAGACATTATGAAAAAGAAAGATTGCGTTTAATATATTTTTTGAGCTTTGTAGGACAAAACATAGCTGGTTAACCTTGAAGTGACTGTTGTACCATGGTTGTGCACGTGCTTCAGAATCCTATGGAAGACAATGTTCCTACTTGCAGTGTACATCAAAGGAATGGATGGTGGACCCTACTATTCATGTTTTGAAACACAAATGTTCACTTTAAAGCAATTGCCATAATAGATAAAAACCTGAACTTTCATTGGATTTTTGTTAATTTTCCTCATTTTGAATTATGTGCACTACCATAGCTACATCAGTTTGCTACAGTATTGAAAAATTATCAGTTATATTTTGCTGTTTATGATCTATTTGTAGATTAGGATTAAAATGGATTTAATCCATTTTTAAGGCTGTGTGAATTTTTCTAAACAAGAACCATTTGCAATATGGATTTCATAGAGATTAAACCAATTATAACTTATCATTAGCAGTCGCGAGCACATGTTCATATAGTCAATGTAAAAATACACTAATGAGTATTTGGTAAATCCCAGTAGGCTTTTACCATTAGCATAATTTTGTGTTGTACAATTAAGTTACAATTATTACATCTCTAATTTTGGATAATATTCATTGGTTAACAATAAAGTGACAAAAGCTCATGCCTTCAAGGTCCACTGTTGTTATTTAACATGGATTTCTTGTATATTTCTTGAAAATTACAATCTTTATCAGAGCCATGAATCACCACATCTTAAAAGTAAGAAGTAGATAGGAAATAATTTTAAATCCTTATAGATCTACTCTTTCCCCAAAATGATACGTCTTTGGTATGGAAGTAATAGTGATTAATTCTGTGGAAAAGTTAAACTATTAAATTAAACTGACTTTCTTGACAACAAAATGTAATTTAGGGTTTCCAATCATTGCCTTTATTTATTGTATAGTGGTTAGTTTCTTTTGCCTGAGGAAGATACAGTTTTTTGTCATTGATTCATCTCACTATTAACATTTCAACATTCTTTAAAGAACCGTATGCTAAGTATCTTTATTTAAGTACAAGTTCTTATTTTGAAGCTATATTACAGAGCAGTTACTATAAATCTAGAAGTTGATTGCCTTTTTCAAGTCTTCTTACTAATTTTTTACTTAAGTAAGTTATAAATCTATAAAAATAGTAAAAGCCCAGATTTTTTTGTTGATAGTAATATTTAACTGTCACTTTTATTTCTGTTCTCAAGGACACATAGTGATTTTTTTACTCTGATCCTGTCAGAAAATGGAATTTTAAATAATATTTTGCTTTATGTCTAGAGTTTTTAAGAGCTAGAATGGCCCCTTATAAAATTATGTTAGATTTTATTGAAAGTCACTCTTATCATTAGAAGTGTTTCATTATTATTATTTTTTTTAAATCCCACTGTATTCTGTTCCAGTATTGATCACCTTGTTGATTGTTAATGTTTTTAGAAATGAAAAAATTTTTTTAATTCACAGGCATCCCATTTTACATATGCACAGTAAAAACAATTAGTCTTAAAAGTTAAAGCTTGAAACTAAAGTCTACGGGATTACTAACTTTAGCATTAATATACTGAACTAATGAGTAAACCAAAGCTTAGATACCATTATTAAGAATAAGAGAAAACAGTTCAGTGTGGAGCTCTACTGTTAGGTTCCTCTCTTAAGTCTGTTCTAAATGAACAGAACTTTAGCATTTTCTTATTTTGTACCACTTCCATTTTTTTAACCTATCAAATATTCTAATGTGGTCTGTCACATGGAATGACAGTATTCTAGCTCATACAAAAGCTCTTTGGATTCTGCAAATGTTTTTGATAACTTTATGAAATGTTCAGGCAGCCTGACTCCCCACAGTCTACACTAGTGACTAGGAAAAACTGGCTCCCTATCATGTTCCATATGTTAAAGCTTACCACATTCTTATCCTTAGCTTTTCCAATTAAATAATTTTAACTCCCAATTTTTCCTTAGTAGACCTACCTCTTACTATGTCCATCTATCAAGATTTAAGAACTTCCATTTTCCCTGTGGAAAGATCGTGGCTGTGTGGTTCAGCTCCTTTCCATTTGTGGGTAATAGACACTCAGATTTACATTTATCTGTTAAAATTGCCATTTATCTCCTCAATACTGACTTCCCTTAACCTCCGTGGTACAAGAGTTTTCTGATTTGGGGTTATATATACTACTTTAGGAGTTAAAGTATTTCCTACACAATTTTTGCATTAAAGATCTTGACTAAGGTGATACCCCATAACACATCCTTTGCATTCAGGTTTATGTTTTGGCTGTGGAGATCCCTAGCTACTCAATGGCTCCAGGTTCTTATTTAATGGTCATCATTTAGCCAATACATTTTTATTAAGTGCTGGCTATATTCAAGGACTTAGAAGCAGGATTAGGATGATTGTGACCCTTTGTTTTGGCCTATGTAGGGGACTTCAAATATTAATTTATTTTAGCTCTTAGATCATTTCCATTTATCTATTACAATATCGTTTCTTTTAAAATGGCAATGCCATATTGTTGATTCCTGTTATTTGTATGCCCAGATTCCTCCATGTTTATAGCTAGCTAGTTGCTTCTATCAGTGCAAATTATTATTTTTACCACCCTATTCTAATTGTTCTTCACTTATTTAATCATTATTTTAAATATTTGGATTCATTTTTATATTTATGCATGCCATTTAGTTTGCTCCTAAAAATAGTGATACTGGTTTTAGTTTTTTATTACTAAATCAGCATAGCCAAATGTCCATCTTCCTACTGGTAATATGCAATCAGAATTTCTGAGATTATTTATGTGACTACTTTTGGAAAAGTTTCTTTTGATAAAACATGGATTTATTATGTGAAATTCTTGCACTGTGTTACAATGTGTGCTATGATATCCCTTTTATTTTTTTTCAACTTAAATATGATGTTTTGTATTATTTTAGACCTAGGAATCATGTGTTTTTAGAATCATAAGGGAATATATATCCTCCCTCCCTTTCCTTTTATATATATTGAAAAGTCTATGGAATTCAAGTCTGGCATTTGAATTCTATATGCTCTCATTGCATTTACATAATTGTTTACTTTTAAATTTTAGCTGTTTTCATAAAAACAGTTTTGAGATGAAGGAAACTTAATAAAAGGAAGATTAATAAGCAGGAAAATTAGTAACTGACAGGGAATATGAATGAATACTCAGTATACGTTTCTCAGGTATGCTTATTTTCTGATAAATTACTTAATTTTCGTTTCGTAGGCCAAATTTTAAACACCAGTTAATAAAGTTATTCTAAAAGAGTCTCTAATTTTAAAAGTTTTTCTAACCTAGGAAGACTCATTTTAGACCCAACTGACAAACCAGTCAAATATGATTAATTGGTAATATCTGTATTAAATATTGAGAAGATTAATAAAGTTAAAAGTTTACAGTTGAATCTTTTTTTATCGTGCTAAAATATACATAAAATTGATCATTTTAACCATTTTCAAGTGTACAGTTCAGTGCCATTAAGTACATTCAGGTTGTTGTGTAACCGTCACCACCATCCATCTCCAGGACGTTTTCATCTTCCCAGACTGAATTGTGTACCCATTAAATGATAATCCCCCATTCCTCCCTCCTCCCCAGTCCTTGGTGACCACTTCTCTACTTTGTGTCTCCATAAATTTGATGTTTCTAAGTACCTCATAAAAGTGAACTCATACAATATTTGTCCTTTCGTGTCTGGTTTATTTCACTTAGCATAATGTTTTCAAGGTTCGTTTATGTTGTATGTATCAGAATTTTATTCCTTTTTAAGGCTAAACAATATTCCATTGTATGCATATACCATATTTTATTTATCCATGTGTCTGTTATTGATGGACACTTGAATTACCACTATCATTTGACTACTGTGAGTATTGCTGCTTTGAAGATTGGTGTACAAATATCTTAGAGTCCCTGCTTTCAGTTCTTTGGGATACATCATACCCAGAAGTGGAATTGTTTGGTCATCTGTTAATTCTGTGTTTAATTTTTTTTTTTTTTTTTGAGATGGAGTTTTGCTCTTGTTGCCCAGGCTGGAGTGCAGTGACACAATTTTGGCTCACTGCAGCCTCTGCCTCCTGGGTTCAAGAGATTTTCCTGCCTCAGCCTCCCGAGTAGCTGGGATTACAGGCATGCACTACCATGCCTGGCTAATTTTTTTTTTAGTAGAGATGAGATTTCTCCATGTTGGTCAGGCTGATCTTGAACTCCCAACCTCAGGTGATCTGCCCTCCTTGGTCTCCCAAAGTACTGGAATTACAGGCGTGAGCCACCACACCTGGCCTTGTGTTTAATTTTTTGAGGAATTGTCATATTTTCCACAGCAGCAGCACCATTTTACATTCACGTAGCAGTGCACAAGGTTCTAATTTTGCCACATCCTCATTAACAATTGTTATTTTCTGGGTTTTTTGTTTGTTTGTTTGCTTATTTGCTTGCTTGCTTGATTTTGATAATAGCCATCCTAATGGCGAAGGAGTACTTCATTGTGGTTTTGACTTGCATTTTCCTTTGATACATTTCTCAAATCATAAAAGAAATTAAAATGTGTTTATCGACCATTTGTATATAATTTTTGGAGAAATGTCTATTCCAGTTTTGCCCATTTAAAAAATTGCTTAATTTTCTGTTGTAAGAATTCTTTGTATTTGGGATTCAGAATATTAATCCATTATCCCAGGATTTGGAATATTAATTCCTTTTCAGGTAGGAGTTCCAAATCTTTTTTCCCATTGTGAATTGCCTTTTCGCCCTTGATATAGTGTAGTTTTCTTTGATGCACAAAAGTTTTTAATTTTGAAGAAGTCCAATTTTGTTGTTGTTGCCTGTGCTTTTGGTGTTTGTGTTTTTTGAAGAGGAAAAATAGTTTTTAATGAAGAAGGTGTTACAGAAAGGCAAAGCAGAAGAGAATATGTATAGTGGTTAGTCTCTAGACTGTAGAAATGAAAGTAAATAGATAGACAGTGGGCATTGACTGTAGGATGATAAAGCTAGAGTGGGTTGGGCCCAGGAATTTATGGAGCCTTGAATCCTATGTTTAGATGGTTTAATTTGATTTGAGGACAACTGGTAGCTTTGGAAAGGCACAGCTACAGAGAGGCACAATAACTAAACCTTGCTTGAGAAAGAAAACTCATGTTGTGATGTAAAGTGTACTAGAAAGTGCAGAGGAGATAGCATAATAGAAGAGCTTATAGATAGCATAATACAGCTGTCTACTGTAGTTAGCCTAAGAAAGGCCATGGCCATGGGAATGAATTTAAAGGAAATTCTGATAAAGGAAATGTTTAAGTGTAATTTGCTGTCATGTTTGCTATATTGTTCATGTTTGTGGTAATGTATTTTCTTCTGAACTTACTTTCCAGCTGACCTCTTTTGAGACACTTAAAACCTCAGTATCTTTTCTTTTATCCATGACTTTTTGGGAATGGGTTCTTTAGTGGCACAAAAGAAGTAGAAATTAAAGACATGCAAGAACAAATGGATTTGGTTCTGGGTTCTAACTCCAAGTCTTATACTCTTGTACTCTAGCTTTTATAACTGATTTTATAGTTCTGAATCAGATCGTCCTTTTTCAGAGCATTTCTCTGGATTCAGATTATGGTCACTTCCATTCTAGATGCATTATCTTCACAAAAATCTATGCCTGACCGAGGCTTAATATCTGTGTATGTTTGAAGTTTTAATACTGGTTTATAGTTGAAAACCATTACCTCAGAGTAATGCTTATAACAATAGTTTATCAAACTTCTTTTTGCTCTCAGATGACCTTCATAATGTACTGGCTTTTAGAAGAAATTTGAAGGGTTTTTTTTTTCTTTTTTAAACAGTTTGGGGTTAGTAAAATGATTCTTTCAGCTCATTATGAAAGAATTATGTTCACCAAAACACAACTCAGAGAAGGTTATCTCAGAACATACAGGCACAATTATTTCCTGGCTATGATAACCCTTAACAACTCACTTTGGAAATTTCTATAGATTTCTTTCTTTTTTTTTTTGAGATGGAGTTCCACTCTTGTTGCCCAGGCTGGAGTGCAGTGGCGCGATCTCAGCTCACCATAACCTCCGCCTCAATCAAGCTATTCTCGTGCCTAAGTCTCCCAAGTAGCTGGGATTACAGGCACGTGCCACCATGCCCAGCTAATTTTTGTATTAGAGATGCGGTTTCTCCATTCTCCATGTTGGTCAGGCTGGTCTCAAACTCCTGACCTCAGGTGATCCGCTCACGTCGGCCTCCCAAAGTGCTGGGATTACAGGCGTGAGCCCCTGCTCCTGGCCTAGATTTGTTTTTTTTTTTTTTATTGAGACGGAGTCTCGCTCTGTCGCCCAGGCTGGAGTGCAGTGGCCGGATCTCAGCTCACTGCAAGCTCCGCCTCCTGGGTTTACGCCATTCTCCTGCCTCAGCCTCCCGAGTAGCTGGGACTACAGGCGCCCGCCACCTCGCCCGGCTAGTTTTTTGTATTTTTAGTAGAGATGGGGTTTCACCGTGTTAGCCAGGATGGTCTCGATCTTCTGACCTCGTGATCTGCCCGTCTCGGCCTCCCAAAGTGCTGGGATTACAGGCTTGAGCCACCGCGCCCGGCCTAGATTTTTTAAAAGTTGAAAACTGTACTTGATTATGCTCATCGATTTAGCTTTTGCTAGAGGCATGAGTTGATTGATCTGCTTGTACCCAAATGACATCTTAAATTTTTTTGCCTTCTTTTGATTGTTTCTCTCAGGCAATTCCTAATACAATCTAGTTCTCAATTTTTAGGCCATAAAGGTTTTCGAATATAGGTGGATAAAATCTTTTGATAGAATTTAAGTTACAGGTAGATGGTTTCTCCTCAGTGACTTTATTTTATTTATTTTTTGGAGACAGATTCTCACTTGACCAGACTGGAGTGCAGAGGTGTGATTTCAGTGCACTGCAGCTTTCACTTCTCAGGTTCAAGCGATTATCCTGCCTTAGCCTCCCAAGTAGCTAGGACTAAAGGTGTGTGCCACCATGCCCGGCTGATTGTTGTATTTTTAGTAGAGACGGGTTTTCACCATGTTGGTCAGGCTGGTTTTGACCTCCTGACCTCAAGTGATCAGTCCCCCTCGGCCTCCCAAAGTGCTGGGATTACAGGTGTGAGCCACCGCGCCCGGCCTAAAATTTGTGTATTGTTGAAGGACATATAATCTTCCATTGTATGTAGAAGTAAATAATAGTTTACTTCTTAGTTCCATTAATATTTGCAAATGTACTTGATAGTAGCTCACTTGGGTTTCTTAAAACGTTTAGGTTGGTTAAACTGCCTATCATTTTTCAAGAAATACTAACATCCTTTAAAAGTAGTTTTTGTTGATAGTTACAATATAAATCCCTGTCATTTAGTAATTTATTTTATTTTATTTTATTTTATTTTATTTTATTTTATTTTATTTGAGATGGAGTCTTGCTCTGTCGCCCAGGCTGGATGGAGTGTGGTGGCGTGATCTTGGCTCACTGCAAGCTCTGCCTCCCGGGTTCACGCCATTCTCCTGTCTCAGCCTCCCGAGTAGCTGGGACTACAGGCGCCCACCACCATGCCTGGCTCATTTTTTGTATTTTTAGTAGAGATGGGATTTCACCTTTCACCGTGTTAGCCAGGATGGTCTTGATCTTCTGACCTTGTGATCCACCTGCCTCGGCCTCCCAGAGTGCTGGGATTACAGGCATGAGCCACTGTGCCCGACCCATTTAGTAATTTAGATGCATTCTTAAAATAACCTGAGATAATACTTCCATTTTGTAAAAACTTTGTACCAGACAATATAAGACCTGGAATTAGAACCCAGAACCTAATCTTCTGGATATAGTTTAATGTATTATATTAAACTATAATCAGTTATATTGGAATGCCACGTTGTATTCCAGTATAACTGATGTTTTAAGGATGTTTAAAATGAATTTGGGGGGCATAAGCTATATAAAAGACTTTGTATGAAATGTATCCATTGGAAAAGTAGGTTTGCATCTCTACAGGTTACGGTATGTAAATTTTTGGAATGTTCTCAAGCATTGGGAAGACTGCAAATAAGTATGTCTTCTAGATAACTGGTGTGATGTATACAGATAGGAAAATGTTCTCTGCCACCTCTTATTTTTCATCCATTATGCTTTAGCTCTTAAACATTAGACATGTAAAAGATTTTCAGTGTAATAGTACTATGAAAGGAATGCTGAATTAGGAGAAAAGAAGGCATGATGTTTATTCCCTTTTCCATAAAATAAGATATATATACATTTGCATGCAGAGTCATTCATTCAGTGATTTTCAGAGCAATTGCTGTTTGTGCACTGTTGGAATTATGGGAGATAGATGAATCGATGAGACTTTGTGACTCTGCCAAGAGAATTGTAGTTAATTGGGGAGTTGAGTCCTGGACTCAAATTGAGGTATAGAAAGTATGGTAGTAAGTGCCAGAAGAAAAACTGAGATAAAATGTGCAGGAGATAGAGAAATGAGAGGCCACTTCGTTCAGCTTTAGGTCACTTTGATTTAGTGTTTATTCATGTGATACTTCTTGATGAAGCTGAGAAAATGTTCTTTTAGAGTTTAGATTTTAGATCAGATATTGTTCTTGTACCTATAAACTTTGGTCTTAGTTCGTGTGTGTATGTGTGTATGTATGTGTGTATGTGTTTTGGAGACAGGGTCTTGCTCTGTTGCCCAGGCTGGAGTACAGTGGTGCAGTCTCGGCTCACTGCAGCTTCTGCCTCCTGGGTTCAAGCGATTCTTCTGCCTCAGCCTCCTGAATAGCTGGGACTACAGGCATGTGCCACCACATCTGGCTAATTTTTGTATTTTTAGTAGAGACGCCGAGGCGGGCGGATCACCTGAGGTCAGGAGTTTGAGACCAGCCTGGCCAACATGGTGAAACCCTACTCTACTAAAAATACAAAAATTAGCCAAACGTGGTGGCGGGTACCTTTAATCTCAGCTACTCGGGAAGCTGAGGCAGGAGAATCACTTGAAACCAGGAGGCGGAGGTTGCAGCGAGCCGAGATTGTACCACTGAACTGCAATCTGGGTGAAAAGAGCGAAACTGTCTCAAAAAAAATAAGAGAATCTTTGGGATAGCTGTGAGGCAGCATGATGTTGAGGTAATTGCATGGGTTTTGGATTTCCACATCGAGTTTAAATCTTGGCCTGGCCACTTCTGAGACCTTGGGAATCCACTCAGCCATTTGAGCTTGAGTTGTCTCATCCATTAAACAGAAGTAACACTATTAATCTTGTGAGTGTTGATTGTAATAATAAATATGGAATACTTTGTTTATAGCCTTGGCATATTGGAAATGTTAATAAATAGTAACTTGTGTCATTTTGGTTTTCATCTGTCAGTATTATGAATATTCATATTTGTAGCCAAGTCCTTTGGGCTCCATTTTTAATATGTTTTGTTTACCTTTTAAGGATTCTAGTTATGATTCTCTTAGAAGGTATCACTCCCCATGTTTGTTGAGTGTGTGCCAGGCCTATGCAAAGCATATGGAGATAAGAAAGACATGCTCCTAAGCAGTAAATAGTTTATGGTTTTTCCCGGTACACAAAATAAATCTTTCATATGTGTTTGTGTGTTATGAATAAGTGAGGTTCCCTCCTCAACCCCTTAATATTATAGTCTGCCAAGTCTCAGTCCTTCTGTCTACAGTTGGATCTCTTAGTGACTTTATCCAGTGTCATTGCTTTAAATACCACCTGTAGGCTGAAAAACTTAAATCTCTAACCAGATTCTCCCCTGAACTTCAGATGTGTATATCTAATTCTCTACATAACATTTCCAGTTTGATATCTAATAAGCATCTCAAACTTACTATGTTAAACTCAAGATCTTCCCTCCTTAAACTTGCTTCTGCCTGAGTCTTCCCCTTCTCAGTTGATAAATGGCAAGTCCCTTCTTCCAGCTAATTAGGCCAAAACCTTGACCACACCTATGACTCTCTCAGTCAGTCCATCCATTCCAATCACAAACCTATTGGCCCAGCATTCAAGATACATAATGTATCCAGAATATGACCACTTCATCCTCCACAGCCATCAGTGATCCACCCACAGGATTGCTTGGATTATTGCAAAAGCCTTCCATTCTGTTTTCTTGATTTCCTCTTTGCCATATTACAGTCTTTTAAGAACTTACAACAGGTAAGTCAGACCATGTCACTTGTGCTCAAAATCCCTCCGAGGTTTCCCATCTCCGAGTAAAAGCTGTGTCCTGGCCGGGCGCGGTGGCTCAAGCCTGTAATCCCAGCACTTTGGGAGGCCGAGACCATCCTGGCTAACAGGGTGAAACCCCGTCTCTACTAAAAAATACAAAAAACTAGCCGGGTGAGGTGGCGGGCGCCTGTAGTCCCAGCTACTCGGGAGGCTGAGGCAGGAGAATGGCGTAAACCCGGGAGGCGGAGCTTGCAGTGAGCTGAGATCCGGCCACTGCAGTCCAGCCTGGGCGACAGAGCGAGACTCCGTCTCAAAAAAAAAAATAAAAATAAAAAAGAGCGGTGTCCTTTTCAGCGGTCATTTGTAACCTAGTCTATTCTGGTCCCTGCCAAAGCTCTTGGGCCTCCTCTGCTGATTTCCTCTTCTCTTGTTAAATTGAAGTCACACTGACTTCCTTGTTATTCTTTAAAGCAGCCAGCTGGTCCAACTCCTCTTACTTAGCTTGGAAGACTTTTTCCCAGACATTGTTATGATTCACTCCCTTGCTACCTCCAGGAATTTGCTTAAATGTCACCTCAATGAGGCTGCCTCTTACAACTCTATTTAAAATTGTACCTTCCCCAAGTATCTCGTACCCATTTCTTGCCTTTATTTTTCTCTATAGCACTTGCCATCTAGCATACTATATATTTACCTATTTGTATTGTATCTGTCTCACTACACTAGAATGTAAGCTCCATGAGGGCAGGAATTTTTTTTTTTTTAAATTTTTTTTTTTGAGACGGACTCTCCCTCTGTGGCCCAGACTGGAGTGCAGTGGCCGGATCTCAGCTCGCTACAAGCTCTGCCTCCCGGGTTCACGCCATTCTCCTGCCTCAGCCTCCCCAGTAGCTGGGACTACAGGCGCCCGCCACCTCGCCCGGCTAGTTTTTTTGTGTATTTTTTAGTAGAGACGGGGTTTCACCGTGTTAGCCAGGATGGTCTGGATCTCCTGACCTCGTGATCCGCCCGTCTCGGCCTCCCAAAGTGCTGGGATTACAGGCTTGAGCCACCGCGCCCGGCCGAGGGCAGGAATTTTACCGTTGTGTACACTGGTATATGCCCAGGGCCTAGAGCGCTGCCTGGAATGCCATAGATGCTTGCTATTTAATAAATGAATGGATAGATGAGCTCTGAGAGCTCAGAAGGAAGGCACCTGATCTTACTGCAGAGCTCCAGGGAAGGCTTGCTGTAGGAGATGGTCCCTAAGCGAAGTCTTTCAGGACGAGTTATTCTTAATCGAGGAGGCAAAGATAGGAAAGCTTTCTGGAAAGAAGGAACTGCATATGCATATACATTGAGTCACAAAAGGACGTGGAGTGTGCTGGGACTGCCCATTTGTATTGAAAACAAAGTTTGAGATTCAGAAGGTAGTGCCGTAAAATACAAGAAAATCATGAGGGAGAGCAGGTTTGGGTGTGCCCGTGACATTTCTTTTTGGACAATTTGAATTTGGAATGCTGATGGAATGTCAGATGAAATTTCCCAAGGGGAAAATGTAAGGAAAGAATTGGTGGGTTTAGTATAGGACCTTGGAGAGCGCCAACATTGAAGTACTGCCAAAGCAAGAGAGGACCACAGAGACGTGTAGGACAGAAAGGTGACTGCATGTGACCACCAGTGCCACACGGGGAAAATAATATTACGATACTTAAAATGTATACTGGTTTCAGCAACAAGAACATCATTGAAAAGAGCAATTTCTTTGAGTTAGAATAGTTGTCACTTAGTTTAACTGTGTGTCTTCTGGAAAGTGTTTTCCCTAAATCTACATGTAACGCTTACGCTCTAAGAATAACAAGAACAGGAAAATGGTGTCTCTAACGGTGTCCTCTGTCAACTCCGTATGTCTAAATCTGACACTTTCGCATGAACCCCACTCCATACCCCTGCTCAAGTCGGTGAGATTATGCCTGGTAAGGTGAAAATCTGTTCCCGTATTTGCCATCTAGAGTAAATAGGCTCCACGAAGCACTTGAGTGATGTCATCCATTCAAATAATGTTATTCATTCATTAAACATTTATTAGATGCCTCAAGTTAGGCTCTGAGGATTCATAGATAATTTAATACATCATAAATAATTTAAAACATCATCTAGAGGAAGAAACAGAAGAGTTAAAAAATGATTATGACAATGAGACAAGTAACAAGAGGCACTCAGAGCTAGGTAGTGACCAACCTCTTGCTAACATTGATAAGGTTATAGAGGTTATTGTAATTGTCTAAACAGGGCTGCATCTGCCTGAGCAAGGGGCACTGTTTCCTTATCCACACAAAGACATCATAAAGACTGCAGGTGTCCTTGAAGGTATTCCATTTTACAGCTAGGTAACCTGCTCAAGGACAACCACAGTGGCAGACTCCGTATTTGGATTTTGGTTTTCTTAGAAGCAAAAGCCCTTATCTTTTTGATTACAAAACGACCTTTCCAGTTGAAAGCCAACTGAGACATGTTTACTTGCTCTTGGAAGGATTATTTTGTCTGCATCACTCAAAGTGAATTTATCGATTGATTTATAGGCCAAAGAATGCTTTAAATCTTAAGTTCAACTTGAATACACAGTGGTAGTGACCTGATCAAACCCACTAGATTAAAGACCAGTCTCCTTGAACCACTGCATGTGGCTTGTAACTCTAGTCTGTCCAGTTTAGTGCTCCTGCTTTCAAGATGAGGTCAATATAGCCTAAAGATTTAAAGTTGAAATACATGATTTACTCTTGGAGGGAAAGCATTATTATTATTTATTTTGAGACGGAGTCTCACTCTGTCCCCTGGCTGGAGTGCAGTGGCACGATCTCGGCTCACTGCAAGCTCCGCCTCCTGGGTTCACACCATTGTTCTGCCTCAGCCTCCCAAGTAGCTGGGACTACAGGCGCCCGCCACCACGCCTGGCTAATTTTTTGTATCTTTTAAGTAGAGATGGGATTTCAACATGTTAGCCAGGATGGTCTCAATCTCCTGACCTCGTGATCTGCCCGGCTTGGCCTCCCAAAGTACTGGGATAACAGGTGTAAGCCACCACGCCTGGCAGAAAGCATTATTATTATTGTTTTAATTATTACTTTGAGACAGAGTTTCACTCTTGTTGCCCAGGCTGGAGTGCAATGTTGTGATCTCTGCTCACTGCAACCTCTGTCTCCTGGGTTCAAATGATTCTTCTGTTTCAGCCTCCTGAGTAGCTGTGATTACAGGTGGCAGCCACCAACCCCAGGTAAGTTTTGTATTTTTACAGAGACGGGGTTTCATCATGTTGGCCAGGGTGGTCTTGAACTCCTGGCCTCAAGTGATCTGCCTGGCTTGGCCTCCCAAAGTGTTGGGATTACAGGCGTCGGCCACCACGCCTGGCTATTTTTTAAAATTAATAATTGACTGTTAAAGTCCTAGAAATCAAAGAAGAGTCTGTGCTCAAGAAATATTCGAAATCTAGAAGAAAGTTGAAATTGGAGAAGCGAAGATGGATGTGGATAGAAGGCTTTTTAAGCCACCCAATAGGTATTGAATAAAATGACTCAGCAAGTCTTCAGTGATAGGAACTGAACTCAGTCTGGAGAAAATTCAAGAGGTTGAGGATCAAAGGGAAGAAGGCTCATACTTAGTGAGTTTTAGCATGTGGAAGAGAGCCAGCAAGGAGGGTGGCCACTGTGAAAGCTGAAAAATGAAGTTATCAGGCAGCATTTGAGACAGGCTTATAGTTTGAGTCAACCTCCTGAGTAAACGCAGGAGGAGAAGGCTTCATTCGTTTTCAGAACAGAATGTTTCAGAACTGAATGAGTATTTCATTGAAAGGTACTAGTCAATTCTTTGTGCAATCCTTTGTCACTTATTAGAAATTTGAAGAGAGAAAGCATAACTAGTAACATTTTTCAGAAGCTTTATGTGGGTTATCTGAATGGCTTTGTAGATAAAAATAGATCTGGGCCAGGCATGGTGGCTCATGCCTGTAATCCCAGCACTTTGGGAGGCCGAGGCGGGAGCGTCACCTGAGCCCAGGAGTTTGAGACCAGCCTGGCCAACGTGGTGCCCCATCTCTATTTAAAAAAAAAAATCTGATTTAATTTTCCTTATGATACTTTAAACTATTAGATTTTTGCCTGCGTGTAATTAAAATGAAAATTGCATTTTCAACAGAAAATTACTATAATTATATTTTGCTTTTTAGACTAGTAGATTCTATCAAATTAGAGCAAATAGGGCAAATGATCTTTATGAAAAGGTCCAGATACTAAACATGTTGGACTTTGCAGACCAGTCATCTCTGTCCCGGCTATACAACTCTGCTGGTGTAGTGCACAAGCAGCTATAGGCGTATGTAGATGAATGAGCATGTTTGTGTTCCAATATCATTTTATTTATGGACACTTAACTCTGAATTTCACATAATTCATGTGTCACAAAATATTCTTCCTCTGATTTGTTTAAAAAAAAAAAAAGGTCAAAACGCTCTTAAATCACATTCTGTACAAAACAGATGGGAAGCTGGGTTTGGGCCACAAGCCATAGTTTCCTAACTCCTGAGTTAAAGGTTTTTAAAAAGTCTTGTTCTCCTAAAGGTCAGTGCTGTGGCTTTCTGTCTGGATGACTATTAACATTTTGATGTGACCCTAGGGAGGTCTTATTTTGTTATAATGAAGGGATTTCTTAGATATCTGAACAACTTTTGGCAGTGGTTCTCACGTTAGCGTGCATCAGAATCACCTGGAGGGCTTGTTAAAACACAGATTGCGGGGCGCCCTCCCCAGGTTTCACATTCAGTAGATCATCTATGCAGCTGCTCAAGAATGTGCATTTATGGCTAGGTGCTAGGTGCGGTGGCTCAGGGCTCTAATCCCAGCATGTTGGAAGGCTGAAGCGAGTGGATCACTTGAGGCCAGGAGTTCGAGACCAGCCTGGTCAACATGGTGAAACACTGTCTCTACCAAAAATACAAAAATTAGTTGGGTGTGGTGGTGCACACCTGTAATCCCAGCTACTAGGGAGGCCGAGGCATGAGAATTGGTTGAACCTCGGGAGGTGGAGGTTGCAGTGAGCTGAGATAGTGCCACTGCACTCCAGCCTGGACAACAGAGCAAGACCATCTCTCTCTCTCTCTCTCTCACACACACACACACACACACACACTGCATTTCTTAAAGGTGAGTCTGATGCTGCTGTTTTGGGACCACACTTTGAGAATTGCTGATTTAGAGAAATGAGAGCACCCAATGCTGTGGAAATAACACAGTTTCTTCTTTTACTCAGTGACCTTAGAGTAACTATTGACTACATAGTTTCTTTGAGACCATTGAAATTCGAATGGTTCAAAGACCAAAGATATTTGGAACAAAATTTGTAACTTTCCCATCTATTGTAGTATTTTCCTCCATTACTTTCTATTTTAAACACTTAAAACTGGAGATTGATTTATAACAGTGTTAGAGAGTGAAATGCATCTAGTAGAAATATAAATGAAGGAATATATGTATATATACTAGATACTCACCTATCAGTTTGAAAAATAGTATATTGCCAGTAGCTGGCATTGCATGTTCCTCTCCCATCTTGTCATCCTTTTCTTTGCTTTTACTATCTGTGTTTGTATCTACAACAATATAATGTCTAGTTTTGTGCACACATGAACTTTATGAAAATAATTTTTTTTTTTGTAATTCGTGATGAAGTTCTCAAAACAGTTTTATTACACATGCACATCCATTTTCATGAATATAGCTGTGGTTCATTTTCACCGCTTTATTTTATAAGTGCACTACAATGTATCAGTTCCCCCGATGGTGGACATTTGGATTGTTACCAGTATTTTTTTTTTCTTTTTCTTTTTTTTGAGACGGACTCTCTTTCATCCAGGCTGGGGTGCAATGGCATGATCTTGGCTCATTGCAACTTCCGCCTCCTGGGTTCAAGTGATTCTCCTGCTGCAGCCTCCCAAGCAGCTGGGATTACAGGCACCCACCACCACACCTGGCTAATTTTTTGTATTTTTAGTAGAAATGGGGGTGTCACCATTTTGGCCAGGCTGGTTTTGAACTCCTGACCTCAAGTAATCCACCAGTCTTGGCCTCCCAAAGTGCTGGGATTGCAGACGTGAGCCACTGCCTCTGACCATAGCATTGTTACCAGTATTTTAAAAAATCTTTAAACAATATAGCCACAGATATTTTTGTCTTCTTCTAGTGAGTAAGTGCAACAGTATTTCTACAGCAGAGACCTAGGGAGGGGATTTGTCTCTGGTTACGGGATAGGCACATCTTCAACTTTACTATGTAGGAGGGATTTGTCTCTCATTATGGGATATGCACATCTTCAACTTTACTATGTAACCATCAATTGTTTCCCAAAGTAAGGCTATATTCACGTCTTCACCACACTTCATATCACTAGATTTTTCAATTTCTGCCAGTTTGGTAGGTTTAAGATGATATTGTGCTTTTATTAATAATTTACATTTTCTTAATTACTAATATAGCTGATAATTTTTCTTTAAAGGCCTTTCATGTCTCATTTTCTTTGAAATGACTTTTTTTGCCTGCTTTTTATTAGATTGTTTATCTTGATCCAGTTGATTCAGAGAATTTCTTTATATTGTAGTTACTAATCTTTTGACATTTAAATGTTTTAGAGATATTTCCTTCCATGGCTTACCTTCTTTGCCTTTTATGGTGGTTTTAAAAAATTTTGGATAGGTATATGTTTTACACTTTCTTGTAGCTTAATTTATAAATTATTCTCCTCATAATTTGTGGGGATTTTTTCCTGTGTGTGTCTTGTTTTAAGAAATTATTCTCTCACTTGTCATGAAGATATTTTCCTATATATTCTTCTAAAAGTTTGGTTATTTTTACATTGAAATCTTTAGTCCAGCTATAAATAACTTTTGTGCATGGTATGAAGTATGGATCCGATTTTATTTATTTTTTTGTCTAGATGACTAGTTGTCTTGATACTTAATTTAACAGTTCATCCTTTTCCTATTGATCCCATTGCCATTTCTTTCATGTTTCTTCCTCTGTTCTGTTATACTCTCATCTGTTGCATTGGTCAATATTTCTATCCCTGTGTCAACAGTATTCTGTCTTAATTACTACAGCCTTTACTTTTTAACAAGTCTTGATATCTGGTTGAGCTTTCTTAAAAAGTTGCTACACCTTGTTTGTAAAATAAGCTCCTGACTAGTTTTGGTTCTTTTTTCTTCTGCATAAATTTGTGTAACCTGTATGGGAAAAAAAGACTTTGGGGAGTTTTGCTTGGAAATGTACTAACAGATTAATTTGGTAAGAAATTACAGCTGCACGGCTGGGCGTGGTGGCTCATGCCTGTAATCCTAGCACTTTAGGAGGCCAAGGTGGGGGGGTCATGAGGTCAGGAGTTCGAGACCAGCCTGACCAACGTGGTGAAGCCCCGTCTCTACCACAAATACAAAAATTAACCGGCGTGGTGGCGTGTGCCTGCAATCTCAGCTACTCAGGAGGCTGAGGCAGGAGAATCGCTTGAACCTGGGAGGCAGAAGTTGCAGTGAGCCAAGTTCACGCCACTGCACTCCAGCCTGGGCAACAAGAGTGAAACTCTGTTTCAAAAAAAAAAGGAAAAAGAGAAGAAGAAAGAAAGAAAATTACAGCTGTACAATATTAAGCATTCCTAATCATGAATATGCAATGTCTTTCCACCAAGTCTTCCTTGATTCAGTAAAGTTGTTTACATTTTTGCATTAAGATCATGAATTTATTTTGTTAGTTTTATTATTAAGCATCTTTTTTTTTGCTGTCGTTTTCCGAGTTACATTTGAAAACTATTTCTGACTGATGTAGAGAATGCAGTTGATTTCTTTTTGCTCACCTTAAGGAACCTTGTTTCATTCTCACCGTTTCTAATAATTTGTGAAGTCTTTTGGGCTTTCTACATAGACTTTCTTCATTTTCTGCAAATAATTATAGTTTTCAGTCTTCTCCATTCTTAAAACTTTTATTCTGTTTCTTACTGAGTTGACTGGCTGCAACTTGCAGTCCCATGTGGAACGTAAGTGGTGTCTCTTTTCTTTTGTTGTTTGAGACGGGGTCTCACTCTGTCACTCAGGCTGTAGTGCAGTGGCGCTATCTCGGCTCACTGCACCCTCCGTCTCCCAGGCTCAAGTGATCCTCCCACCTCAGCCTCCTGAATAGCTGGGACTATACAGGGAATATACAGGAGCATGGCACCAGCCTGACTAATTTTTAGTACATGATTTTTATCAGATTAATGAAACTTCCTTTTACATACATATACGTATTTTCAAAGAGTTTTTTCTTTTAAATAGAAAAGGTTTTAAATTTGTTAAATACAATTTCTGAGTATATTGAGGTAATCATGTGTGTGTACTTTAATTTTTTAATTTTAAAACTTTTTTGTAGATGATGCTACTAAAATTTTATTTTAAAATTCAGTTTTAATTTTATGGGCACATAAGTATATATATTTATGGGGGACATGAGATTTTGATACAAGCAGGCAATACGTAATCATCACATCCTGCGAAATGGGGTATTCATCCCCTCAAGCTTTTCTCCTTTGTGTTACAAATAATCTAATTATACTCTTTTAGTTATTTTTAAATGTAAAATTAAATTATTATTGATTATAGTTACCTTGTGCTATCGAATACTAGGTCTTATTCATTCTTTCTATTTTTTTTTTTTTGTACCCATTAACCATTCTACCTCCCAACCTCCTGCTTCCCCACTACCCTTCTTACTCTCTGGTAATCATCCTTTTACTCTCTATCTCCATGAGTTTAATTATTTTGATTTTTAGATCCCACAAATCAGTGAGAACATACAATTTTTGTCTTTCTGTGCCTGGCTTAACATTAGCAATCTCCAGTTCCATCCATGTTGTTGCAAATGACAGGATCTCATTATTTTTTTGTGCCTGAATAAGTACTCCATTGTGTATAAGTACCACCATTTTCTTTATCCATTCATTTGTTGATGGACACTTAACGTTGCTTCCAAATCTTGGCTATTGTGAGTAGTGTTGCAGTTAATATGGGAAAGCAGGTATGTTTTTGATATAATGATTTTCTTTTTGGGAGGCACATACACAATAGTGGGGTTACTGGATCATATGGTAGCTCCATTTTTAGTTTTTGGAGAAGACTCCAAACTGTTCTCTATAGTGGTTGTACTAATTTACAGTCCCACCAACAGTGTACAAAGGTTCCCTTTTCTTCACATCCTCACCAGCATTTGTTATTACCTGTCTTAGTAGGATAAAAGTCATCTTAACTGGGGTGAGATGATCATCTCATTGCAGTTTTGGTTTGCATTTCTCTGATGTGCAATGATGTTGAGCACCTTTTCATATGTCTGCTGCCATTTGTATGTGTTTACTTTTTTAAAAAATTGTTGTCTGAGTGCAGCAGCTCATGCCTATAATCCCAGGAGGATTGCTTGAGCTCAGGAGATCAAGACCAGCCTGGGCAACATAGTGAGACCTCATCTCCACCCCTTCCCGCCCACGAAAAAAAAAAAAAGGAAAAGAAAGAAAAAAATTAGCCAGGTGCAGTGAAGCACACCTGTGGTTCCAGCTTCTCAAGAGGCTAAGGTGGGAGGATTGCTTGTGTCTCGGAGATTGAGACTTTAGTAAACCATGACCATGTCACTGCAATCCAGTTTGGAGGACAGAGCAAGACCCTGTCAAAAAAAAATTGTTAATATACTAAACTGACAGATTCTTTTTTTTTTTTGAGATGAAGTCTTGCTCTGTCACCCGGACTGGAGTGCAAGTGGCATGATCTTGGCTTATTGCAGCCTCTGTCTTTGGGGTTCAAGCGATTCCTGTCTCAGCCTCCGGAATAGCTGGAACTACAGGTGCAGGCCACCATGCCCGGGTAATTTTTGTATTTTTAGTAGAGATGGAGTTTCCCCATGTTGGCCAGGCTGGTCTCAAACTCCTGACCTCAGGTGATCCACCCCCCCACCTCGGCCTGCCAAAGTGCTGGGATTACAGGTGTGAGCCATGGCCTGTACTAGGTAAATCGATTCTTTAAGATGTTAAACTAGGCCGGGAGCAGTGGCTCATGCCTCTAATCCCAGAAATTTGGGAGGGCAAGGCAGGCAGATCATCTGAAGTCAGGAGTTTGAGAGCAGCCTGGACAACATGGGAAAACCCTAACTCTACTGAAAATACAAAAAAAAAAAAAAAAAAAAAAAAAAAATAGCCAGGTGTGGTGGCATGTGCCTGTAAACTCAGCTACTTGGGAAGTTGAGACAGGAATCGCTTGAACCCTGGAGGCGGAGGTTGCAGTGAGCCAACAAGGCGCCTTTGCATTCCAGCATGGGTGATAGAGTGAGACAACATCTTATTCAACTAGGTTTGCGTTCCTTGTTATATATTCTAACCCATAATTTAATATATATTCTTAATATAACTTGATATATATTCTAACCCATGGCTTACTGCTTCACAACTCCTGAGCCTCCTGTGTTGTGAATATTCAGCCCATGTGATTTTTATGTATCACCCTCACTCCCCTTCAGTTGTTGCCGCCTTCAACTAAAGTACTGTCATCTAATCTCATGGCGCCACCTGGTGGCAAATCTTGGACATTTCCGACGTCTCTTCACCTTTCTTTCCCTATTACGGAAACTCGTACGTGCAGTTGTCTCCTTCAGTTCTATTCCTTCTCTTGTGCCTTTCATCTATTAAACTTACTCCCAAATCCTCTTTTCTCATTATGTTCATGAAAAGTAATTCTCTTCCTTTGCTCTCTCTGCTCCTTTATGAGTCTAAATCTACATGAATAATAGTACTACTAGTTAATCACAGTGAGAATACTACTACTAGCGACTATGGAAAAACTACAGCTATATATTTTGAAAGGACATTTCTTTTATTGTTGTTTTGTTTGTTTGTTTGTTTGTTTGTTTGTTTGTTTGTTTTTGAGATGGGAGTTTCACTCTTGTTGCCCAGGCTGGAGTGCAATGGCGTGATCTCGGCTCACTGCAACCTCCATCTCCCAGGTTCAAGCGATTCTCCTACCTCAGCCTCCTGAGTAGCTGTGATTACAGGCATGCACCACCATGCCCGGTAATTTTTTTATTTTTAGTAGAGACGGGATTTCACCATGTTGGTTAGGCTGGTCTCGAACTCCTGACCTCAGGTGATCTGCCTGCCTCGGCCTCCCAAAGTGCTGGAATTACAGACATGAGCCACCACGTCTGGCCTGAAATGACATTTCATACAATAAAGTGCTGGCCAGACTAACCTTCAAAGTCCTTGAAAATAGTTAAAATTCCCTTTAAAATGTTCTTAAATTTCAGGTACTATTGAACCATCTAATTATTTCTGTCCAAGTTAACATCAAGCTCAAGTATTAAAGAAGAATTATAAAACTGTTAATAAATGTCATTGTTTCTATGTTCCTTAATTACAACCTTTGACAAAATTGGAGTTCCTACTTATTTTACTGCAAAGACTCAGTTTTTCATTATGAGTTACATTGCCTAGAAACAGAATCACTGTTCATGACGTGGTTTCCATGGGAAACAGCCCACCACAGCTGCCCTTTTGGTACATAACTCATTTGTAAGATAGAGATTGCTAGTAACTGCATTTCTAATTGTTTTACTCACAAGGTTAGAAAATACTGTAACCAGTATTCTCCCCAGTCAGGGAAATGACTCATGGATAAGCTTGGCCAGTTTAGCAGTTTCTTTGTTGAGTTAATTCTGACTTTGTTTTATCTCTAAGGGATATATCGGAGAATGGCAGGTAAGTCAGCTGAGGAAGACAGCCCAGAGAGAGTAGGGTTGAAATTGACCTCTTTAATTCCTGCAATGCCAACGTGTCTGCAGAGGAGGTAGTTTTCCTGGTTTGCTTGTCTTAACCTATCCAGTCTTTTACTAGGCAGGTACTGAGAATTTGCTTATTCAAAAGCATAGCAACTATTGATTTCAGAGTAGGCACTACAAAGTATTTTGGACCCATTACTCCAGTTGCTACCTGAAAATAACAATGTCTAGATTAATCAAAAGAGAACTTCAAATAAAATATAAAATCTGGTAGAACGCATAACTGAATGACATGAAGTTCTGATGTTTATGGCTTTAAGACAAGACCTATTATTCTAAATAATAGGTCTTATTATTGAAAGAAACTAGTTAGCTTGTGTAGAGTTGCTGCACTCTTTGAAGTCTAGCATCTATTTAAAAGGAAGGTTTAAAGTTATTCTTATTTCCACATTCTAATCATGGAGTTTCGAAGGTGGACTGGAAAATAAGAAGTTAAAGATTAGGCAGACAGTTTGACAATAACAGCCCTTACATAATCCAGGCTGACAAGGGCACCCTGATATTATAGTGTGCTGAGCAAACAGTCAACCTGCCCATTCAGTTTCCTACTGTTTTTTTTTTTTTTTTTTTTTTTTTTTTTTTTTTTGCTAAATGCTTTCTAACCTCTTAATGTCTCTTTTGAAAGGTGGGGACCCAAACTGTATGCATTGTTCCAGATGCGCTCTTGCCAAAGCAGCATAAAGCAAATGTAACCCTTAGGAAGAAGGCTTCCTCCCTCACTAGGTAAGTACAACCGGCAGCCATGGTCAGGGCCAGCCCACTTGCCCACTAGATCTGCCATACCTTCCACTGCCAGGGTGCTGGTGGGACCTCATAAAACTGAACCTGCTAATCCACAGGACCTGTGGGTTTCAAGTCAAAGGAACTGATCAAGAGCAGTCTCTATCTTTACAGCCTCTGATTCCATCCCCTCCGAGTTGTTTCTCAATAGTTTGCATCTATTGGGCTCTTTGCCAATCAAGAACATCATCCTCCAATTTAATAATTTTGAGGTCAGTTAGAATTTGTTAAAATGATGTTTTACCTGTAATCTTGGGAGCGGATTGGACCTGCTACTTTAGAGCATTCTCTTACCTTTAGAAAGAGCCCTCTGGAGCATTAAGAATGAAAGTATTATAGTGCAGGTTCTCATATGACACTTATGTTCTGCTGGGAGGCTTTTCTTATTTTTTAAAAAAACATATTCAGGCCTGTCACGGTTGCTCATGCCTAGAATCCCAGCACTTTAAGAGGTGTAGGCAGGTGGATCACCTGAGGTTAGGAGTTCGAGACCAGCCTGGCCAACATGGTGAAACCCCATCTCTACTAAAAATACAAAAAAAAAATTAGCCAGGCATGGTAGTGCATGCCTGCAGTCTCAGCTACTTTGGAGGCTGAGGCAGGAGAATTGCTTGAATCCGGGAGGCACAGGTTGCAATGAGCTGAGATGGCGCCACTGCACTCCATCCTGGATGACAGAGCGATTAAAAAAGAAAGAAAGAAAAAAGACATATTCAGATTTACTTTAAAATGAAGTTCTATACATACACATTGAGTAGAACAGTGGTCCCCAACCTTTTTGCACCAAGGCCTGGTTTCATGGAAGACAAATTTTCCATGGGCTGGGAATGGGGTTGGGGGGTGGAGGGAATGGTTTTGGGGTGAAACTGCTTCACCTCAAATCATCAGGCATTAGATTCCCATAAGGAGCGTGCAACGTGGAACCCTTGCATGTGCAGTTCACAATAGGGTTCGCTCCTTTGAGAATCTAATGCCGCTGCTGATCTGACAGGAGGTCAGGCCATGATGCTTGTTCACCGCTCAGCTTCTGCTGTGCCACCCAGTTCCTAACAGGCCACACCAGTACTGGTCTTCGGCCCAGGGGTTGGGGATTCCTGGGGTAGAAGAAGCAAAGAATTGGTTCATAAGCTAGGTTAATATAGTACTATGTACTGACCTTGATTTGGTAATATTTAAAAATCATTTTTTTCAATATGATTACCATAACAGGTTGTTTTAAATTTTTTTTTTTTTTTTTTGGCAGAGACTATTTGACTCATCCCATTTCTGAATAAAACCACAACAATGTTGTTTATGTTGTAAATCTTGAGTTCCCCCAACTTGCTGGTTAAGCCTCCCAAAGTTCTCTAAACCTCCTTCTAGCTAAATGTCAGTATATTTGAGATAATACTTTAAAATGTAGAACCAATGTTCTTTATAGAAATATGATGTTTTAGACTTATTTATGTGGCAAAAAATGGTCACATGTGTTAGGTAAGGTGGAGAACTTTTAGAAGCAATTTGCTCCTTTGGCCTTGAATTTGGCCTGCTCTGAAATGAGTTTAAGGTCATGCAATATTCTCTCTGATATGTCATGACATTACCAAAGCACTTTCGTTGTTTCAAAGTCCACTTGAAACGCTACGACACATCCATCATCGTTTGCTCTCACTCGCTTCGAAAGGGGTCTAGCTGAGAATCCAGCTGGTCTCATTTCTGATCTTTGAACTAAAATCCTGGGTTAAAGCACATTCTTAATGTGCCATAGATTGCTGCCAACAATACTCTTCTTAGCTATTTATCTTTAGCCATTTCTTCCAGTGCAGAAATTCATTGATGTAACTCTTGCATTTTGTTTGTCGATTAGTAAAACTCCCCAAAGTAAAATCTACCTGATCTTCTATAATTTTTCCTCCTTGATTTTCATCTGTTAATGTTCTTTTTAGAGCAAATCCTTTGAGTGAGTTTGACTCTGAGCTATTGTTGTCAGAAGCAGGAAAAGAAAGCTTCTGCATGAAAAGTCAAGATCTAATGACGGAAAGAGATTTTGAATTATCTAGCCATGAATTTATGAAGGGATCCGCAGAGCTGGTGATTGCCACATCCTCCAGCTTGAGGTATCACATAGTTGGCAGCCTTGGAAGAACTGCTGGGCCCCTCCAGAGTTGATTATAAAGTTATTGACCCAAGAGAAAGAACAGAGACTCTGAGTGACGTTCTGGTCCTTCTCCCACTGCCCCCAGGGCTTCTCCACAGCACTGTCATCCTATCTTCCTCGTGACTAGGGACCTGTAGGATTATGGTGACATTAAGGAATTAAAGGTGACATCTAAAGCCATGGACAGGCCAGGTGCTGTGTCTCATACCTGTAATCCCAGCACTTTTAGAGACTGAGGCAGGTGAGTTGCATGAACTCAGGAGTTTGAGACCAGCCAGGGCAACATGGTAAAACCTTGGCTCTACAAAAAATACAAAACATTATCTGGGCATAAGGGCGCATGCCTGTGGTCCCACCTACTCGGGAGGCTGAGGTGGGAGAATTGCTTAAGCCCAGAAGGTCGAGGCTGTAGTGAGCCAAGATCATACCCCTGTACTCAAGCCTGGGTGACAGTGCGACCCTGTCTCAAAAATAAAATAAAGCCATGAACAAGATAGAACTGACTGGTTTCCTCATGGATAGAATCCCTATAGCCTTGGGACCAGACTGTACCCAAATTGCTAATCAACTCCAAAGGCTGGCACAGTGTGGTGTATTTAGACTCATGGGCTTTTTGCTCTCAACCTTCAGACCTCTCTCAGGCTCTGGGCTGATTTTAGCTGAGGAGACCAGATTAGACCCAGTCTGCAGGTCCTCCCTCTTGGATCCCCGAGGTGGGAAGGAGCCTGAGGTGTGTCAGATGAAGCTGGTATAAATAAGATGAACTCATTCCCTAAGCACACATGCCCCATGGCTGCTCAACAATTTCTCTTGGGATTCACGTCACTAAGGTGTATGTGACTGTGACGTGAAAGAGAGAGTGTTTATACCATGATCTTACATCCACATCATAATTCTGGATCAGAACATTGCAAAATCTATATGTTAGACTCCTTTTGCGGCCAAAAGTAATTCTAGCCAGGCTGAGGTCAGAGTGTAGCGTTTGTGGACGCACCTTTATTTTGGTACAATCTGTACATCATTGCATTTCCTCAGCGGCATTCCATTCCCCTTCATCACTCAACCATCAACTAACCGTGACTAAATGTTAACTTACAAAATGTGGAAAGACATTCAGCGTCATGCCTTTTCAACTGAATGCTGATAATACGAGTATTCGAGTGGAGTTTTCTTCTTTCTTGCCTGACTTTCCTATTCACTTTCTGTGTGTTCATGCAGGCCTCTGGCTACTGACATACGAGCAGCTTTAGGATAAGGACATACCTGGTGTTCTGAATGTGTGTATCCCCCAAAGTCTGCAATCTCAGCTGGAACTGGATGGACCAGTATTCCCTCACCCAGGGCCCTGGCTCGTGTTTCTCTCCTCTTCTCAGTTTACTGTTGGATTTCCCTTTTTTGCTATTCTCTTTCTCTCCAAACCCCTCTCAACGGCCTTTCCTAAAGACAGACCTTAGCAAGATGGGCCAGGACTTGGGACTTCGCACGGCACCCTGCAGTCCCAAGCCAGCATCTACTGCACCCCATCTTCAAGACTCTATCCCCCAAACAGATGCTGGAAGGCATCAGCTGCTGAGAACCCACTTTTTTTTTCTGCATGACTAGCTTGTATGGAAGAATCTATGGAGAGGATTTCCAAGAATTTCCCACTTTTTCAAAAAATGTATGTGACTTATATTTGGCTTCAATCCAAGAGCAAACTCAGTGGTGAACAGCTCCATTTCTGTGCACATGTTGGTGGAACCTACAGAAATCGATGCAACATTTCTTTCCTGTCTGGGCTGTTTGTATAATTGTATATAAATGTAGCAATAAATATATTCTACCATCAGCCTGAGCCTTACTGCACACTTGATTCTGCATCCTGGTGGTAGGCGGTGAATATCGTGAATATCGCTTGCCTGCCCCACCTCAGGTTCCCATCTTCTCTGATTTCACAGTTACTTCAGACCTGGCCAGTGTTTGGAGAAAGAGTGTTGAGGAGAGTTCAGTGGCAGAGCTGGGACGCAAAGCAGCATTATTAATTCATAAGATGGCACTAGTCCTAGCACTTTGAGGTGTTTTGAATGTCCAAGGAGTGAAGCTTAGAGGATTGGGTGACAGTTTGTGACACGAGTCAGCTGCATTAACAGTCACTCTGGCCGGACGCAGTGGCTCACGCCTGTAATCCCAGCACTTTGGGAGGCTGAGGTGGGCGGGTCACGCAGTCAAGAGAGCGAGACCATCCTGGCCAACATGGTGAAACCCTGTCTCTACTAAAAATACAAAAATTAGCTGGGCGTGGTGGTGCGTGCCTATAGTCCCAGCTACTTGGGAGGCTGAGACAGGAGAATCGCTTGAACCCAGGAGGTGGAGGTTGCAGTGAGCTGAAATTACACTACTACGCCCCAGTCTGGGCGACAAAGCGAGACTCTGTCTCAAAAAACAAAACAAAACAAAAAGCAAAAGTCACTCTTACAGCCTTCAAGAGCGTGTTGTGCTGTGATTATTTGATTGGTACTTGCTGGGCACAAAGGTACCCGTTAAAGATTTTCAGAAAAACCCCACAAAATGTACCAACATGACATAGAATTTTCCATCTGTCACTGATGGTTTTCAAGGGTATTAAATCTAGTTATTTTAGAGACAACCTCCTCCTACAGGGGACTCATAAACAAAATAACCTTTCACTAGGCAGATACAATATTGTTTGTCTAATATCAAGGAATATTTATTCCCAAAGTGGTCTCTTGTAATTTTATTGTGAAATCTTTGGTTATCAGGCACTTTTATAACTTAAAGGATAACCACATAGTTGTGGTTTCTTATCAAATTATGGTTTCTCAGGCCTCTCCTTGATGATAAGTGGAAGTTGGCATAAAATCTTTCAGTCATAAGACCTGGGAATGCAATGAAAAGAAAAGTTGTAATATCCGGCTGGGTGCAGTGACTCACCCCTGTAATCCCAGCACTTTGGGAGGCTGAGGTGGGTGGATCAGTTGAGGTCAGGAGTTCCAGACCAGCCTGGCCAACATGACAAAACCTCGTCGCTACTAAAAATACATAAATTAGCTGGGCATGGTGGCGGGTGCCTGTCGTCCCAGCTACTCAGGAGGCCGAGGCAGGAGAATCGCTTGAATGTGGCAGGCGGAGGTTACTATGTGTCAGGAGTGCGCCACTGCACTCCAGCCTATTGTTATCCCATGGCAGGGGCAAACAGCACTTGCGAGATTACTTTTTGTGTAATAAAAAATATAGTCTGGAAGAGAGTTGAGGAAAATCATCTGTCAAGCTCTTTAAAACATTGAACAAGTAACTCTGAACAATTGTGCCACGTCTGTTCTTATTCTCACCTTTTAATGGATATATTAGGGAACCTGAGCCTTCAGGTCAAAAGATAAAGAGGGCACAGTGTGGACCGCTGCCTTCAACAGCTAATTCCTGTGCAATGCACTGGGCAAAAACCTTTTCTACACATGGCTTTTTCTAGCCAGGACTGGTGACACGAAGGGACAGTATTAGAAAATATATGGGACAAATTACCAATTGCTTCGGTTTATAGTGCAGTAAGAGAGAATCCCAATTAGAGATAATGCTGTATAATCAAAAGTTTAGTTTATGGAGCTGTGAGGGATTGAGAGTTTTCAGCCTGTGGGTGTTAAAACCTGGGCATTTGCTGCATTTCTGCCACTAATTCGTAGTTGGAACTTGGACAAGTCACTCCAACTCTCAGGGCCTCCGATTCTTCTGCTATAAAAATGAGGTGTTTGGACTAAATGGTTTCTAAGGTTCTTTTTGCTCTTAGAGTCTCTTCTTTGGAAAAGGGAAAGGAGTAGCATAATTTTCATGTTAAAAGGGTAAATCATTAGATGGCAAAAATGTGGAGTTGAGAGGGGAAAAGAGTTTATTTTGTTCTATAATTTCAACATTTATTTTAGATTTAGGGTGTACATGTGTAGGTTTGTTACATGAATTTATTGCATGACGCTAAGGTTTGGGGTATAAATGATCTTGTCACCGGGGCAGTGAGCATAGTACCCAATAGGTCGTTTTTCAGCCTCTGCCCCCGACCCTCTCTCCCATCTTAATGTCCATGTTCCCATCTTAATGACCATGTGTACTCAGTGTTTAGCTCCCACTTACAAGTGAAAACATATGGTATTTGGTTTTCTGTTCGTATGTTAATTTCCTAAGGTTAATGGCCTCTAGCTGCATTCATATTGCTGTAAAGGACATGATCTCTTTATGGCTGCATAGTATTCCATGGTCCATATGTACCACATTTTCTTTATCCAGTCCACTGTTGATGGGCACCTAGGTTGATTCCATATCTTTGCTATTGCGAGTACTGCAGTGGTGAATATAGAAGTGCATGTGTCTTTTTGGTAGAGTGATTTCTTTTCCTTTGAATATATACCCAGTGATGGGATTACTGGATCAAATTATAGTTCTGTTTTAAGTTCTTTGAGCAATCTCCAAACTGCTTTCCACAGCGGCTGAACTAATTTACCTTCCCACCAACAGTGTATCAGCATTCCCTTTCTCCACACCTAACGAGCATCTGTTGATTTTTTTTTTTTTTTTTGACTTTTCAATACCTAACCACTCAGACTAGTGTGAGGTGGTATCTCATTGTGGTTTTGATTTGCATTTCTCTGATGATTAGTGATGTGAAACATTTTTTCATATTTGTCATTGCTTGTATGTCTTCTTTTGAGAAGTGTCTGTTCATGTTCTCTGCCTACTTTTCAATGGAGTTACTTGTTTTTTGCTTCTTGAATGATTTAAAATTGTCAGAGACTCTGAATATTAAACCTTTGTCAGATGCATAGTTTGAGAATATTTTCTCCCATTCTACAGATTGTCTACTTACTCTGTTGATAGTTTCTCTTGCTGTGCAGAAGTTCTTTAGTTAAATTAGGTTCCACTTGTCAATTTTTGCTTTTGCTGCAATTCCTTTTGAGGACTTAGCCATAAATTCTTTGCTAGGGCCAAGGTTGAAATTTCTTTTGAGGACTTGGCCATAAATTCTTTGCTAGGGCCAGGTTTTCTTCTAGAATTTTTATAATTTGAGGTCTTACATTTAAATCTTTAATCCAGCTTGAGTTACTTTTTGTATATGGTGAAAGGTAGTGGTCTAGTTTCATTCTTTTGCATGTGGATAGCCAGTTATCCCAACACCATTTATTAAATAGGGAGTCCTTTCCCCACCGCTTATTTTTGTCAACTTTGTCAAAGATCAGATGGTTGTAGATGTGTAGCTTTATTTCTGGGTTCTCTACTGTGTTCCATTTGTCTGTGTGTCTGTTTCTATACTAATATCATGCTGTTTTGGTTATGGCAGCCTTGCAGTATAGTTTGAAGTTGGGTTATGTGATGCCTCTGGTTTTGTTCTTTTTGCTTTGGATTGCTTTGGCTATTTGAGCTCTTTCTTTGTTCAATATGAATTTTAGAACAGCTTCTTCTAATTCTGTGAAAAATGACCTTGTTAGTTTGATACGGATAGTATTGAATCTGTAAATGGCTTTGGGCAGTAGGGCCATTTTAATAATACTGATTCTTCCTATCCATGAGCATGGAATGTTTTTCCCTTTGTTTGAATCATCTACGATTTATTTTAGGTTTTTTTTTTTTTTTTTTTTGAGACAGAGTCTCCTCTGTCATCCAGGCTGGAGTGCAGTGGCATAATCTTGGCTCACTACAACCTCCATCTCCCAGGTTTGAGTGACTCTCCTGCCTCAGCCTCCTGAGTAACTGGGACTACAGGCACATAGCACCACTGGCTAAAACCACTGGCTAATTTTTGTAATTTTAGTAGAGATGGGGTTTTGCCATGTTGGCCAGCCTGGTCTTGAACTCATGATCTCAGGTGATTTACCTGCCTTGGCCTCCCAAAATGCTAAGATTACAGGCGTGAGCCACCTGAACAGGCAAAACATTTTTCTGCATCTGTTAAGATAATCATATGGTTTTTGTTTTTAATTCTTTTATCTGGTGAATCATATTTATTGATTCGTGTATTTTAAACCAGCCTTGCATTCCAGTCATAAAGCTGACTTGATCAGGGTGAATTAAATGGGTTTGATTTGCTGGTATTTTGTTTTGGATTTTGTGTCTGTGTTCATCAGGGATATTAATCTGTAGTTTTCTTTTTTTGTGTGTCTTTGCCTGGTGTTAGTATCAGGGTTGGGCTAGCTTCATAGAATGAGTTAGGGGGGATTCCCTCTCCCTCTATTTTTGGGAATAGTTTCAGTAGAATTGGTATTAACTTTTCTTTGTACATCTGGTAGAATTCAACTGTGAATCCATCTGGTCCAGAGCTTTTCTTGGCTGCTGGGATTTTTATTACTGATTCAATTTTGGAACTTGATACTGCTCTATTCGGAGTTTTGATTTCTTCCTGATTCAATATTGGGAGGTTCTGTGTGCCCAAGAATTTATCCATTTCCTCTTGATTTTCTAGTTTGTGCTCACAGATGTGTTGACAATAATCTCTGAAGATCTTTTGTATTTCTGTGGGATCAGTTGTAATGTCACCTTTCTCATTTCTGATTGTGCTTATTTGCATATTCTCTCTTTTGTTTTCTGTTAATCCAGGTAGTGGTCTATTGAGCACTTTTATTCTTTCAAATAACCAACTTTTGGTTTTATTGATCCTTTGTATGGATTTGTGGGTCTCAGTGTCAGTTCTGCTCTGATTGTAGTTATTTCTTTTCTCCTGCTAGGTTGGGGGTTAGTTTGTTCTTATTTTTCTAGTTCCTCTAGGTATGATGTTAGATTGTTAATTTGAGGTATTTCTATCTTCTTGATGTAAGCATTTTTATTTATTTATTTATTTATTTATTTATTTATTTATTTATTTGAGATGGAGTCTTGCTGTCTATCACCTGGGCTAGAGTACAGTGGCACAATCTTGGCTCACTACAGCCTCTGGCTTACTACAGCCTCTGCCTCCTGGGTTCAAGCAATTCTCCTGCCTCAGCCTCCTGAGTAGCTGGGATTACAGGCACACACCACAATGCCCATCTAATTTTTGTATTTTTAGTAGAGATGGGGTTTCACCGTATTGGCCAGGCTGGTCTCGAACTCCTGACCTCAAGTAATCCACCCAACTTGGCCTTCCAAAGATGTAGGCGTTTAGTGCTATAAACTTTCCTCTTAACACTGCTTTTGTTGCATCACAGAAATGTTGGTATTTGTGTCTCTGTTTCCATGTATTCCAAATAATTTTTATTTTTTTGAGACAGAGTTTTGCTCTTGTTGCCCAGGCTGGAGTGCAATGGCATGATCTTGGCTCACCACATCCTCCGCCTCCTGGATTGAAGCTATTCTTCTGTCTCAGCCTCCCAAGTAGCTGGAATTACAGGCATGAGCTACCACACCTGGCTAATTCTGCATTTTCAGTAGAGACGGGGTTTCTCCATGTCGGTCAGGCTGGTCTTGAACTCCTGACCTCAGGTGATCCACCCGCCTCACCCTCCCAAGTAGCTGGGATTATAGGCGTGAGCCACCACGCCTGGCCGAAAGATTTTTTTTTGATTCCTGCCTTAATTTCATTGTTTACTGAAAAGTCATTCAGGAGCAAGTTGTTTGATTTCCATGTAATTGTGTGATTTTGAGAGATCTTCTTGGTATTGATTTCTATTTTTCTTCCACTGTAGTTCTAGAGTATGATTGGCATGACTTCAGGTGTTTTAATTTATTGAAACTTGCTTTTTGGCTGAGCGTGTGGTCAATCTTCTATTATGTTCTGTATGTAGATGAGAAGAATGTACATTCTGTGATTGATGGGTAGAATAGTCTGTAGATGTCTCTTAGGCCCATTGGTCAAATGTCAAATTTCAGTCCAGAGTTTTTTGGTTTTCTGCCTTGATGATCTAATGCTGTTGGTGGAGTGTTAAGGACCCCACTATTATTGTGTGGCTGTCTAAGTCTTTTCATAGTCCAGAAGTACTTGTTTTGTTAAGCTGGATGCTCCAATGTTGGGTGCGTATATATGTTTAGGATAATTAAGTCTCTTGTTGAATTGATCCCTTTGTCATTATGTAATGCCCTTGTCTTTTTTTTTTTTCTATTGTTCATTTAACATTTGTTTTATCTGATATAAAACTTGTGACTCCTGCTCTTGTTTATTTTCCGTTTGCATGATAGATCTTCCTCCAACTGTTTACTTTGAACCTATGGGTGTCATTACATGTCAGTAGGTCTCTTGAAGATGGTAGATGTATGGGTCTTGTGGTTTTTTTAAAAATCTAACTTGTCACTCTGTGCCTTTTATGTGGGACATTCAGAATATTTACATTCAATGTTAATGTTGATATGTGAGGTTTGGATCCGATTGTGAAGTTATTAGCTGGCTGTTTTGTAGTTTCTTTTGTGCAGTTGCTTTACAGGGTCTGTGAGCCATGTGCGTAAGAGCACTTTGTGGTGATAGGTATTGTTCTTTCATTTCCATGTTTAGAACACCCTTAAGGATCTCTTGTAAGTCTGGTCTGGTGGTAAAAAATTCTCTTAGTGATTGCTTGTCTATAAAAGAGATTATTTCTTCTTTGCTTCTGAAACTTAGTTTGGCAGGATATAGCATCTTTGTTGGAATTTCTTTGAGAATGCCGTAAGGAGCCCCCAGTCTTTTCTGGCTTGTAAGGTTTCTGCTGAGAAGTTCCCTGTTAGCCTGTTAGTGGTGTTTGGTTACATGAATAAGTTCTTTAGTGGTGATTTCTGAGATTTAGGTACACCCATCACCTGAGCAGTGTACACTGTTACCCAAAATGTAGTCTTTTATCCTTCGCACCCATTCCACCCTTCCCCCCAAGTTCCCAAAGTCCATTGTATCATTCTTATGCCTTTGCATCCTCATAGCTTAGTTCCCACTTGTAAGTAAGAACATACGATGTTTGGTTTTCCATTCCGGAGTTTTTTCACTTAAGATAATGGTCTCCAGCTCCATCCAGGTTGCTGCGAATGCCGCTGTTATTATTATTATTATTATTATTATTATTATTATTATTATTATTATTTTGAGACAGAGTCTCCCTCTTGTTGCCCAGGCTGGAGTACAGTGGTATGATCTTGGCTCACTGCAACCTCTCTGCCTCCTGGGCTCAAGTGATTCTCCTGCCTCAGCCTCCCGAGTAGCTGGGATCACAGGGGCGCACCACCATGCCTGGCTAATTTTTGTATTTTTAGTAGAGATGGGGTTTCGTCATCTTGGCCAGGCTGATCTTGAACTCCTGACCTCAAGTGATCCATCTGCCTCAGCCTCCCAAAGTTCTGGGATTACAGGCGTGCCATTCTTTTGTTCTTTTTATGAATAGCCATATGCACTTCTGTTGGCAGGTTTTATATTGGGCAGTGTGGTTTGACCTACAGCCAGTGGATGGCACTTATGGGTAAAAGCCACTGCAGCCAACACAGATGGGCGTATACTTGATCCTTGTTACTGGAAGAAGCTCTCTTTTTCCTCAGGCAATGGGCTGATCTGTGCAGTGCGCCATGGTCCGACCTCCCTGCTCAGCCCCCGAGGGGGAAGCCAAGATGGGTGGATTGGGGGGGCAAAGATAACTGGGGCTGGACGGGGAAGGACTGCTTACAGGTCCCCTAATGGCAAGCATAGCACTGGTGCAGAGGAAGAGGTCCAATGGGCAGCCACCAAGCACCCAGAGGTGTGCCTAGGTGTGGAACTGCGAAACTTCTCAGCTCCAGGTTCTCTGCACAGGGAGTGGGGGCAGCCTAAACTCCTATTCCAGGAGAGCGAGTGGGTGCTCCAGATTGCTGGAGATCTGCCTGGAGGATCATAAATGGCCCCCTGCACCATGATCTCTGCTCAGGAAGGGTGGAGTGAATCAGGCCATCAATCTGGGTAAGAAGGTGCTCTATACGCCTGGAGATCTGCCTGGGCATGAAACAAAGAGAGCGCCCCCTGCACCACGAACTCCGTACAGGAAGGGTGGGGTGATCTAGGCTGCTAATCCATGGGAGCAGGTGCTTCAAATGGCTGGCGGTCTCCCTGAGTGTGGAGCAAAGAGGACCCCGCTACACCGAGGATTCACTCAGGAAGAGTGGAGCAGCTCAGGCTGTTAGTTCAGGTGAGCAGGTGCTCCAAATGTCTGGAGATACGTCTGGGGGTGGAGAGGGCCCTGGTGTGCCACGATCTCTAAGGCACCAAGCAATGACACATGCAGACAGTTCCAGGGTGCCAAGTTGGCTCTGACTATAAATCTTTTTTCCCAGGAGAAACTGTGGCAGTGGCAGCTCTCCTCCCCTTCCAGGCGTGTGACAGAGGAGAGCACAATTCCATTGCCTGCTGCTGGGACACCTTCCACATTTGCTGCCCAGTTCTGGCTATGGAGGGCCCTACCCTGCTCCAGAACAATGCTCTCATATCTAACCTGAGACTAAAATGCCTGCATGGCTACACTGCCAGGGTCATCAAGAAATGACTGACTTTGTATGAGCCCGGATTAAAAGTGGCATCCTTCTCTTGATCCCAGGTCTGGGAAAATATCTGCCACTTTTCTGTGTCCAAGCTGCTCCCTAAGTTAGCTCCAGGGCTTGGGAGACATGAAATGCTCTCCCTTGGCCTGGGTTGCATGGAACCCCTGTGGAAAGATGGGCCATGAGGGACTCTCTGACCCTTCTAGGTTCTGGGGCCTTCACTCACTTCTGTTGACTGGATGCCATCATGGGGGCTACCTGCCTACCTTCTCCTTGGGATCTGGGGTGTCTTGTTATGCTGGTGGATTCCCATTTTCCATCTTAAATTAAAGTTCACAGGATTGATCTTTATGCACTATTTTGCTATTTCCAAGTGGCTGAGGCATGCTAGAAGCCTATCATTCACCATCTTGTGGGGAAAAAAAAATGTGATGAAGATTGCTTATATTCAGATACCAAAAGATGCATTAAGATAATGACAGGTCAAAGCACCACCTAGTCAAACCCTTTCTGAGGAAAGAGAACATACTCAGCTCTCACTTTTCATGCCCTGTTGGCTGGATTTCTTCTTGGCTATCTTCTGCACAGGGCAGAAAGACCGCGGTATGCACTTATCATTGGGATGCTCTGGTGGGAAGCTGAATCCTCAGAACAAGAACCCACTTCTCTTCACCCATGAATTCCCCACACCCATCAGGCTGGGCAGTGGCCCATGAAGAGTGCTTCTGTAACTATCGGGTGTCAGTCCTGGTCAAGTTCTATTCCCAACTATGTAAGCCCAAAGCTGATGGGCGTAGCAACACAAAGCGGGGAAGCTGGTCACTAATACTTAGGAAATGCATTGGTTGGGGGCTTCCCTCCTCCTGCGTGGATGCAACTGTCATCAATCAGCACCATACCCTTTCCCTGGTGGCCCATTCATTTGTTTCCAAGGAGGTGGGATGAGTTGCGTGACTGGTGGGTTTGTAGCCCAGTCATATTCCCAGATTTTCCTTTGGGGACCAGATTTTCCTTTGGGGAAGGAGCTGTCTGCAGGAAGCATAAGCACCTCCATGCCATAGTCTGCTCTTCCATGCCATAGTTTCACAGAGGCCAGGCTCCCACCTGGGAGGGGCAAGTCTGGGGTTCAGTATTAGAACGCCCAGTTGCCACAGGCATAAGCCCACATTCTCTAGTGCTGGCTTTATCAAGGATGAAGGTGGTCTGACAGCTTCACTGCCTTACTCTTTTGCTTTGCTTCTCAATGGATTTAGCACCATGGTTCTCACTTGAATGTGCAGCAGAACTGCCTGCCGGAGCTGTGAAAACACACAAGCTGGGCTCTGCTACTAGAGTTTCTGATTCAGCATGTCAGGAGTGGGGCCCAAGAATCTACATTTCAGACAAGTTCCCAAGTGAAACTGAGGCTGCTGGACTGGAGACCACACTGAAGACCCAAGGAACACTTGGCTAAGAGAAGGCGTTCTGTTATTGTTCCCTCAAACGCCAGAAGAACCCAATGTTCTCAAAGCTGTCTGAGTCAGCTGGGCCTCCTTTGCTAACCTGGGGCTGGCAAATAGTCCTCGGTCAGCATGACTAATTCTTACAAATCAATATCCTCTTCTAGCCCACGGCCTTGGGGAGAAACAAATGGTTATGGATTATCCTCATTTCTGTTCTATGTGGAAAGCAAGATGAGTCAACAGCAGCTGTACGTCAGTCCTGAAATGGCTATTTTAAAACAGAATTGGAGACAGGCTCAGTTCTCCTTGGATAAAACCCTGTACAGCACTGTGCACAAATAAAGACTTTTTAATAATGACGGAGCCGGTGGATTTTAATGACTTGTCATTGAAGTGTAAAAGTACAAACATTTGCAGTTTAGGGAACCGTGTGATGAATTTCAGTGGATTCGGGAGAAGGCCAGAGCAGAGTGTGCATCCCCGCAGACATCCCTAGTGATTTTCTCAGACCCTAGGCCTCCCTCCAAGGTCAGCACCATCTTAAACTCTAACAGGTAGATATGTTTTACTGGCTGGCGCGTTATAAAGTTGACATCATTCAGCAGGTACTATCTCATGTCTGCTTTCTTTTACTCCATAAAGGCATGAATTCCTAAAAATGTCTCTCCTCTGATCAGCCTTGTTGCTGACCACACATCCTTCACTCCAACCTCTGTTAGTGGGCTGCCCACTGCACAGCCCGCCTCCCACCTGCCACAAGTTTTTGCAACTTCCTGGCACAGTGTGGCTGTTCCGGTAGAGCCAGTTCCCTCTAGAAGTGTCAGCAGCTGGGCCTTCCCATCTCCGGGGCTTCCTTCAGGCCTCCCACCCCCATCAGAAGGGCTTTCCCTTCTCCCCTCTGCCCATTTCATTCAGTCAGAACAGTTGAGGCTCTACTACTCACCCCTCAAGGTTTATACCTTAGAGGCCCGTGCCTTGCTCTCTGTTCATCTGGGGGCATCTTGCTCTGCACAGTCCCTCAGGGACCTGGATTTCCCTGCACTAGGAGGAACACACGACCTCTTAGGCACCATGTCAGGGAGATGGAGGCTAGAGAACCCCACAGGGCTGTTCACCGCCTCGGCTTGGGAATGACACCTGTCTCTTCTGCCAATATTTCATGGTCAGAACTAGTCATGTGGCGAGTTCTCTTGGCTACAAAGGGGGATGGGAAAGGCAGGGGAGCAGAGGGAAGATTTGGTGAGCATCCCTGTCGCTGCCACAGTGCTCAGATCAACTCTGTCTCCAAAGCCAGGTTATGTTCTATCATCCCCTCTGCACTTGGGCTCTCATGTGCTCCCTCTCTCTCCCGTTATTCTACAGTATCTGTACCTTGCACAACAGTGGTCTTCCAGGGCACATGTCTGGGGACGTTTGTGATTGCTGAGATTTGGGTGTGTGTGGCACTGACATCTAGTGGGGATAGGCTGGGGATGTTGGAAAATATCCATGCACAGGACAGCCCTCCCAACACAAAGCATGGCCCAGTCCTAAGCGTCTGTAGCAGCATGGCCAGAGCCCTGTAGTCCAGGGTGCCATTTCACCTGGTGTAGGTCTTGCCTACTCCTGCTGAACTGCAGCTCAGGGGAAAACAATAATGGTGGCCTAAAGCCAGCCTTGGTGACGGATTGTGGCCTGCTGCCCTGGCCCCTTCAGTGGGCCTGATGACTCCAGGAGAAATGAGGGACAGAAGTGACCAGGTTATGGAGCAGTGGCAGAGAAAATAGGTCATCTGAGTGATATTTATAATGGCTTCACCAGCCTTAAAAATACAGCAAGTAGTCTGGGTGCAGTGGCTTATGCCTGTGATCCCAGCACTTTGGGAGGCAGAAGCAGGAGGATCGCTTGAGACTAGGAGTTGGAGACTAGTCTGGGCATCATAGTGGGATCCTTTCTCTACAGAAAAATAAATTGGCTGGGCTGGTAGCGTGCACCTGTAGTCCCAGCTATGTAGGTGGCTGAGGTGGGAGGATCACTTGAGCCCAGGAGTTTGTAGCTGCAGTCACCTGTGATTGTGCCACTGCACTCCAGCCTGGGTGACAGAGCAAGAACTTTTCTAATATCTATAGATATAGATATACATATATTAATAGCAGATGGCAAGCCGAGTAGAGCTTCTCACCTGGAGTGCTCCTCCTTCCCTGTGGACTGGACACTGGGCTGCATCGCCACCTCTGAGAGGAGCTGGCAGGTCCTGAGTGTGTACACTCAGGCCTGTTGCACCCTGTACCCACCATATTTCTTCATCCGTGCCTGCTTTTTAGTTGGTGATTGAACCAAGGTGCGGGTAACACACATTGACAGGCTTGAATCATCGCCCTTCACTGTCCTCACAGCGTGCTGACTCCTGTGGTCTGGTTGTGCCTAGCATTGGTTTGAGATGAGTCGCATTCTAAGGCCAACTCTGCCATTTTCTGCTGCGTGACTTTGGGCAAATCATTTAGCCTCTCTGGATTTTAATTCTGACACCTGTAAAAGAATGATTTGCTCTCTGTAACATATATATTTTGTTTTATTCCTCTCCAAATACATAGAATCTGTAGATGCTCAGCACCCATCTTCAGTTCCTTCTGGTTTAATTAAATGCAGCAATGCTATTCACATGTCCTGTCACCCTGGACAGCCTGCTCACCCGGCCCTGAGGGATGGTTGTCAAAAGGTGCCCTAAAGGCAGGAATGAAGAGACTTGGTGCAAGTGCTGAGAAACCATTGCCCATGGCAATGAGGAACAGGATTACCCAAGAGAATACCATTCTCCTATTCATTCATTCAGTAAGTATTTCTTTCTTTTCTTTTTTTTTTTTTTTTTTGACAGGGGCTGGCTCTGTCACCCTGGCTGGAGTACAGTGGCAAGATCTCAGCCCACTGCAACCTCTACCTCTCAGACTTAAGCCATCCTCCCACCTCAGCCTCCCAAATAGCTGGGATTACAGGTGTGCACCACCACACCTGGCTAGTTCTTGTATTTTCAGTAGAGATGGCGTTTTGTCATGTTGCCCAGGCTGGTCTCAAACTCCTGAGCTCAGCAATCCACCGGCCTTGGCTTCCCAAAGTGCTGGGATTACAGACAGGAGCCACCATGCCCGGCCACATTCATTCAACAAATATTTCTGACCCTCCTCAAAGTCCTGGGCACTGGAGATGCTGCAGAATGAGTGGCGTCTCTGCCCTCCTGGAGTCCTGCCTCTTCCGCATCTCCCTCGGCGCCCAGCACTGGGGTGAGGACTCCGTGGAGCTCAGTAGTCCTCACTTGCTGAGCGCTCAAAGGAGAAGGGTAGAATTGGAAGTCTCAGCTTTTTCCACTCAGAAAGCTGCTCTCCCCCACCTTCTCTCTTGCTGACCCTGGAGCACAGTAGGCATGGGAGAGGGTGGCCGAGGGAGGAACAGGGAGGGGTGAGGGGTGTGCAGATGGCCAGATGAGGGGGTGCTTGTACCCAAGTCATCAGGAGTTGACTGAGTTGCTGGTGACTCCAGGGTGTGTCTGAGTCTGAGTCTGAGGTGGTAACAATGTCTCAGAATAAAAGCTGCCCCCTTTTTTTTCCAGGCCGCTGCTGTGGGACAGTGAAGCTGATTTAAAATGGCTCTGCCCTGGTAAACCACCTGGTGTGTGTGTGTGACAACATGGCCTTGGACGCCTCTCTTCCCTTGCTCTGTTGGAAGTTGGTAGATACGCTCCAGACTGTACAGCCTGGGACTAGCCTTTGTCCATTACCATTTCTGGGAACTCCTTCAAAGCCACACATTGTAAAATGAAGGCACACGGGCCATGCCCCCATTCTTAGCCAAGCCCTGAGGCTCTGCTGCCCAACTCATCTAGGTCCCGTGACCTCTTGCCTACCAGGGCACAGGGCAGTTTAAGATACTGGGAAGGGGCCAACCTCAAGACGCTCACGACCTTAGAGGAGCACTAAGATGCAGCCGTGGCCGGGCGTAGTGGCTCATGCCTGTAATCCCAGTACTTTGGGAGGTCGAGGTGGGAAGATCACGAGGTCAGGAGTTCGAGACCAGCCTGGCCAACATGGTGAAATATAAAAGTCAGAAGAAATCAGGTACAGAAACAAGGAGGCATGACAGAGCACCTTCCAGGGACAGAGGTATAGTGCGGCCAAAGTACTGAGTGCACAGAGAGGAAGCTAGAGACACTGAGGCCAGGCTGCAGAGGCTGCTGTTTGAGCAGCTCAGGATTTGGGCCTTTACAGATTATGAAGAGGGAACACCAGGGCTTGACTTGGTGACAGATGCATCTGCTTTGGCCGGCACAACTTGTTTCTCTTTTCGCTGAATGCCTCCAGCCATGTATGTACTCAAGTTATCAACCTTCGGGACATAGGTCCAAGGCCACCTTCTCTGTGAACCTCTCCCGTCTTCCCACAGCATGATCGTTGGTTGCAAGCACCATAGACGAGTCCCCCTGCCCTGACTCAGATGGTGTTCTCCAGGGCAGAAGCCAACTGACGTAATAGCCACAGCATAGCCCTAAACGTGACGTAGACAGTGGTGATCCTTAGTTCTCTCCCCACACTCTTGTTCAGCATGTAACTTGGCAACTGCATCGATCAGTCAAAGGGGAAAATGAACCCAACACAGCCACTGTTTTTGCACCTCTGATTTGGGCAAAGGGGGAAAGTACTGAACCCAAATTCAGAATCAGGATGCAGTTGACTTCTGCACTAGGAGAGAGGCCCCCCGCTTGCTTTTGTTAGAAAGACTGGGAGAGCTGAAGGTAGAGGATGACATTTACATGGAGCTAAGGATTTTGTCTTTGCTGGTGAAGCAGAGATGGAGGTTATCCCTGGCAGAGGAGTCTACAGGACACACCCTGGAGGAATGAGAGTGCTTGCCAGGCATACTGTGAGATGGGCCAAGGTTCTAGAGGCCATGGTGGGTGGGGAGGGCAGATGGTGGACCTGAGATGTCACTGTGGGGAGTTTTGCGTGTTATGGTCAGACATCCCAGCCTGATCAGAGAGGCAGGGAGTGTGCTGGGGAGGTAGGAGGGGGAGTGTCGGGGAGGGCACAGGGAATGGGTCAAAGTTTCTAAGTATATCGTGAGACGGTTAACTCTAGCTACAGGGTAGAAGGATTTGAGGCAGGGTGGAGCAGTAAGGAGACTGGATAGGAAGTGTTTGCTGTAACAAGAGCTCCCAGGCCAGGAGCGGTGGCTCATGCCTTTAATCCCAGCACTTTGGGAGGCTGAGGCAGGCGGATCACCTGAGGTCAGGAGTTGGAGACCAGCCTGGCCAACATGGCGAAACCCGTCTCTACCAAACACACACACACATACACACAAAAGAGCTGCTCCCAGGCCACGCCAAGGCCCAGCCAGAGCCATAGAGAGGGACAAAGGTGAGGCAAAGGTGATGAAAGTGAGATCTATTCAGAGGCTGAATGGAGGACTTGGGGGCCTGCGTATGTGCTCTGGGAGGGAGAGGGAAGAATGGGGGCCTAGGTGCAGGCCTCCAGCTGGGAAGGGAATTCTGTCTTTGACACCTCTCATGTCCTGGACTCTGGAGCTGGACATACCACAACCCTGTGTGGTGGATTAAAAGATCCCCTTTCACAATAGAGGAAGTTGCTGAGCTTCAAGATTAAGGACCTGCTCAAAGTTGTGCAGCGTGGCAATGGGGGCACCAGATTAGCAACTGGATCTGGACCCCACTACCTCACTGCTTCCTACAGGAGTTCGCGCTGTCACGGCCTCAGGCCTCAGCCAGGGAGTGGTTGGAGTCTCACCGTTCCTGTCCCAGGGTGGAGGTGGGAAATTCTTCTCCATAAGCATCTCTCCTTGCCTTAGCTTTTTCTACTTTGCCCCAAGGCATTGTGCTTTACAGTTTGACAGAACCAATGTCTCTGGAAATGTGTTTCTTTTCTCTGGAAGATGCATTTGGACCCAGAAACTCTAGGCCTCTCAGAGGGTCTTTTGGGCAAAGTTTTAGTCATGGTGGAAAGGGAGGTGGTGTGCACTTGGCTCTCGGCAGGCTACAGGCCAGCCGACTGTGCAATGTTGCGCTGGTCCCTTCAGGTCAGCAGAGAGGACTCCCAAAAGGCCTGGTGATACTGCCACCTGTTCAGAAGAACTACAGCCCTGCAGGATAGGCCTGAGTTAGGAGACGCACCCACCGCCCTTGGCTCCTTAGGAGTTCAAGAAGCACAAGCTGTGGCCTGACAATCCCCTTCTAACTTCCTGCTAGGCCTCCAGAGCCTGGCGTTGCTCAATCATTGTAATCCTTGATTCAAATATTTCCTGTGCCACCGCTCTCACCATTTGGCATTTCCTGCTACCGATCTGGAAAGCAGTATCACAAGTCTGTATATTAAGTTGTGAGAGAGATGGAGAAGGATCTTTTAAAGTCAGTTGCCATCTTCCTCTTTCCCCATCTGCCTACAGTCACTGCTAACAGGGTGATCGCAATGTCCCCAGGCACCGTGTGGCTGTGGGGAGCAGGAGGCAGAGTTGAGAATGTTTACTTTTTTGGATGACTCAGAGCCAGGAGATGATGGGGTGTGGAAGGCAGGAGCCAGGAGGGGTACTGCCTGGATGGGCTCTGGGGTTTGTGAAAGCTGGTGCTAGGCCGGACACGGTGGCTCACACCTGTAATCCCAGTACCTTGGGAGGCTGAGGCAGATAGATCACTTGATGTCAGGAGTTTGAGACTCGCGTGGCCAACACGGGGAAACCCCCTCTCTATTAAAAATACAAAAATTGGCTGGGTGTGGCGGCATGCACTTGTGGTCCCAGTTACTTGCTTGAACCCGGGAGGCAGAGGGTGCGGTGAGCTGAGGTCGTGCCACTGCACTCCAGCCTGGGCAACAGAGTGAGACTCTGCCTCGAAAAAAAAAAAAAAAGAAAAGAAAAAATGGCTGGCGCTGGTGCGCCCTCACCCACACCCGCCTTGGCCCAGGGGCCGCCTGTAGTCCCCACTCCCGCCTCTCCCACTGCTTCCCACCTCCCTTCAATGTAGGCAATGAAGTTGAGCTTGGACTAGAACAGGCGTCTTGCTCCAATCCTCCTTGTCTAATTTGCAGGGCTTTAACGTGTATTGCATTCACTATGGCACAATGTGCTTTGTTCTTGTCTTGTTAATTTGGCAACATACAGAGCAAACCCATAAATCTCCAGGGTTTATTGAATGGCTTTTCATGTAGTTACCAAATTGTATTTGCCATCTCCATCTTTTCACATGCATATTTGAAATAATTATTCAAATGAATGATAATTACATCCTTGGAAAGTGGAGAGCAGCGGGGAGAGGGCTTTGAAGGCTGAGACAGAAAGCCTCGCCTCGGGCAGGCCCCACCCCCACCCCAGGGGCTGAAGGGGGACCCTCTGTGCACTGACACCCACCCACCCACCCAGATCTCTGGACAAGAGCAGGAAGTGCATTTAAACACTGTACTTGCCATTCTTTCAGTGCTCTGTTCCTCACTGAGTTCTCCTGGGGAACTAGGAAGGGAATCTGTTTGGTTACCTAATTAAACTTTCCTATTTTTAATCTCATGGTGAATTTGTGCAAAATAGAAAGCACAGGGAAATGCCAGTGGCAGCTGCTTCAGCATAAAAGGTGTTGTGTTTGCAGTGGGCATTGTTAAGAGTCTGAAAGCTAAATAGGCCTTCTGTAAAAACACCCTAGAAGGTCCCTGAGCATGATTGGAAACATTAGAAATAAATGTACTGCCTTTTACTCTCTGGGGCTACAAAGAATGCTACAGTGGAGACAAGAGTCCAGACTCTGAAATAACCTCCTTTGGACACAGAACCTACCACTCTTGCTTATCAGAGGCAGCGGACCCTGGATTTTTCTAGGGCCTTGGGCACTGAACCCTGGTCAGCTGGCTTGAGTCCCAACCCAAGCCCATCCCCAGAAGCCTCAAGACAGGAAGAGCTCAGTGAAACCTTTCCCTCTAATCCAAGTGACATCTTTGTCGCAGGTGTTTGTACCTGAAAGCAGAGTGATGAAGGTGTGTGGGTCCACGGAAGAAGTAAAAATACAGCCCTAGTTCGTATTTTTCCTAGTCTCTCCCTGTTCCCAGGTAAAGTTATAGCATGTTCAAGGATGTGCACTTATAGCATAACTGGTTTCATTCCTCAGACCTAACTTTGTATAGAATAACTCATACCAAAGATGACAAAGGGCCCATTCCTAGCCCTGCCTTGCAGCACACTGAAGTGGGAAAAAGAATTCTGAAAGCGTACACAGTGGGAATTGAATCATGAGGTTGTCTTTGAGCAAGTGCTTTTAGCTTTTTGAGTTTTAGTTTCATTTCTAAAACAGGGATAATGCTTGTTTCATAGAATTTTAATTTGTGTAAAAATATAGTATGGGACCCTCAGATGTGAGTATTCTTCTTGCTAGCCTCATCTCTCCAACTTTGAAAGCAGCAGTTGTAAACTAGAAGGGAATGCTTAAGGGAAAAACAGTTGCCCAATGTCATCTGACATCTCCCCCAAGATGTACATCGTACACCTGAGACCACACAGCAGCTATTGCTCTGTCCAGATTGGCTCTGTAGGTTCTTATGGGAAGGGACCGACATTCCTCTTCACTTAGGTCAAGGGTGTGTGCGGTGGGGAAGAGGTGCAGACAGGTTTGCGGAGCGCCACCTTCAGGAGTAAAAGTGGAGTGCAGGGGATGTTAGTGATGCAGTCGGAAACTGCTTAACTGTGAGATTCTGAAACCTTTTTGTAATCATCATTTGTTATTCCACTTTCCCTATTACAATGCAGATACAGAGAAAAACCCTTAAACCAAGAAGAGCTGAGTGATGGGAGTAGCAAGGAAATGGGTTCTAAGAACTCTTGGAAGGTTAAAATACCACTCCTGAAATAGACCTCACCATTGAATATATCAAATTACATTATTGTTAGAATTCACACTCTTCCACAGCATAACTATAGAGACAGGGAAAGCTCCATTGAGAACGTCTCAAAATTACTATGCATTTAAATGCCCCTAGTTATTTACATAATAATGGCTGTCACTTACTGAACACACACTATGGATTTGCATGTTCAAAAGGTTTTACTTGTTTCAACTCATTTAGTCTTAACAACCCTTGGAGATGGGGGCAATTATTACTCTGTTTAGAAATTTGCCAGTCTGCTACATGTATGATGTGTGGAGCTGGGACGTGTACTCTTAATCCAAGGCTGATGACTGCACCTAGAGAGAAATACATTTTTTAAAAGGTTATTTTAAAAATCTTTAAAAAGGGAAACCTTTAAAATGTTAAAAAAAAATTAAAATCCTTTAAAAACACAAACATGAAAACCATTAACTAAAACAGCAACAGAGGCTGAGGTGCAAAGCCTAACAAATAAGGATGTTCAACTAATGAGAGACCCGCCTGCAGGCGTTTTGTTTTGAATAAATTCACTATCACAGTTGCTTTTTACCAAACTCCCTTTGTCACATGCCACTTCATTCATCAATGAGTATTAAGCCATTCTTCTCACCCAATGGTATAGGTGGAGAAGAAATAAAGTCCTTACCACAGGTAACACTGTTGCCTAATAGAACGTTCTCCTGGATTCTTGGCTCAGCCTGTGGAAGTACCTGGGGAACTCACACCTAATGCTTATTTTGAATATGCTGACTCCTCTGCCAACAATCAAACATCAATAATCAAATCTGCTGACAGAGCCAAAATAAATGGTTTAAATCCACAAGCTGGCAGTTACACAGCTTACAGTAATCGAGTAGGGGGAGAAAAGAATACTTAACAATGGAAATGGCAATTTTAGAGAACAATAAGAAAAGCAAAGGTCCAAAAAGCAATGTAGGAGGAGAAACCTGCTCCCTGTAGTGGCTTCTCACGCAATGACATAGAACGTCCACATGCTAAATCATGAAGATCACGACAATACGGTGACTGCATCAGAAACAGTATTTCATTAATAGAAAATTATTAGGACAATTGGGTCAGGAAGACGCTGCTGTCTAGAATAGTCGGGATACAGCGAAGATTGCTGTTTTACTTCAGCAAGAATGGGGGGATACGGCATTGTATTTGTTTAAAACTGTCCTTGAGTTATCCTTATGCCCACTGTCATCACCACCATGTAGCTAGTGACAATAAGCCTGTGAGATGGGCATTCTGATCATTTCACAGCTGTGTATGAAAAAGACTCTGAAAGAGAATTTGCCCAAATTTTACATATTGTGTGTCTCATATATATAGTTACCATAGTAATATGTGCAGGACTGAGATTCAAACACAGCCCTGGAGCTCCTGACAGCTGTCTGCAATCTCTCCCAATCTGTGCAGGAATTTCACAGAAGCAGAGCATTTCCCCCACAGTGATCTAAGTTTTCCAGGCTCGACTATTAAAGAGATAAAAATTTCCATTTCTGTTCATTCAAATCTATTCCATTTATTTTTACAAACAAAATCCTTATTCCTGTTGGCTATGTGGCCCTGCACATTCCAGGCCAGCTAAAGAAGTTGAACTCCTTGAAGGGGGATGTGTGGACCCTCATTCTCTGTGCCCCACTACCTGTCAGGGTGTCACGGACATCAGTGCTCAAAGTTTTGCGCATCCTAGTAAATACCACTGCACCAACATGAGTCTTTTCGATACATTATTTTTTTTGAGACGAAGTTCTTGCTCTGTCACCCAGGCTGGAGTGCAGTGGCAGGATCTTGGCTCACTGCAACCTTCTCCTCCCTCAGCCTTCTGAGTAGCTGGGATTACAGGCATGTGCCATGAAGCCCAGCTAATTTTCTTTTTTTTTTTTTTGTATTTTAGTAGAGATGAGATTTCACTATGTTGGCCAGGCTGGTCTCGAACTTTTGACCTCAAGTGATCCGCCTGCCTTGGCCTCCCAAAGTGCTGGGATTACAGGCGTGAGTCACTGCGCTCGGCCCTTTCAATACATTTTAAATCAATTGGCAGCCCTCATAATCAGAAAAGAGGATGTCCGTGCCATCTAGCATTATCTTACAAACTCCTTGGACGAGGTCCTTACCAACAATACTCCTAGCCAGACACCTGATGATACTTCAAAAGCACTGGGAACGAACACTATAATGACAGGTTCAGGAAAAAAAACCACTCTCATCATGCCTTAAGTTATGTCTAGTTGTCTTTGACATTTAATTTCAATTTTCATAGAAATTAATTATGGCTCTAACATTTACATTGATACTGACCATGTGTTTATCTTACACAATGCTCACAATGTTAAGCTCTGAATGCAGGCAAAGTAGAGAAGTATGATGCTTTTATTTATTTAGCATCTATGCTGCCATATGAGATCAATTTCTTCATTAAAGAAAAACAAACCAGCAGAAGAAAAAAGAATTTTTAAATTTTTTTCTCAGTGGCAGAATCACATAGCTGTTTTGATACAGATTTCCAGTAGATCTAAAATACTGCTTTGGGAATTATAAATATTCCATTACAGAAATACACAGAACAGACGATAAATGCAATCACATCAGTTTATCAGATGGTTGCACTGAACATCTTTTACCTCACTTTTCCTATAAGAAAAGTTTGCAGGATCAAATAAAAAATTCTACTAGCAGCATACAACTCTGGTTTGGGAGAAAAAACCCTGAAAGGAAAAGATAAAATCAATAACCTGGTACACTTGCAACGAAATGCTTTGTCTCTGCAGAAGTTTGCATGTTTGTGAATATTTCACATAAGAAATTTATAATTTCAAAAAAACTGAAGGAATTCGAACACATATTCTTCATAAAAAGAAACGTTTGCTTTTCGATGCCTTCTTCCCCTGGAACATAAGCTGCTTTAAGAAAGGTGGCAAAAGCTTTAATGAACAACATTTTGTTATTCATCTGAAATATTTGGACAGAAAATTGACAAATTTGGCATACGGTTCAAGAAGTAAAACATTAGGGATTTTATAAAGCTAAGTTAAAACATGCACATTTTCTACTGCCAAATGGCCAAAACCTTAAATTGTCTTTAAATCTAAAAGACTAAGAATCTTAGGGGAAAAGCCACTTTCTAACATATAACAGTTAACACTGCAACAGGAGTTAATAAGCAGTTAACAAAGTATTAAGGAAAAACAAAGTAACCACTTAAAAAAACAATAAACATTGTTAAAACCCAGAGTTGCATTCCAATTTTAAAAGAAAGTTTAACTATTTAAGTGGATAATGATGTTCATGCTGTTTAAATGTTCTTATGAAAATGATGTTATCGATGCAACAGCCGGTATAAAGCACTGTGAATGAACATGCTCAGCAGCAAGTACTTCCAACGAACTCAGAATTACACATATTATATGAAGAATATCATTCACCAAGGACAGTCCCAAAGCATCTAAAAAACCTAAAGATCTGGACAGACAAAGCAGAGATACATTTTATTTCTTATAAAGAGTTACATTGTAACATGCCACTCACATTATAGCTACAATTATACTAGTCACAAGTTTTAATCTTACAGAATAAAGCTATAGCATGTGAATTACAATATATTTATCTTCTTTAAAACCATTTTTAAAGAATGGCAGATATATCATTTATTAGAAGCCAAAACCAACAGAAAAATGTAACTGGTAAATGCAGCCAAAATGTATTTGTGGCTAATTAAATGCTGCAACAGATTTTTTTGGTCCATGAGGCTATTAAAAAACAAAAGGTTGGTAAGGGATTCCCATTTATCAATAGAAATGAGAAGCTCATGAAAAAATTCAATACATAATAAAACATTTTAACAGAATGCTTTCGTTTTGTGGTTAAGCACAAGAAATATCTCTAATAAATAACAGGTGTAAACAGGTAAAAAACTCAAATGAATTAAGATGCTTTAATATGAATGTCTAACAATCCTCTTTTGAAGGATATCAAAAACTACCAGATTTTCTTTTAATGTCAACTGAAATGCAATTATGATTTCTTCTGTTAACATATACTAGGATTTACTGCTTGAGATCAGCAAACTATGGCCCACAGGCCAAATCTGACCTGCTTCTTGTTTCTGTAAATAAAGTTTTATTGGAACACAGCCACACTCATTTACATGTTATCTGTGGCTGTTCTTACGCTATAAAGCCAGAGATAAGTAGTTTTTACAATGGTATTTTAAGCCCATATGATTCCTGTATTATTTACTATCTGATCCTTTACAGAAAAAATCTACCTCTGCCCTAGGGGGCTAAGATAGTGTATGTTTCTTTACTTTTATTAACACTCTGTTTTCTCTTATTCTAAGGCATGTGTGTAATCCATCTCTTTTTAATACCTCATTTTATTTGTCAGTGTATACCTTGGAAACTTAACATGTTAGCTGAATTACCATCTTTAATATATTTGGAACATAAGCATATGTCCAACCAGAACCTGTTTGATTTCAGGTCACTTGAGAATTCTCCAGGAGTTACATGACAATAAAATGGATGCACTACACACCAACAGAATGGCCAGAAAACTGTACATCTTATTTTATCTTGAATAAGGATGCTGAATAGCAAAAAAAAAAATGAAAACTAAATATAGTTTAAAGTAAATACCATTGTAAATCAGAGGAAAACAGCTTGAGTTTTCAAAACACACACAGACACACACACACACAAACACACACACACCCCCAGAGCCATCCTCCCACCTGTCACAAACAAGAGCTATAACATAAGCAAAGTATATTTGTTTTATAAATATATTACTGTCTATATACATATAGATACATCCATAAGACATGTTAAATAATTATTTGTATAATCAATACTACTTTAAGTTTTTTGTGTACTTTAAGATTACACATTCTATTAAAAATATCAAAATAATTCTTTTAAAATACCAAGAATAAAACCAGTGAAGAATTGCTTTCCATCCAAGTGGTTCTAAATCTTATCATTGGCTGTCCAGACCCCAGACTTGGTCGTTCACAACTCAAAGAAACATAGTTCAATTAGAGAAAAGTTAGCCATCAGAAGCACTCCCCAACCCCTGTTTTAATACCTCATAACAAATACATATTTGTGTGTGTATATATATATATATATAAAATACTCTTCAGTTATATTACATATTCTCATAAATGAATTTTCATAAAAACACAAAGTTCAAGTTTCCACCAGTATCAAATATTTTATACTGGTGTGCATTTCTCCCAAATCTGTAGGTCAATGACAAACTCTTATCAGGATATATAGAGAGATCATAAAAACAAGACTGAAAACGTCTGTATCACATGCAAGAAAGAAGGAAATACCGAGAGCCAGTATTTGGCCAGTTGGGTACTATTCCCTCTGGACAAGACACAGAGACAACAGACTGGCTACTTACTGTGTAAAGTACAGTCAACTGTCAATTATTCAGGGGCAAAATACTCCAATCTGAATCCTTTTTTTTTTTTCGATCAGTTGACCATTTCTGGCAATTTCACTTATTAACACACCTCTCTGGTTATTTCTTAGCAAGTCTGGTAAAAGATTTGGTTAGAGAGAAAGTTTTGGCTAACATGAAGACTTGTGATCAGCTATGGATTTAATTTAATGATGGACTCCTTTGACTTATTGCTTTAGATAAGTAAGAATTTGCTGTACCTAAAGTCTGCCAATTATCTCATTCTACAGCTCTGAACGCAACATTGGTGATTCAAAAAAAGGGGACAAATTGTCCTCTTCACATAAGAAAACTGCTATTTGTAAACTCATAATTAATTACACTGAAGGATTTAGTGTGGGTAGTTCAGAGCTATTCACTTCAGAAGAGGTGGCAGCTGGCTACACTATTTTCCCATAATTTAAAATCCATGAGGCAATGACAAATAGTCAGCTAATAACACAAGAAGGTCAAATTCAAAGTGTCACACACATCTCACCTAAGATCTCATTTAAATAAATGGAGTACAATTTGGCGAATGTTCAAATAAATGGTAAAATGAAGAAAATGGAAGCAAAACCTACATGTATCATTTAAAAGTGATTTCATACTAAAAAAAAGTCTTAGAATATGACTAAAATAAAAGATATTACACATCTGTAACCCTATTTTTGGCACTGAGTTAGCCTCTACATTTAAACTTGGTTTATAGTGACCAACCAAATCAAGGAAACAATTTCACAGGTGAGTAGCGTTGCTCTCAGACAGACACCACTCAGAATGGATTGTGTGGTCTCACCCATATTATTTCTGGGTACAGATGAGTGCCACACTCATTTCAAACACAACAGCAGTAATTGTGTAGAATACCACTTTCCTGAATTAAGTTTGCTGAACACGGTTCAGATTATTGGTTATGTCAATATGCACAATGCCTTTTAGAAGCATTTACTGTATACCCAAATCCTACTTCGTGCAACACACAGTGTCACACAAGTAGTGAAAATGTTATCCTAGTCAAAGGTGCTTGGACATTATTTTCAGGCAGCATTTTACCTTTATTTTAAGTTCACACTAGGTAAGTTTTAGGAGAAAGAAAATGCCAATAAATTTATGTGATGTGTTTTAATATATTATATAAAACTAAGACAAACACTTTTATTTATCTAAATTGTTATTTTATTTTCTAACCTATTCTAGACCTCAATTTTACTTTAAAATTTGTATTTAAATAAGGGATAAAATGTTGCCCAAAAGTCTAATCATAGTTACATACTTGTGTTTTAACTAGATCTACAAATCAAAACAGTTCTTATAGTTAAAAAGATACAATTTGTATCAACAGTAAAAGGTACTTTCTGGTTTTTCAGGGCTTTACTTCAAACTGTAGCATGTAGAATAATCAGAATAGCCAGGGCATCTAAGCAGACTACAGAAAAAGATCTGAATGTGTCTGTTACACAAAGTACAATTCAAAACCTGGAGGCAACCGTCAAGTGATGTCAGTCACACAACTATCTGCCACTGGCTGCAAAATCTGTCTTCTGATCTGCAGAAATGTATTCACCGCTAGCAAAACCCATGACTTGGAAACCAGAAATATCCCTTACTAATACTAGAACAGACCTTAGTCTGTATCTAAAACTACACTATTTGTGGCAAGAATCTGGCCTTAATAATATAACAGGCCCCCCAAGAAAACTACCTCCAGGAAAATGGAAAATATACAATATCTTACAAAAATTTTAAGTTACCATTTACAACTTCTCCATCACCATTTCTATAGTGCAGTATCAAGAAATGTTGCATATCCTCAACACATAAACCCACCTCAGGCCAGCCTTGATAAATAGCAGGAAAGCTAAAGAGTATGTTAAATATAAAAGTTGCATTGTGAATAATTAGATTCATTAAAAACAGGCAAGTGCTGTGAAAGGGTTATTTTATCCAGTATTGTTGTGCCCCAAAACAAAAAGACAGACATATTAAAATACAGGTTAATGGAAATCTAGGAATTCAATTCCACTTCTGCTGTCTAGAAGCACATCACAGCTGGATAACAAAGCTCTAACCTGTCACAGTTACAGCTTTTGCCTTATTCACTTAAAAAAATGGAAACATTTTTTCCATTGATTGCATCTGCTTTCTTTTAAATCAACCATATTAAATTAACTAATTTCTTAACAGAAAAAAATACAAACAAAAATAACACAATGAAAAGTGCCACACTGTAAATCATTCTAATATATATACTGTTACCCATTTCAACATAAAACTGGTAACTTACATTTTGTTTAAAATATAAAGTCAGTGCTGTAGTATATCTTTGTTTCTATAAATAATGATTATAGCACAAAGAAGCCCACTTTCCCCAAATAAAATAACTTAAAAGCTGTAAAAGAGTCTAATTAAGCTTGGCTCGAAAAAACAGTTTGCTAGGTCTAGTCAAATGTCCCACGTTCTGAAGGTATTGTAATTGCTTGCAATTGATAGACAAACACCAAGTTAATAAAACACAAAACAAGGATAAAAAGTGCTGCATATAAACCCCTGATGCACCAAAGATTAATATCAAAGATCACAGATACATCTATTAAATCAGACTGGAAAAATTTCCAGCCAAGGATAGAGCTTTAAAAAGGAAATGTTAAAAAAAAGTTTAAATGTAAAGCAATCCCGTGATACTTCCACCATATGGGGCTATACATACAGATTCCATGATACAGTATTTCACATAAATGGATACTATATAACCTCCTTGCTGAGAAGGAGATCACATGTGCTATTGTAGCAAACCTCCCTCAGCATTTGAGCTGAACAAAAAACTACTAAACACCACAAAGATGCATCATCTTTCAATAACCCAGCTGGGATTTTTCCACTAAAATGGCTGCGGCGAGCTGCTGGGCGTCTGTCATGTGAGGATTCCTTTTCATGACAATTCTCACAAGGTCAGGTGGGAAGATGTTGCACAAATTGATATAAATCTTTTCTCGGTTGTCTTGATACCTGGGGGGATCTTGTGGCACTCCACAGTACGGGATCCGCCAGGCTGGCTCCTGCTGCTCAGGGAGGCTCTGGAAGGTGAACTGCTCATAACACGGCTGCGTGGAGTTATCGGGCAAGGAATAAGTCTGCCGGTACCCATAGGCGTCGATCCCATAACCCGGCCTCTCCCAGCTTCCCAGGCCTTCCTGGCGGGAATAAGGCTTTCTTTGTCGTGAAGGAGAACTATCATAAAGTCGAGAGTCAGAGATGCTGTCTATTCTCGTGGCCACCAAGGACCTCCCTAGGTGTGGTGCCTTAGAGTGTGCTGAACTTGGAGGAGAGGGGTAGTCGCCAGGACAGCTGGACCGGGCGCCCACAGCGGGGTGCTGCAGGTGCAGAGCCAAGTGCGGAAGAGGAGGCTTGTGATGGAACTTTGGTTCTTCGTGACTGTAACTTTGCACTCTGGTTAAGGGGTCGTGGAAATTCTGCAGGAAAGGCTGAGGATTAAGGCGGCTGTGAGGGTGCATGTGTTGACACTTCAAATTCTCCTCTAGCTGTGGGTCGGGGGAGCTGACATAGGACCGGTCATTGTAACCCACGTAGGAGTCACTGCTCCCACAGCTCATGCTCCCTTCACTGCTGCAGTCAGAAGCTACGGAACTTATTCTATAATCTGTGTCTAAGGAGAAACGCCTTTCAGGGCTTCGTGGGCCTGAGAGACTCAGATTTGAGTATGCGTTCAACATGGAATAATATCCAATGTCGACAGGCGAATCACATTTTGGATACTGTTCATAAGGCATTAGCGTTCCGTGATTTTTGGTTGCCATCATCATTGGAGGATATTGTCCCTGTGGTCTTTGATCCTGAGGTGGGAAATGAACTCCAGATGGAAGGCCATTGCTTAAAGATGTAGTGCTTTGGGGTTTTGCAGTAGAAGTAGCCGGGATGCTAACTAAGGAAGGTACAGACCTGGTTTCCAATTTGTTTTTGGTGGGAAGCTTTTCTTCTAGGTCTTGGTAGACTTGAGTCCTTATGCTTGGATCTGATTGCCTCTTTGGAGCACCTCGTTTGACATCAGAAGAGCTATCAGCCTTGGTGCTACAAGGAACACTGTTGCTTTTCACCAGTCCTCCTTCGTTTGCAGTTTTGGCTGCCGTATTTCTAGACATGGCACGGAGTTCATCAGCCACTGACCGCTGTGGCTGGCTGCCCCTTTCAGGATGATAATATTTGCACTTGTGTCCATAGGTACACTTCTTTCCTAAGAAGAGTAAAATTAATTAGGCAAAGGAGCATACCATCAGATCCGGAAAACACAGTTTGGCCCTATGATTTTAACTTGTAGAAGAGACAATGACAGAAATGGGAGCCGTTTTATGTGTCACCCTGTTCTTTACTCTTGAGAAATGTCACTTCTCAGTCTTCTCACTTCCTTACTATCAAGAGCAGTAGGAAGTTGGCCGAATGAGTAACAATCACCTCCAGAACTTTTTTTTTTTTTGGGACAGAGTCTTGCTCTGTCACCCAGGTGGAGGGTAGTGGTATGATCTCAGCTCACCGCAACATCTGCCTCCCGGGTACAAGTAATTCTTATGCCTCAGCCACTTGAGTAGCTGGGATTACAGACATGCGCCCCCACGCCTGGTGAATTTTTTTGTATTTTAAGTAGAGACAGGGTTTTGCCATGTTAGCCAAGCTGGTCTCAACTCCTGGCCTCATGTGATCTGCCCACCTTGGCCTCCCAAACTACTGGGATTACAGGTTTGAGCCACTGCGCCTAGCCACCTCCTGAACTTTTGGCTAATACCTCTGTGTCCTCAACTCCTCCCTGCCTCTTCTCTTCCAGTAGGACTTTATAATTAGGTAGGAAATTCTGTTTTGAAGAGCACAGTGTACTGTTGTAGGGCGATAGAACCATGCTAATCTGATTTGTATCTAGATGAAAAAACTCCAAATTTTTATTCACTTCAAAGCTAACTTCATGTAGAATTAACAGTGTTTTTTGAACCATGTTTTAATATAAGGAAATGCATTTGTATTGAATCCAAACAGGTAAAATAATTCTTTTCATGGCCAAGACATTTTCTGAAATTTAATTGGAATCCAAAGACCTGCATATTATGCCATCCAAAATTTTAAGTGTTTCTTTTTATTAACAAAAGTTTAATAATATATTGTGTTCTAACGGCATATACTCAATATTCATAAGCAACTTACCATATGGACAAGGCTGCTTCTTGTGTTCAGGAACAATAGGTTTCTTCCTCAGAAAATTATCCAGACTGGGGCCATGTCTGCCAAGAGGGTCATCAGGGGGCATGAACCTGTCACAGAGATAATAAAAAAATAATACCTAAGTTGGAAGCTGATAATTTAATTCTAAAAAGAGGACAAAGATTTGTTCACTCTAAGGAATTTTTTTTTGAAATTTTAATCCAAGCGTTTTGATTCAATGTTTACAGAGTAAAAAAGAAATCAGTAAATGAAGTTCTCATTTCTTAATGAAAATTCAACTGTTTCGAGCTCTGAAATTGTATTTGTTTTCATTCAAGTAAGTTTTGAGTTGAGCATGTCCTATTAATTCTTCCTTCCTCTCAGTCTTGGGATTTTGTAAGGGTTTTAGAAAATGATTTCAGTCACACTTTAGGAGTTTCATCAACATAGACCTCATGAAATAGATTGCTGCAGGTGGGGCGAGGCGGAGCAGCTGAGAAGGGAGGGGCTAGAACACAACGGGAAGGTACAAACCTACCGAACACGGGTTAGTGCCAGGCACTTTACACACTACACCATGGCATCCTAACCCTGATCCCATGAAGTATCAGCTCCATTTGACAGACAAGTAAACTTCTCTAATTTAGGTTTAGATAAATTAGGTGATTTTTATCCAATGTCGCATGGCACAGTCGAGATTCAATTATATCTAACTCTGATCTATTCTCTTCCCTATTTGAATACGCTTCTCAACTGAGATAGAAAAAATGCTAAGGAAATAAACCTACTATTTTGGATGGACTAATAAAGAAGAGAAGAATTTATGGCATGAATAATGAAAAGAAGTTATGCTTGAAGAATTCTGCTATTCATTATATCACCATTTGAACTTAAACCCAAGTATTTACCTATAAAATGTGAATAATGGGAATAATGTAAGAACCCTTACGGGAGTGTCAACATGGCTGATTACTAACACTTAGCAAACACAGTGTTCGGTATTATAAAACAATACGGTAACATTACATGTTACAAAACAGAAGCTAAAGTCACTCAATCCCACAATCTTAATACAATTACTTTCCATGTCTGTGTTAGAGTTAAGTCATTTTCATTGTGCACATATCATTTTACATGGCTTTAATCAAACACAAATATGATTTTACACTTTATCTTTTTAACATAAAAAACCTTTCTCATGTTTCTTAATAGCCTTCATAATAATTCTTTTATCTTTTGACACAGAGCTTTCCTGTTTTTTTTTTTTTTT
>NW_016807677.1:8810799-8829722 GCF_001698545.2 Rhinopithecus bieti
TTTTTTTTTTTTTTTTTTTTTTTTTGAGACGGAGTCTCACTCTGTCGCCCGAGCTGGAGAGCAGTGGCCGGATCTCAGCTCACTGCAAGCTCCGCCTCCTGGGTTTACGCCATTCTCCTGCCTCAGCCTCCCGAGTAGCTGGGACTACAGGCACCCGCCACCTTGCCCGGCTAGTTTTTTGTATTTTTTAGTAGAGATGGGGTTTCACCGTGTTAGCCAGGATGGTCTCGATCTCCTGACCTCGTGATCCGCCCGTCTCGGCCTCCCAAAGTGCTGGGATTACAGGCTTGAGCCACCGCGCCCGGCCGAGCTTTCCTGTTTCACCCAGGCTGGAGTGAAGTAGTATGATCTCGGCTCACTGCAACCTCTGCCCGCCTGGGGTTCAAACAATTCTCCTGCCTCAGCCTCCCAAGTAGCTGGGATTACAGGCGTCCATCACTACACCCAGCTAATTTTTTTTGGATGTTTAGTAGAGACGGGGTTTCGCCATGTTGGCCAGGCTGGTCTCAAACTCCTGGCCTCAGGTGATCCACGTGCCTTGGACTCCCAAAGTGGTAGGATTACAGGTGTGAGCCACCACACCTGGCATAATTCTTTTTTTCATAATAACTCTGAAGAGCTGAATAATATTCCAGTAGGAGATGTATCATAATTTGATTGATTTCTCTATTGTACATTTAGTTGCCCTTGAATTCTTGCAATTAGAAAGAATACAGAAATGAACACATCTGGTCTTTATTTATTCCTCATTATATATTCCAAGAAAGGAGATTTTTGGGTTGATAGAACACAATATTCTTGAGGCTTCTGTGAACCTCTGCCAAATAATATATCAGTGCATCTTTAATAGCATGAGGCATACACAAAACTATTGTTGTGAATTAAATGAGTGAGAAAATATATTCTTTTAGATTCTTTTGCATTTTAATTAGCACAAGAGGTGAACTTTTTCTACATATTTATAAATATATTTACTTCTCATGAGACATGCTTGTTGATGTCATTTGTTAATTCATCAACTTTTAGACTCTCATCATGGTCAGAATCTTAAATTAGTATAAGAACTTTAAAAATTCATGTACAGTCACGCACTGCATAACATCTTGGTCAACAATGGGCTGCATATATGACGGTGGAGCTGAAAAGTTGCTGGTAACGTAATAGCATAATGCATTACGCATGTGTTTGTGATCATGCTGATGCTGGTACAAACAAAGCTACTGTGCCCCCAGTCGTATAAAAGTGTAGCACATACTATTACGGACTGTGCATAATACTTGATAAACCATGATGTTACTGGCTGTGCATGATGGCTCACGCCTGTAATCCTAGCACTTTGGGAGGCCAAGACAGACAGACCGATTGAGGCCAGGAGTTTGAGACCAGCCTAGCCAACATGGTGAAACCTCGTCTCTACTAAAAAAAAAACAAAAATTAGCCAGGTGTGATGGGGCGTGGCTGTAATTCCAGCTACTCAGGAGGCTGAGGAATAAGAATTGCTTGAACCTGGGAGGCTGAAGTTGCAGTGAGCCAAGATGGTGCCACTGTACTCCAGCTTGGGCGACAGTGCAAGACTACATCTCAAAAAACAAAAAAAAAAACAAAAGAAAACTAAAAAATCCCCAACTACGTTACTGGTTTATATAGTTACTATATTATACCTTTTGTTTTTATTTTAGAGTGTATTCCTTCTACTTCTAAAAAAAATGTTAACTGTAAAACAGCTTCATGCAGTTCCTTCGGGAAGTATTTCTAAAGGCATTGTTACCATAGGAGATGACAGCTCCACACCCAGTACTGCCCTGGGAGACCTTCCAGAGGAACAATATGTGGAGGTGGAGGACAGTGATTCTGATGCTCCTGACCCTGTGTAGGCCTAGGATAATGTGTTTGTGTCTTACTTTTAACAAAACTTTAAAAGAAAGAAAAAAATAAAACAGAAAAGAGCATATAGAATAAGGATATAAAGAAAGAAAATGTTTTGTACAGCTGCACAATGTTTTAAGCTAAGTGTTATTACAAAAGAGAAAATGTTTTAAAACTAAGAAGTTTATATATTAATAGTAAAAAAGTTATAAGCCAAGGTTCACACATTATTGAAAAAAGAAAAGTATTTTTTGATAAATATGGCATAGCCTAAGTATACGGTGTTTATAAAGTCTACAGTGGTTTATGGTAATGTCCTAGCCCTTCACATTCACTCACCATACACTCACTGACTCACTCAGGACAACTTCCTGTCCTGCAAGCCCCACTCATGGTAAGTCCCTACAGAGACATAACATTTAGAAATCTTTTATAGCATATTTCATGGTAAATATACCTCTTCAGTGTTTAGGTATGTTTAGATATACAAACATATCGTACCACTGTATTACAATTGCCTACAGTATTCAGTACAGTAGCATGCTATAAAAGTTGGTAGCCTGGGAGCAACAGGCTGTATGTATATCGCCTAGGTGTGTGGTAGGCTGGACCAGCTAGGTTTGTGTAAGTACACTCTATGATGTTCACACCCATGATGAAATCGCCTGAGGATGAACTTCTCAGAACATATCCCTGTTGTTAAGCCAAGCATGGCTTATTTAGTAAGCTATCAATGCTCTACATTGATTTTAAAAGGCAGTCCTTTGAGGGTGAAGATGGGAATTCCCCCTGTGTCTGTTTCCTCAGGTTCTTCAGACAGATTCTTAGAAGACTTCCTCTACCTTAGGTGTTCTGTGAGTGACTTACAGGGAAAGGTGGGGCCTGCCACTCACACTGGGCCTCCTGTGGCAATGATTTTGCAGTTTTCCTGACTCCCACTGAGGAACAGTGCGGAGATCAGTTCTTAGAAACCTGTTTGAGGTCTGGACAGTGGCAAAAAGAGAATTCTGTAGCAGCTACCAGGGGTAGTTATATTTTCACATAAGCAATATCATTGGCAAGTAAATGGTTTTACTTACTTGTCATTGACAAATGAATACATTAATAATCGTTCATCTATGAACTTCTTCCATTCTGGTTTCTCATTAGCCAAATCCCTGTAGTTATCATTGGACACAATGATACCATCCGACTCAAAAGCCAGCTTCACGATGAACCTGTCGTCATAGCACACCACTCTCCTTCCCTGGACTCGCCGGGATGGCGTGAACACCAGGATTTTCTCCTTTTCTAACTTACGTAAAATTTCCTGATCTGCAAAAATAATAATGGTAGGATTTCAGAAAGGAAATACACAGGTAACACACATGGCAACTTTCATACAATGTGAAACTCTAAAACATTAGCTGTATATATGTAGCCCTTTAATTAGGGATTATGATTTAATTTGTAGATACAACATAATTTCCAACTCTCAATAGTATTTTTCCTTCAGGAATTTTAATAATAAAGGCTTTAAAATAGTTTAAAATATGAACAGTGTAAAATTGAAACATGACTGGGCAAATTCTGTCATTATATGAAGCTTTTGCTTAAGACCTGGAGCCATCAGCATGACCACTATGGACACAGTTTCTTCCACGTTCCTACTTGAACACCGTTCTAACAGAGCAGCTGTATGTTGTGTGGGGTTCAGGTGTGAGCAATACATTTTTTTCCTCTAAGTTTGTTTGCATATTTTGTAGTTGTTTTCTTCCAACTAGTGGGAGAGTACGAAAGGAAGCAGAAGTTGTCGAGGTAGCAAAGGGAAAAATCTTTAAATGCAGAAAGTTCAAAGAGAGAGGAGGCAGTGAGGTCACAAGTGTTGTTATGAACATGGCTATGATATGCTTCATGACCTTTCTGTGAGACAGGGTAACGAATGGCAGCATTCTCGTGGGGGTCGAACTGAGTAAGAAGTAAGAAGTGATTATGTGGAGAAAGCATCTGTTGATTAGAAAAGGCTGGGTAGAGAGATGCTCATTTTGTCTGTGGTTGGCATACTCTCTTTTTTTGTGACTGAGTTTTGCTCTATCACCCAGGCTGGAGTGCAGTGGTATGATCTTGGCTCACTGCAACCTCCATCTCCCTGGTTCAAGTGATTCTTGTGCCTCAGCCTTCTGAGTAGCTGGGATTACAGGCACCTGTCACCATGCCCGGCTAATTTTTGTATTTTTAGTAGAGACGGGGTTTCACCATGTTGGCCAGGCTGGTCTTGAACTCCTGACCTCAGGTAATCCACCCGCCTCAGCCTCCCAAAGTGCTGGGATTACAGGAGTGAGCCACTGCGCCCGGCTGGTTGGCATATTCTTATGGCACTTTGTAACTCTATTGACTTGTTTTGTGATTTAAAAAAGGGTACGAGAGTTCATATGTTGATCAATGATAAAAATTCCCTTTCAACCATCCTTTCCTTCTACTTTTGCTCCTCTGTCCCCCATTCTCCCACCATTGTAAATTCTGGCACAGAGTGCGGGGCACAAACCTACAGATGTCAGGATTTTTTTTTTTTTTAAAGCTCACTACTTCTCAATGCTTATTAACTGGACTTACTAAGTTTTTTTCAATCCATCTCCGCAACAGATGATTATTACATACCTTCCTGGTATTGTGCTAGGTGTTAACAGCCATCAAGACTAAAAATGACCTCTCCAAAGGAGCCTCAGTCTTACTGCACTGGACAGATACATAAGCCAGGTAAACAAGAGTTGTAATTGCCACAGCAGAAGTGTGAGCTGGGTAGGGATGGAAGAGTGACGTGGGTCAGCTCTAATCCTGGCATACAGTCTGATGATGCCCCTGTCAGAAGAATTCATTAAGACCAGACATTTAGGAGGCTGAGGCAGGCAGACCGCTTGAGCTCAGGAGTTCAAGACCAGCCTGGTCAACATAGCAAAACCCTGTCTTTACGAAAAATACAAAAATTAGATGAGCGTGATGGTGCACACCTGTAATCCCAGCTACCCAAGAAGCTGAGGCAGGAGAATTGCTTGAACCCTGGGAAGAAAAGGTTACAGTGAGCTGAGATCATGCCACTGTTCTCCAGCCTGGGCAACAGAGTGAGACTCTGTCTCAAAAAAAAAAAAAAAAAAAAAAGACCAGACCTTTGTATGAGTGGAAGAAATGTGGGCATCAGCAAATCATGGACAAATCTCAGGTTCTGCTACTTTCCACATCAGATAATCACAATCTTGTTGAGCCTGTTTCTCATGTTGTCAAATGCAGTTGATAAACTATGAGAAGTACATCAGTTAACTTACGGCAAAGCAGCTAGCACAGTGCCTGGCAAGCTCTCAATAAACACTGTGCTCTTCAACTTAATTTTGTTTAATAGATGTAACTGCCGATTGCCGATCTCTTTTTTTTTTTGAGACGGAATCTTGCTCCATCTCCCAGGCTGGAGTGCACTGGTGCGATCTCAGCTCACTGCAACCTCCACCTCCCAGGTTCAAGCGATTCTTCTGCCTCAGCCTCCTGAGTAGCTGGGACTACAAGCGCGCGCCACCATGCCCAGCTAAGTTTTGCAATTTTAGTAGAGACAGGGTTTCGCCATATTGGCCAGGGTGGTCTCGAACTCCTGACTTCATGATCCGCCTGCCTGGGCCTCCCAAGGTGCTGGGATTACAGGTATGAGCCACTGTGCCTGGCCTACGATTGATCTCTTTTAGAAATGAAAGAATACCAATGCAAAATCGAGTGCCCCGTCTCAATTATAGGAGTTGTCATATTATATTTGTGTGTTAACCTGATAAGCATTTTGAGGGCAGGTGCCATATGTCATTTATCTTTGTATCCATCAGCACCCAGCCCATGAGGCATACCAGTAGATGTTCAGTGACTGTCTGTGGATGAATAAATGAGTTACTTAAACCGATATACTCTGAAGTCTTTCAGTTCATTCATAGTCTTACATTTATGAGTAATCTATGGCACTTTATTATTTGTGAGGATGTTTACTCATCTATGCCATGTCTTGATCCTCACCAAAGTGAGTTGTAGATTAAGTTCGGTGGCCTCACAGTCATCATGTTGCTTAATTTGCATTTCTTTAATTGTTAATGAGGTTAGAAGGACATTAATTAGGATGACATAAATAATCCTGACCTAATATGGGTTCAGTAAAACTAGAAAGTTAACTGAATTTCTAGTTCTTAGCACAGCACTTGATACACAGCTAGTGCTTGTTAAATATTTGATAAATGAATGGAAGATTGGCAAAAGTGCTAATCTGAATCTATGATGCTGACAACTCGAAAATATTTCTTATCAAGTGTCTTTTTTTGGTGCAGTGAAAGAGTATTGGGCTACTCAATTTACCAGGTATTATCTGGTTGAGGGATTTAGTCAAGAGAATTATTACCCTGGGATTATAACACCTAAAAGCCTCTGACATTAGTTTGGCATTTTACAAAGCAGTCTGCATACTGATGTGTTCCAGGGACTGGCATGCTGGTATTTTAAAAACTAAACTTAGACACATTTTACACAGTGTACTATCATTTTCTCTTCTTCTTGCTTTCATACTCCTTTCATGTTCAGGAAGCTTTAAAGTCATTTACATGCTTAAATGTTGTTTTTCTTTTTTTAGTTTACTTTATCCCTTCCCCCATTATCAAAACATTGTTAGGTTCCCTGTAGAAAATTAGAAAGGTAAGGACAAGTACTAAGAAGCAGGGAGAAATAAAGACCTCACAAAGTTGCAACCAAGAGGCAATTACTGTTAACAGTTTGGTATATTTCCTTCTCATCTTTTCTGTGTATTTTGTTCTTTCCATTGTTGATATATGTGCGTATATATATATATGTATGCCTGTCTGTGTGTCTGTCTATAAAATAAAATCTGCCTTTTATGTAAAACAGCATTTCTGCAGATCATTAAAAATTCTGCCTGAATATTCTAATGCATATTCTATCATATTGATACATCCTAATTGATTGAACCATTCTTCTAATGAATGAACACTTTTTTTTTTTTCTATTCTAAATAATAATACTGCATGGGATGTCTTTGGTCATAAATATTTGTCTGTACTTCTGCTTATTTTCTTGGAACTTATTCTTAGAAGGCGAACTAGTAGATCCAAGAATATTAATATTTTAAGACCAACTACTTTCTTGACAGGTTGCAACAATTTCCACAGCAGCCTATGAGTAACTGCTTCAGGGCATTGAATGTTATCAGATTTTTACTTTCTGCTAATTTTTTTTTTTTTTTTTTGAGACGGAGTCTTGCTCTACCGCCCAGGCTGGAGTGCGGTGGCCGGATCTCAGCTCACTGCAAGCTCCGCCTCCTGGGTTTACGCCATTCTCCTGCCTCAGCCTCCCGAGTAGCTGGGACTACAGGCGCCCGCCACGTCGCCCGGCTAGTTTTTTGTATTTTTTAGAGACGGGGTTTTGAGACGGAGTCTTGCTCAGTTGTCCAGGCTGGAGTGTGATGGCATGATCTCAGCTCACTGCAACCCCCACTTCCTGGGTTCAAGTGATTCTCCTGTCTCAGCCTCCCTAATAGCTGGGATTACAGGTGCCCGCCACCAGGCCTGGCTAATTTTTTGTGTTTTTAGTGGAGACAGGGTTTCACCATGTTGGCCAGGCTGGTCTTGAACTCCTGACCTCAAGTGATCCATCCGCCTTGGCCTCCCAAAGTGTTGGGATTACAGGAGTGAGCCTCCGCGTCTGGCCATCTCTGCTAATTTGTTGGGTAAAAAATAACATTGTTTAGATTTGCATTTATTTAATTACTAATTGGGTTGAACTTTTTTCTTCTTATTTAGTGCTTGCATTCTGGGAGTTGTCTATTCCTAGCCTTTTGATGCTTATATACCGGAAAGAAGTTTGTTTGAACCATTCATTCATTGAACCATTCTTCTAATGAATGAACACTGTATGAATAAAATCATACAGATTTTAATCAATCTGTATGAGCTCTTTGTATTAAGGACACGATTCTTTGTTGGATTTTTTTTCCTTAGGCAACTGGTCGATTATCATTTTTAAGAAAGTTTCTCAAAATGCAGGAGCTTTAATTTTGATATAATTTTCTCTCTCTTTTCCTTAGTAATTTGTTTTAAAAGTTTTAAATTTAGAAAATTCTTTTGGTCTCTGATGATTTGATTTTTGACAATTAAGTCTTCAATCATCTGGAATTTACTGTTATATGGTGTAAGATAACGGTCTAAACAAGTACACTTTTCCCAAAGGGTTATCCAATATTTGGTACTACTGGTTGAATTATGACCTCTCTGCTTTCTGTTTATATACATAGGCTAAGGGTCTGGTTCCATGCTCTGGACTCCACCATGACTTGCCTATTCATTCTTATGTTAATTTAACAATGACGTAATAATTATACATAAAAATTAAGTCTTATTTTTTTTTGAGATGGGGTCTCACTGTGTCACCCAGGTTGGAGTGCAGTGGCACGATCTCAGCTCACTGCAACTTCTGCCTCCAGGGCTCAAGTGATTCTCCCACTTCAGCCTCTTGGGAAGCTGGGACCATATCACACACCACCACACCCGGCTAATTTTTTTTGTATTTTTGGTAGAAACAGGGTTTCACCATGTTGCCCAGGCTGGTCTCGAACTACTGAGCTCAACTGATACGCCTGCCTCAGCCTCCCAAAGTGCTGGGATTACAAGCATGAGCCACTGTGTACGGCCGAAAATTAAGTCTTAATCATCCCCTTTGGGTATATATTAGGTGGTCTCTTTGTTTTTTATTTAAAATGTTTTACAGTTTTCTTTACACAGGTGCCTCAGTTTTTGTCAATACTGGATGCAGAGAGAAGGACAAGAAAGGTTGGAGGTTGATTGTAAATCACTGCAATTGGGCAAAATGTTCAACAACAGTAATGAACAGTTATAAAGGACATCATTGCCTGAAACTCAGACATTTAAACACTACAACATAATGCAAAATACATTTCTTTCTACTGGACTGAAGCACATCTTATGGTCTTACATGTCTTTTTTGAACTGTTGTTATTAGAATCTGACCGCCACCTAATGTCACAATAGCACATGAGAAAACTGGGGCCCAAAAGGGTTCATTGCGTGGCTCAAGGTCTTCATAGCTAGTGAACGGCAAAGCCAGAATTTGGATCCAGATCTTGTGACTTCTGGCATCTCTCTAAAGGTCAGAATTTCCCAAAATTTGAAGTCAGAATTTCCACAAAAGTAAAGAAAAAAACACCTGGCTTATGTAGTGATGATTAATGTTTAATTAATAAAACCAGATAGTGGCCGGGCGCGGTGGCTCAAGCCTGTAATCCCAGCACTTTGGGAGGCCGAGACGGGCAGATCATGAGGTCAGGAGATCGAGACCATCCTGGCCATTACGGTGAAACCCCGTCGTCTACTAAAAAAATACAAAAAACTAGCACGGGGATAGAGGTGGCGGGGCCTGTAGTCCCAGCTACTTGGGATGGCTGAGGCAGGAGAATGGCATAAACCCGGGGAGGGAGCTTGCAGGTGAGCTGGAGAATCTGGCACTGCACTCCAGCCTGGGGCCGACAGAAAGCGAGACTCCGGTCTTCGCAAAAAAAAAAAAAAAAAAAAAAAAAACACAGATAGTTTTCAAACTCAAAACCAGGACAGGCATGGTAGCTCATGCCTATAATCCCAGCACTTTGGGAGTGAACAGTTATAGAGGACATCATTGCCTGAAACTCATACAGGTGGGCAGATCAGTTGAGGTCAGGAGTTCGAGACCAGTCTGGCCAACAGGGTGAAACCATGTCTCTACTAAAAATACAAAAATTAGCTGGGTGTGGTGGTGCGTGCCTGTAGTCCCAGCTACTTGGCAGGCTGATGCACGAGAATCGCTTGAACCTGGGAGGCGGAGGTTGCAGTGAGCCAAGATCGCACCACTGTACTCCAGCCTGGGTGACATTGTGTGACTCCATCTCAGAAAACAACAACAACAAAAAACAATGTTAGTGTCCCACTGCATACACTGAGTAAGTGAAACAGATTTAGGATACCTGACAGTGCCAGACACTGCATGGGAATGACAGGAAAGCGAGGAACAAGCAGCCGCCTGGAATAAGCCTACCTGTAATGAGAGCATCAGGTCGGGACTGCTCTTTCCTCCAAGCAGGAACAAAAACTGTAATATCTTTGTGGCCTCTTTCCAAAAACCAATCCACTGCCAATTTTATTCCTCTGCAGGAAAATACTTCTTTGTTTCCATGGCTGAAAGATTATTACAGAACACTTAAAACACAACAAAACCCAAATTTAAGTAAATTAATTCAAGTTTATAAACAGCCATTATTACATAATTACAACAGTAATAAGAGATGTCAGATTTAAAATGGAGTTTATAGCTCAGAGACACATCAAGATAACTAAGTTGAAAATCAAGATCTGTGAGGAAAAACACAAAGAAAATTGGGATGCTAATTTTCCAGAGAAGAAACAAAAGTGAGTTTTCAAAGGTAAAGTTGTAAAGATTAACTAGTCAGAAAGACACAAGCTGTTTTTGATCAGAATAAAGAAAACAGAAAGGGCTTCTTTCAACCACAGCAAGAAGAATTTCAGTCAAATGTCAAGAACTCAATACAGAAAAAAAAAAAAATCTGTAAAACAGTGGTAAAATCATCTGTCAAAAAATCTGAAAACCTGTAAAAAACTGTAAAAAAATCTGTAAAACTCATAAGTAAATACTTATGAGTTTCTAAAACTTTTCTTTCTCAAAAGTTCTTAGTGTATATTTCAATACTCAATGACTGAATAATGCACAAACTTTATTAGGTGACCAATGTAAAACAACATACTACACACTCACTGAAAGGAAAAACATGTTCACAATGCTTAACTTCATAGAAGAAACACTCTGCATACACTGCAGTAAAAAGACACCTAGTTTCTTGTTCAACTATATTGTGTTGGACAAGGATTAATGATGATAAAACGGCATTCAAAATTGGATTAGCAGCCTTAGTGCCTAAAAGAAAATGCCCAACTAAGAGTGTAGTCATTCAGTAAGTATTTATCTAGCATCAGGCCCTACTTGTACACTTTAACCTAATAATTCAAAAATAATACTAATTCCAATGTTTTTGAAGAAAAGGTCTCCTGCTTTGAATTCAATAATTATGTTCTTTTACAGTGCAAAGGCTCTATTTGTTATCTATAATGGAGATATTTTTTCTTCTTAGGACTAAGGAGGGCTAAATGAAATAATGTAGGTAAATGCTTTATTAACTTTTAGCATAAACTAAACATTAGGCATATTCGTATTTTGTTCTAGGGTTCCCTGGGAAACCCTAGAACCATCTAACATATGGTTAAGCATTTTTAGTAAAAAACAGAAATAGACTAACTTGCTTTGTAGATGTTGAAGGCTCCAAATACAAACAAGAGACAATACCTGGTTCCATAGTCCTGTCCTAATGGTCCAGGGCATGATTAGATGGGAAATCAGATGCACTAAGTTTCAGAGAATGGGATAAGGAAAGGGAAATTTTGAGGTCATTTTCTAGGTAGGAAGGGTGACCTGATAGCCTGGTGAATGCTCCAGCAAAAGGTACCAAGTGATATTAGGTTTCATGGAAAATACTGAAATACTGAAATCAGTCTTCAGAAAAACTGTAGAAAATGGTATCTCTAGAGAGAACACATGTACCAAGTATTCCTAGATGCAAAAAGTCAGCTTGCTAAAACCTCACTATAATTTTACTTTGCATTAATGCTTTGAAATCTATTGCATTGTGTCTATGGCCAAACCACCCTGAATGCACTGGATCTTGTCTGAAATCTACTGTAATAAGCTTTGCCAGTAAACTAATGATACTTGGTTTACTGAGAGTTGAGTATTTAATTGCTTCTGGCTCTAACAACAGGCCTGCATAAACATTTCTTCCTGGTAATTTCATTTGGTAAGGATAACTGTCACATTTACTCTAAAAATAGGAAATTCTATCTCCTAATTAACTAAATAACTTTTACTTTCATAAAATGTGTGCAAACAGCAAACCATTTACAATTATGGGATAAAGATTCTATAGATGATAAAACAGGATACTGTACTATGCAATTCTGATATTAAAGGTTGTTTCATTATCCTCCCTCTCCACAAAGACTCACAGGGAATAAACAAGGATGAGGATGAAAAACGGCACATCGTTAATGGTAAATATCTCCATTTTGTTGAGAAACCCATAATCCTCCATGTGTTTAAGAAACCGGTCAAGTTTTCTGTTGTCTGTAGCTGAAAACATCCCTAATTGCTATGCTAGGCATACCATGAACCAAAAGAAAACTGGCACAGCTCTATGAATACCAAGAAATATATTCTATGGCAAAAACCATTATTAGGAGCAGAAAAGTTACTATGTAATGGTTAATAGGAAGCTATAGTCATTCTAAACTCCAAATTAGTAACACAAAAGATCACAGTATTACTAGACGAAATGAAAAAAATCCACAATCATACTAATTGACAGAAGAAGAAAACATTGAATAAGGATATAGATAATTGGAATAATCAATTACAAGCTTGATCTAATGGACATATGCAAAGTTTGCACAAAACTAAAGAGAAAATTTTTAAAAATATGAAAACTTTATAAATAAATTGGCTATGTACTAGGTCATAGAACAGATTTCAACAGATAGCAGGAATCTGTACCATACATACGATACACTCTTTCACCACAATATGTTATTACATTGCAGATATAACGTCCTTGTTAAAAAATTAGTGTTGCTATAGCAGCAAAACCAATGTACAATTTTAATTTAAAAAGATCCAATTTGTAATGTAATAAAAGCCATACCAATCTTGAAAAAAAGACGTGCAAGAGCTTTATAGATAAACTGAAAATTGAAAACCTATATTAAAGGGTGTAAGGGAAGACTTAAATAAAAGAACAATATACTATTTTTATGGACAGTATGATTCGATTAATAAAGACGGCAAATGGTTTCAAATTTATCTGTATGTTGCAATTCCAATCAAATTCTCCAAAGGTTTTTTTCACAGAACTTGAGAGGCTAATCTTAAAATTAATACAGAAAAACAAAAGGCCAGCAATAAGGTGACATTATAAATCAATGAGGAAAAGATGAACTATTTAGCAAATGGTACTAGGGCAACTGGTTATTCCTATGGAAAAAATAAAACTGCATTTTAATCTCACACCATATACAAAAAATAAATTGTTGATAGATCAAATATTTAAATATGAAAAGAAAAATTATAAAAGTTTTAGAAGAAATTACCAGAGACATTCACATCAGGATAAGAAAATACTTCTTAAACGAGACATAGAACTACATGCTATTAAGAAAAATAGATATATTGGAGCACATGAAAGTTCTTTATACAAAAGACTCCATAATAAAAAGAAAAACAGGTCATAGCTTTGGAGAAGAGATTTGCAACATGTAAAACCAATCAAAAGGTTAGTACTCAGAATATAAAGTACTCTCATATATTAAAAGAGGTAGCCAGTTGTTTTTTAAGGCAAAAGATATGAACAATCAATTCACAGAAGAGGAAACTCAAATGACCAATGAACATAGGAAAAGATGTTCAATAGTAAAGAAATGCAAATTAAAGCCAAAATGAGACACTACTTCACACCCATCAGATTGGTAAAAATAAAGTCTGCAAACACCAGATGTTGGCAAGAATGTGTGAAAGTAGGAACTCATACATCACAGGTGGGAGTGTAAATTGGTATAACTATTTGGGAGAGCAATTTGGCAATACTTCCATAAAGCGGAAGGCGTACTTTCTCTAAAACACAGTAGCTCTGCATCCAGGTACAGTAAAACCTGACAGGAACTCGAAATTAGATTCAATACAATTGGCAGCTGCCTTTCATCCTCCCCCGAGCCTTAGATGGCACTTGGGGACAAGCTACTGTTCTTATCTTTTAAACGGCGAGGGAAAGGCAGGTAAATGGGGATGAGCAGGGTGGGTCCCCGAGTTACCAGGACTTTGCCAGCCAGTATTCCCCTGATCAGGCCCCAAAATGAATGCTAACAGAGAAATCTCCAGAATGGCTACTGTTGTCTTGGAAGTCCGTGTCAGGCATCAAGATCCAGAATCATTCGTAGTATAATAACTTAAGCCTGAGCAGACAATTACCTGGTGGCTCAAACCCGCAGATGGGACTTGTCACACTAGGAGAGGTTTTGGGAGACTGAACTTAATCTAACCTTACTGACGCATGATGAAGGATGTGACTCATCATACATGCTAGATACAATATAAGGGACAACTGGAGGAGGTACTGATAAAGAATTACAAAATCAGAGTGAGCCAGATAAGGAATGATGAAAAACAGGATGTCAGAGTAAGTGCCATGTAGCTACTGATGCAAATGAACTATCTGTTGACTATTTACTAAAAAAGGACCATAGCTTTAATTCCATATAAATAGAGGACATTCATCATAGCTCTATAGCCATTTATGGGCGGTCTGCAGGGACGCAGGGGTTTTCTGCTCAGTAACAAAATTAGTTAATTCTACATTTATGAATTAGCATGTTCCTTTGGGCCTTGATTACTTTTTTATCCCAACAATTTGGCAATAAGGAAGACTGGCATATTTCAAGTGAGTCCTTTTGCTGGGTGAATTTGTTGGAGGATTTGTGGTCACCCGTGATTAGGTAAGAACTCTGTATGTTTGCCAAAAAGTCTCCCTCTGACTACTTTGGCTGAGTGGGATTCGGTTCCCAGGGAAAATTCCAAAGCCTCTCTGCAAATTCCAAGTTACAATTGAGCAAAATGGGTAACTTACTGAAGGTGCCATTTGATTCATCTTTAACAGTAGAAAATATGAGATGCCTAGAATATTGTCAATAGGTCTCTTTTTAAAAAATAAAAGGCTTCTTTTATTCTCTCACATTTGGCATAAGCATACTTACAAAAATCCTGCTTTGCTATGGTCAAAAGAAGGCTCATTTGAAGTAGACAAACTGATGTATATACAGGAATTCTCAGAAAAACCCCACTCTAAAGGATTATTGGTATCTCTGGATCTCAGGAAATAAAAGAAGGAATGAAGTGGGCAGCCACAAAGAATGAATTAAGAAACTGGAGGAAGAGATTAAATAACTGAAAGCTCCTATCTGTTCCTCCAGGTTCTTGACCCCTCTCTGCTGTTGCTCTTTCTGCTTTTTCTACTTCTTGTTACCCTTCTTTGCCTCTATCTAGGACCTAGAAGAGTGGGGCAATTACCTTCTGGATGGATGGATGATTCCCAATGGCTACAGGATCTGGAGATAACTTCCCTTGGAAGGGGGGAAATTGTTAGCCTTATTAGAATATTCTAATGTGGAGTCCATCTCCAAAACTTTCCTAACTGAACATGTAAAACACAGCTAGGGAGGCAGAGATGAAGAAGAAGAAAGAACAAGGAGTCTGAGAATCTGGACAAGAGACTGTCCTAGAATTAAGGTATTAGGTTGGCAAGTGGTTGCCATGGTAACTTGGATGAAAGGGGAGGCAAAAGGAGTAATGATACCAAACAGCAAAATGAGACTGACACTACAGTGCCATACAAACCAACTTACTTTTCTTTTCTTTCTTTTTTTTTTTTTAAATGTTACTTTAAATTCTGGGATACATGGGCTGAACATGCAGGTCTGTTACATAGGTATATGTGTGCCATGGTGGTTTGCTGCACCTGTCAACCCATCACCTCAGTTTTAAGCCCTGCGTGCATTAGGTATTGGTCCTAATGCTCTCCCTCCCCTTCCCTCTGACCCCCCGACAGGCCCTGGTGTGTGATATTCCCCTCCCTGTAGTCATGTGTTCTCGTTGAATCAACTTATTTTTTCATGTCAATGTGAAGAAAATCAGCCCTACCCTTTTGTAGCTCCAGTGACTCAAACGCTTTTTTAAAGTGATTCAGGACTGCCAGGTCCATCAGACATGGTAGGAGTGCATATGACCTTTTCCCCAGCTGGTGGTGCCCATCTTAAAGAGTTATTTCCCAGTGCTCTGAAAAGATCTGGAACATTTGCCAAGGTGCTCTGTGGCACACTGGCTGCTGCATGGAGTTGCTCTGGCTGACTTTGTTTGACTAATGGAACAGGCATGATGGAGGCAAATGATAACCCCTCCTGTAAGGTAGTGCCCTGGCCTCAGGAAGCTGACTGCCTCCTCAAACAAGAGGAGACTACCTCCTCCCATGCCTTAGAAACCCACCGCGAGGTGACCTGGGAGAAGCTGCAATGCTGCTGTTGGGTGAGTCCCCATTGATTTTCATCAGTGGTTCACTGAGGCATTTTCTAAATTAACAAGGATGGATTTAAGAGCAGATCAGAATAGACGCTTATTCTTCTCTACCTTTATGGCAGCCTTGTTACTGAGAATTCAGGCACAGGTAAAAGAAAAGGTATGTGGATGGTAAGGACATACAAGTTTCTCAGGTATTGGCAATAGCAATCCAGTTTTGGAAAAAAAAAGTAGGAAGATAAAGACAAAGAAACTTAAGACTGCAGTGTTACCTTCCCAGTTAGACTTGTTCACAAGGGGAGCAAACCCCTTTCTGGGACTATCAACAAATAAGAGAAGATCCTCTAATGAAACGGCAATAGGGCACTACTATAGGAAGCCAGGACATTGGAAAAAGGGACATGGGAGAGACTGAGGAAGATGCAAGAGATGCAACCCAACCATGAAGCTTTACTACCCCCTCCAGAGATTTCTCCCCTTGGGAAATCAGACAGGAAATAACTGGCAAGTGGCGCAAACTAGGAGCAAAAGTGACATAATGGAAGAGCCTCAGTGCTGGAAATGGGAGAACCTCATCTGTTTGCTTGTTTTTCCTGTCGTAATCTTTTCCTGCTCTGTCCTGTGGAGACTAGAGCCATGAATTCTGCAGTTTCTGCTCATCTTTCCTGTTTTCACCCTGACCCATTAAAACAAGTTAAGGGGCCGGGCACGGTGGCTCACGCCTGTTATCCCAGCACTTTGGGAGGCCAAGGCAGGCGGATCATAAGGTCAGGAAATCCGAGACCATCCTGGCTAACACGGTGAAACCCCGTCTCTACTAAAAATACAAAAAATTAGCCGGGCGAGGTGGCGGGCGCCTGTAGTCCCAGCTACTCGGGAGGCTGAGGCAGGAGAATGGCGTGAACCTGGGAGGTGGAGCTTGCAGTGAGCCGAGATCGCGCCACTGCACTCCAGCCTGGGCGACAGAGAGAGACTCTGTCTTAAAAACAAAACAAAACAAAACAAAACACAGACAACAAGTTATGGGTTTCTCTCAACCATCTTCTACCTTTTCTTTCTCCTCTGAGATTCCTGAGCCAATAGGTCCTCTGTTTGAAGAACAAGCCTCTTTGTTTCTTACTGCTGTTAATTTGTTGTGAAGGGACCGACTGTGTAACCTAAGGGCCATCATATTCTGTACTCTGGGTGTTTGGAAGATTCTGTGAGACAGGGCACTTGAGCTGGTGAGTATGTGCTTGTTTATATCAAGAGTAAGTATGTGCTGGGGATCTTCCATGCTATGGGCCACATTTTGAAGAACAGAGGCATCCTAACATCAGGGGTAACTAAAATACCACATAGGATAGGAGATGCTGATTTACTAGAGTTACTGCAACTTCCTCCCCAAATTTCTGTAATTTGTTGTAGAGCTCAGATTGGATAATAAGATGAGATGAATCTGCAGGCCAAGCTGTGAAAAGGACTTCTACACTTTGGACTGGGTTAACTGAAACCTCATTACTTCTATCCAAAAATGCCTATTCAGTTTCAGACAAATGCAACTCCTTATGAACTAGACAATTGGAAATTAGGGAGAGCTAAATGAATATAAATTATCTTAACAAATATATTCTTCATAGTACTTTCACTATTATAAATTTTCATTTTTCTGTAAATTCACTTTGTCTCATAGCTCTAACAAGATTATCTTTACTCAAGACTAATATATTGGAAAAGCACATAAATTCCACTTTTCTGTTCTTAACAGAAGGGGCTAAGAAGTCAAGATAATATCTTGCATCCTATAACACCGTATGAATTGCCACCGGAGAATTATGCTTGTTTGTTAATGGTACTACATTAACCACCTACAATGGTTAAGAGATAAGAGAGGTGGGTTTTATAATGCAGAGAAAAATTCCAGGGACCATGTATTTTAATGCAATGTACCTCAGTCTGGGACCTAGAGGGGAAGATGATGGGCCAACCATTTTTAGATCTGCCATACCTAAACAACCATAATATACATATTAATGTTTTCTTTAGGTATATATACAGATACCATTAACTAGGTTAACTGCAGAACAGGAAGGGTTATTTTAGAATTATAACTGTTACCTTCCAATGATAGACATGAGGAGTAATTGAAAACATGGAAAACCTAAAAGAGAATGAAGGCATCTATAAAAGAGACTGCCTCTTTTAATACTTTATATGGCAGTGAAGAAAAGAACAAAGGAACCTCTTTTCAGTTATCTTTTTATTTCCTCAAATTTGATTTTACTACAATTTGCATATTATATAATGCTTATTAAAAACCTTGGAAATTATAGGTGATCTTTATTTCTGAAACTTATATAATACATATATTATTTACATGATCAAAGAAGACCTATTCTTAAAAAGTCTTTTTCACAAATCATCTAAAATCTAATGATACGAAGTACCTGGAATGGCACTTTTCAGTACTCCAAATAGAGATGGCTTTTGAAGATACTGAAAATAACACAGCCTCTGGAATTTGACAGGAGTTTAATTCTTTTCTTTACCACTTTTCTGTGTGACCTTGTTCTGAATCTCAGAGATTCTTATTCTGAATCTCAATTTCTCATCTTTAAAATGAAAATAACCTCACCTACCTTATAGCGTTGTGAGAACTGAATAAGGTAATAAACCTAGCCAAGTGCCTGGCATATCAAAGGCTTCAACACATGTTAGTTTCTTTACTTTCTCATGTCCTCTCAGTCTTAATGTTTAGAAAATGGAAAAAAGCTTGTTTTGGAATAAAAATGAAACCAATAAAATACATCTTTATTTAATAGCTTTAATCTCACAAGAGTAAA
>NW_016807677.1:8830909-8836097 GCF_001698545.2 Rhinopithecus bieti
TTCTTCACTGATGCATTTTCAATGTTTAATGATTGTGCAATTCTTTTACATCTATTCTGTATTCCTTAAGCAGGGGGAAGAAGTACAGTTGCCTATCATCTTCAATAGGAAAATACAGAAACGTAGAAACAGGGTATTTTACTTTCTCTCATTGTAGTCCAATTAAATTTCATATTTATTTGAGAATCTATAATTCATCTCATGGGCATCTGGAGTTTTTTCTTTTGTATTGAAGGCTCGTAACTATGCATGCCTATTTTGTTATCCTTATAGCTACTCAACTTTATTGTCTCTGATCTCGTTTCCAATATACCAAAATCATTCTGAAGCTAAATCTCATTCACAGCATGCTAAATATTAAACATACCACCAGAAAACTAAATCCATGTCCCTTGTTACAGATCACTTAAATCAATGCTTATCAAGCTGTGTTCCAAACAGAAATTCCATGGCATGGCAGGACCTTCTGGGGAATACAGAAGGGAATTTTTAAGTGGGGAACATAACCCTGTACATCCTTCCCAATTCAAACAGAACTCTGCTCTTGCTTGATTTTAAATATTGGGCTTCCATGAAGAGATTTGCAGGATTGTACTGCTTTAAAGGAAAACAGAAGCCTGAAAGTCATCGATTTAGGACAACAAAAATATTTAACACCAAAATTACTATGGAAGTCTATTATGAAATAATTATTACCCTTCAGTTGGTTATGAGCTTAACACCAGTACAGTTGAGAGAGGTAGCTTTGAGAATTGAAGAGGCTAAGGAAAAAGGAAAGGAAAAAGATTTCCTTCACCATATAAGGTCTACAATTTGAGGCAACATCTAGCTGGTCAAGATCCAGTCTAAAGATAATAAAGAAAACACATCTGTTTAGTAGGTGTAAAAAGGTCTTATTAACGAAAGTAGAAAACATGGACTCTAACCACTTTTTCCCTATTTTGCGCAACTGGTAACACTAGTTAGGTGAAGATCTGTGATTAACTTTATTTCTATGTAATAGGATTACTAAGGTTGCCCATTTTTAGGTTAGAGTTGAAATAAGCACACTTGAGATAATAGGAAAGTTCACTGCTGATTGGTCTATTAAAGTACATGATATTGATCACAACTAGAATTATGTACTTAGAATTATAAAGAGGTGCAATGGAATACAACTCTAACATCTCTCTTTGTCAGGCTCCACAATGATATAATTAAACAACAACAAAAAGCTAGCTCTGATTCTTTGATTCTTTTCATAGTCTCTAAGGATATTCTTTAAAAACAGTAAGAGAAATGGGGCACTGCCAAATGAAGTAATACCTGTGACACTCACCTACAGGGAATTTAAGCTATCCTTTAATAAATGTTACTTCTAGTAAACGGGGGCTTACAAAACAGTCTACTAAGAGGCTATTCAATAGAAATATAATGTGAGCCCCATATGCAGTTTTAAATCATCAGGCATAGCACATTAAAAAAAGTAAAAAGCAGCTGAAGTTAATTTTAGTATGTATTTCATTTAACTCAATATATCAAATTCTTTAAATCCACAATCAACATAAAAGTTACTCAAATAGTTTACATAGTTTTGTACTAAGTCTCTGAAATGTGGTATGCATTTTATATTTACAGCATATCTCAATTTGGGCTAGACACATTTCAAGAGTTCGACAGCCACATGTAGCTGGTGGCTATCCTACTGTGGATCATGCAAGTCTACTGCACATAATTTTGATATAGTTTTCTTAAGAGAGTCAAAAACACATTTGTATGAATTCTGGCAATTTTCAGTCTCATCTGTAGTCTAAACCATATATTTGGACTAGGTGTCCAGGATGATTTTAGTAACTATAAATCAGTGCTGTACTTAAATGATAAACAGGCAACAGGAGAGCAAAACCAACCAAACAACTGAAGGCAAATTTTAGAACCTAGGCAAGAAAGCCTTCAGTATTCAAATTTATAATAAAAAGAGTTCTCAAGGTCGTACAGTTTTACAAAGCAGATTAGATATAAGAAAGGCTTTGTACTTTTTAAAAGATTAATCAGAAGCTTAAATATTGATTGTACAGATTGCTAAACTCTGCTTATATTTCATAAATATATGGGCTTAGTTCATTTTCTTGATACAGAGGAAAGTTATCACAGCTTAATGCATTTTCCCTGTTCATATTCTGACTCTATAATCTATATCTGATATCTGTTCAAACTTTAAGAAAATTACTTCAGTGATTTACCTGCAGTGCTCTTTTTAACACCCCAGTTAACCATCAGGTGTGTACTAACACCAGCTGTTTTCCAATATGACTCTTTGGGGAACTGAGTATAAACTCTCAAGCAAATGGTTGGTTTATTTCTCTATTCTGTATCATTTGATTGGTATACAAAACCAATGATGTTCTTGGTGCATCTTTTTCCAAGAGTTGTCCACAATTTAACTTTTGCATATATTTTCAAACATAAGTGGGTCTCTTTGTCTCCAATCTTAGTGCTCAAATCCATTCTCTACATTTCTCTACAGAGTGATTTTTCCTAAAGGCAAATATTACTATGCCACTTTTTTCCTTGCTTAAATTCTTCTGGTAGCTCCCTATCACTAACAGAGAGAAAATGCAAGCATGGATCCCATTGGCAAAAGTGGTTCACCTGAGATTATTAGCGAACACAACATTTATCCTAATACTGCACACAAACATGCAAAAATAAAGCCTACCCACCAGTCAGGGGAGAGATTTAATCTAACCCCAGAAACCTGGGTTCACTGCCCAAAAGGTAGAACTTGCCATGATAAAGGAGGGAAAAGTTTTAACAGTCTGTTCATATCAAAAACACAAGAGTGGTGTGGCCAGCTTTCATTCTAACACTCAACAGAAGAATGTGTGCTATGGCATGATATGGAGGTAGCCATTAAAGCTGTGGGCTTTTTCATTATTTTATATAAAATCTGGAAGAAGCTGAAGTAGGATACGGAGATTTGGTTAATCTTAATGAAGTCAGATGACTAGGTCATAGAAGCATATTGAAGAACTCAAACACTTTTAGGTACCAAAGGGGTCTAACATCGTTTTATCACATTCTCACTCTGGATAGCTCACTAGTGTTTGTTGCTGTTGTTGTTGTTTTTGAGATGGGGTCTCACTCTGTCGTCCAGGCTAGAATGCAGTGACGTGATCTCAGCTCACTGCAGCCTCTGCCTCCCGGGCTCGTTCCATCTTCCCACCTCAGCCTCCCGTGTAGGCATGCACCACCATATCCAGCTAATTTTTGTATTTTTAGTAGAGATGGGATTTTGCCATGTTGCCCAGGCTGGTCTTGAACGCCTGGCCTCAAGTGATCCATCTGCCTCGGCCTCCCAAAGTGCTGGGATTATAGGCATGAGCCACTGTGCCTGGTCTTAATTGTATTTTCTTAATGACAAGTCATTTGAACCTAAAACCAGGGAAAAATCTAGAAAGCAATGGGTTCATTTAAGAAAATATATTAATTTAAACTAGAGGATACATGTGGATAGAGACTAATTCTATATTCCACAAGAGCAGAATGCTAGAAGATGTATTTTTAAATAACTCATCTGATAATTCTGGTATACAGCCATGTTTAGGTTAGGTGTTCCTCAAGGATCTAAGACCTTCCTTCACTATTCCCTCCTTTGGCAATTTTATGGCTTTTGGTCTTACATGTTATCACTAAGGTAATCATTCAGACATTCTGGATTATTACAAGAAAAAGATCATTTTGTGGTCAAGTTTGGGAAAGATCAAACAATAGAGAGGTAATCTTACTGAAGTCCTTCTCAAAGCCCTATGCACATTCCATACCTCTATGGCACTTGGCAAGATTCTTTCTACTCCATTAGAAAGGGTTTGCATCCAAACTGATCTCCTACCTCCCATACATCACTGCAAAAATTATCAGTATAAGGCACAACTCTACTCTTGACACTCCTCTACTGAAAACCCTTCAATTACCCTTGGATTACACAGCCAGCTTTAAATTCTCTAGTAAGATCTGGCTTTAACCTTTTCAGCTTAGTTTTTCTCTTTTTTATATGATGAAGCATATAGGCTTTTAAGTCAGACATATTTGGGTTTGAATTCCATTTTGTCTTTGCAAGTAATTCAAATCTTGTTGAATTTGCTTATAAATGAAAGAAAGATAATAATACTTCCTCCACCCGAAAAAGCTATTTAGAGGATTATAGGTTGGTTCTCCTCATAGTCTATGTGAAAGAACTTGCTGTCACCTACAGAAGACAGTAGTTCCCTAATTTCAGCATACATCATTATTGGAAGGCATACTACTTACAAAGTGATGCCTGAGTTACATTTTGAACTTGACTTGGTAGGTCTGCATGGGGCTTGAGAAGTGCATTGTCCAATATGGTAGTCAATAGCCACATCAGGATACTGAGCACCTGAAATATGGCTATTCTGAATTGAGATGTGCTATAAGATATACACCAGATTTCAAAGACTTAAAATCAAAAGAATAATGCAGGCCAGGAGTGGTGGCTCATGCCTGTAATCCCAGCACTTTGAGGGGCCTAGGCAGGCAGATCACTTGAGGTCAGGAGTTTGAGACCAGCATGGCCAACATGGTAAAACGCAGGCTTTACTAAAAAATATAAAAATTAGCCAGGCACAGTGGCGTGTGCCTGGAGTCCCAGCTACTCAAGGAGGCGGAGGCATGAGAATTGCTTGAACCTGGGTGCAGAGGTTGCAGTGAGCCAAGATGGTGCCACTGCACTCCAGTCTGGGTGACAGAATGAGACCTTGTCTAAAAAAAAAAAAAAAGAAATGTAAACTATCTCATTAATAACTTTTTAAAATTGATTACATGTCAGCAAGATATTTTAGATTTTAGACATGTTAGCCTAAACAGAATACATTAGTCACATTAATTTTACCTGTTTCTGTTTACTTTTTAATGTAGGTACTAGAACATTTAATACGGTAATACACTGATATATATAATCTGCATTTTCAACAAGTCCCTCAGATGATTCTCTGGTAGGCATCCTCAGGTCACCTTCTGAGAAACTGCATATGAAACTCTAAGCTCTCCAGAAGAACTAATGCTTTTACACATATATCTTTTTATCTTCACAGCGCTCTGAACATTGTGAGCAGTTACCCATAAACTGATTGAATTTAGATGTGCTTTAAATATTGAGCCAACAAAATTACTAAGAAAATTTCTTTAA
>NW_016807677.1:8836378-8872990 GCF_001698545.2 Rhinopithecus bieti
TTATTTTAAATATATATATATACACACACACACACACACACACACATATATATATATATATATATTTTTTTTTTTGGTATAGGTAGGCGTTCCCTATGTTGCTTAGGCTGGTCTCAAACTCCTGGCCTCAAATGATCCTTCCACCTTCACCTCTCAAAGTGTTGGGATTACAAGTGTGAGCCACCCTGCCTGGCCAAAAAAATTATCACTGAAAGTTTTGCTTTTTTTCCCCCCTAGTTCCCTAAGAATTATTTCTGATTTGCATTTCTTGAATGGAAACAACTCAAACTACAAAATAATTCAAACTACAGCTTTGGTTTTTTCTCAAATCAATAAAATACATAGTTTATTTTCTAGAAGAATTAGGGTTATTTCATTTCTTAAAGAAATAGACCATTTTACTAGATTCTAAAATTGTTGAATATTATATCAAATTATTCATTTAAAACTACTGATTAATACTAAACCAGAAATACACACTAATTTTTATACCATAGAAATTTAGCCAGATGAGGACAAAAGAGACATATCTGAGAAAATGGGTCTCCATACAGGGATAAATGAAGGAAAGATGGCTGAGTGCCCTGAAAGAAGAGAGACAGAAAACTAATGTTTTCTAAAGTTAACGTCAGGATACAGAAAAAATGTTGACTTTGATGACTGTGAGAAGGAAAATAGCCACAAAATTAGAAATAACTTTCAAAGATTATTTGGTAGTAATTTTCAGTAACGATTTTTCCACTTACCTCATTGCCACATTGCTGCCATCAATAACTATTGGTCTCAGATTTTCACCATCATCTGTTACAATCTCTTGCATTGGAGATTCAGACCTCTGAGATTCCAGGGAAGAAGTTTCCCGTGTTATAGTGTTAATTGTACTAACCGTCTGATCAGCCTCACTTTTATTTCCAAGTTTGACAAGTTCTCCCAAAATATCATTGATTAAAGCATCCGTACCAAGTTTGTTTAGTACAAGCTGAACCTGTTCTTCAGAATAACCTAACTTAAGTGCAAACTCCAGTTTTGTTTGGTATTCTCGCACCACATCAGGTGATTTCTTTGCTTCCTTGGATGTAGTCTGGGACTCTTCAGGTTTAAAGTCTTGCAAAATTTCATTGCGCTTGAGTATGTGAGGCTGTAAACAGGGAGACCTGCAGAGTTGTCTGTGAGTCTTAGTTATTAAGCCTGGCTCTACTGCAATGCTACCCGATTGTTCTGACTCATGATCAGAATTTGTGTTTTCTTCAGAGTCACCAGAGCTTGCATTCTCTTCAGACACCTCTTTTTCATCCTTTCCCGCATTAACGGTATCCATACTTGGTCTCTCTACTGTTGACCAAGGTGCAGCTGGACTTAACTGTGGGTCAGTGCTCTCCACATAAAGGTGGCCGAGGTCATGGCCTAGGTGATCCTTCAAGCCCATGAAGCTGTTACGTGCACTTGACTCCACTTTGCTGTTTTTTCCGTATTCCTGAATGCAAAGCACCCCGTATTCCTAGAGAAAAATGTAAAATGTTTAGAATTTCATAGTTATGGCTTGATTTCTGTCTCATTGGAGAAGTGAGAAGAGAATTACTCAACTACTGAATATCTATTAATACTTTGTATTTTGTCTACATCCTCTCCTCCCTCCTAACACCCTTGCCAAGAGAGTGTCATCTGCCGTTTTTCAGAAGAAGTTATAAATTAGAAAGGTCATGTAATTCCTCCAAGGCAACAAAGTAAATAAGCAGTAGAAATGGATTTTTTTTTACCCAGTTTCGTCTGACTCTAAAACCCATGCTTTTCCCACTATATCATGCTCCTTCTCAATCTTGACGAATCAGATTTTTCTACTTTTAGGACAGCTTATAATTCTAGAGTGACATATAGAATGTTATCAAAAGTATGTTTTAATATGCATGACAGGTTATTTATATTTTCTCTAACAGAATTCATAAGTATCTATATTCTTTTAAAGAGAAAACCACGTGGAAAGAAACCATTAACTTACACTTGAAAAATCATTATAAATCTGGATGAAGCTTAACAGCAATCTAAAGAACTTTCAAAAATAATATAGATACTGCAATGAATGAGCACATATTCTAAGATGGCCAGAAGGGAATTAAATTATTACAAAGTGAGTTAAATTCTTCTTAGAGATGAACAGGGTTTTGCCCTAGTAATCATGATTTTTTTGACTATGGAACATGATAACACAATATAATTTCTAGCATTATGCTATCCTTATTAAGTGCCAGGGAAACAACAGTCTATTTCATTCCAGGAAAAAACTTGTTTTATTCTATCTGCACTTGTGGAAAGCAGAGATGATATCTCACATAAAATTAGCAGCAAACAATTAGGCATATTAAATAATGTTATCTCAGTTTCTAGAACTTTATGGCAAAAAATGCTCCTGTATTATATCAGATTAACTAGCCATTAATCTGCATTTGGTTAAAAAGTGATCTTTTTTCCTATTTTTCACGACGTAAGAATACTTTTACTATTTAATTTTTTTTTTTTTTTTGCCATTTTATTATTTTTCCTTAAAGACTATTGGAAATGTTATTTCTCTACTAGGAATGGGTTAGGAAAATAAAGCTATTTTCTCTGGTGCTTCACTGAAAGAACTACATCCACATCAATGATTTACTGTTTTTTTAGACGGGAGTCTCACTCTGTTGCCCAGGCTGGAGTGCAGTGGTGTAATCTCAGCTCACTACAACCTTTGCCTCCCATGTTCAAGTGATTCTCCTGCCTCAGCCTCCTGAGTAGCTGGGATTACAGGTGAGTGCCACCACGCTCAGTTAATTTTTATACTTTTAGTAGAGACAAGGTTTCGCCACGTTGGCCATGCTGGTCTCAAACTCCTGACCTCAAGTGATTCACCCGCCTGGGCCTCTCAAAATGTTGGGATTACAGGTGTGAGCCACCGCTCCTGCCCTCATGATTTACTTGTTAAGGCAATTCTAGTATTCTACCCAGACACAGCATAAGCAAGCCAGCGGCAGTTGAATTTGAGACTGCCATAAAACACCTATTTAAAACTAACCTGAAAAAGATAACTGAGAAAATGTTTCTAAAGCTCTTCAACATCATATTTACACTAGAAAATAGCTATTATATGAATGTTAAAAGAAAATGCTAAGTGATTTTCTGAGAAGTCACAAATTTGAAAGCATACCTGGTAAACTTTAATTAGAGAGTCAAGTAATGAAATACATTTTATTAACTATGGTAAATACTAGAGAAGAGAACATGGAATCTTCAGCTTGATAATACACTTAACATTCCTTCAGTGTAGATCTCATACATGCTTCTACAGGAGTTTCCTCAGGGCTTATTCCCAGAGAAGATAGACAACTTTAATATCATTGTTCTACTAATACAGCATTCATTAGTTTTAAAGAAACATCAATTCCCCTAGCTCTGGATTGCCCAACTCATAAAGAAATATCCCTTAGGAGAGCTCTATATACATCTGCTTCATTATGAAGCTGTATCCACTTCATTTTTTCCTACTAATATGGATATGCATGAGCCCAATTATTTAGAATTGAAGGAATTTTAAAAACAGATTTTTACACCCTGTGATTTATTAACTACTGTAATATACTAACACCATAATGCAAGTAACAAATCACAGCAGCATCCTAATAAAGGGATACAGTTAAAAGAAAAGTCCACACTATGGCCTTCGTGGCGCTCCCACCAAAAGTATCTTAAACGAGGAAAACCTATTGGAAGCTGGGCTGCTTGGCAACCAGAAGCTGGTTGCTAAGCTGCACTCCTTTAACATGCCATCATGAATGCTAGCACAGTGAAAGAATAATTTGGTATGAACAAAAGCCTATAAAAGAGACTGGGACGTAAGTGCGTCTGGTTTACCCTCCAAGAACAATGCAGCTGCCAAACCAATCTGGAAGCTCCGACATCATTGTTCTGTAAACCCCACAATCTGCTCTGACTGCAGGAAGTGCATTTAATGGGCAACATTTTTGATCTCCCCTGAAAAGTTTGGGTTTTGTATAAGTGCTGTTGTGAGATAATTCTTCAAGATAATGACTTGCTGACCAAATCCCTGAATTGACCTAGGAAATATTATTTAATATTGAGCAGTTTGGGGTTTGCTTTTGTTTTACATCAGACAAGATGAATACCTTATGAAAATATAACCAGTGGCAAATATTAGAACAAAATGTTCTGCTTAAAGGATAATTGGAATTATTCTTCTTAATTTTCACATTTTTCAAAGTAACAAAATTAAATACTGCAAAGTTTTAAACTGAAAATCAATCACTCTAAAGAGTATTTAAATCTTTCTGTATCTTCTATCTAATATTTTAAAAGTGTCAGTGATACTACCTAAACCTGCTATACCATGTAATTTTATTATATGCCTATCATGATACAAGGGGGAAAATGGGATTTTCAGTTTCTTTTAATAACTAAATCACACAAACCTCATTTGTATACCAATGTATCTAGTGGATACCCCATACTTTTAACGTGTGATAATTTATGTAATTTGCACATAATTTTAAGTAAAAAGTTTACAATAATTAGGCTGACTTTTAATGCTAAGGATAAATGTAAGCCTAACCTACTTAAAAGAAATTAACATCCAATTTTTTTTAGGCAAATAAGTTTTGTCTTAAAATATTCTAGTTGAACTTGTTTCACACTGACAGGCCTCTCTTCATCTTCTAGATTTCATTGGTTAGCTCAGAGAAGGTTATCCAATGTCACTGTGTACTAAACAAGCGGTTAAATGATTTTTTAGTCCTTGCAAAACAAGAAACTAAATAGAAACCGTACAAATAGGGACAAATGAGTTCAATTTCCAGGCCTATAAGCATACTACAAATTTGAAATAACCTGATTTGTAGTGATCCAAATGGTAAAGATTTGGTTTTTAAAACTTTGATCTCTAGAATGCTTCCTTACCCACTTGTAATTAGCAAATGATTGCCCTTACTTAATAGGGCACCTAAAAACAACCCAGAATTTGGCAATGTCTTGAAATAATTCAATGAAAAGCTACATGATAAAGATTTAAAAACATGGTATTTTAATAGGCTGCTGTATTTGTTAATATAATGCAATATGTAAAACTTACAAGAAATTACTATGACAAACTTAAGAAGAATAAAGAAGTATATAATCTTTATTTTCATTCAGTTTTTTAAAAATGATTAATATAACTTTTAAAAGAATGGAAAAGACCATTAACAGCACAAAATGTATTATGACATGTAAAGTAGAAAATATTTTTCATTTCTTAAAAAATTATTAGACTTTTAAGTTTGCATTTACTACAATGTAAACTCATATAAACCATCTTAAATGTAATCAATGAAATATTAACTAATGGGGTAATTTTGCTCATTTCATGAAGCAGCATAGTCCAAGTTTCACAAAGTAGGTCAGTTTTACTCCCATAGTTATCAAAACCTCCAAGAAATACAGCTAATTTTTAAACTGTATCATCAGGGCTTCATTGTAATTGACCTTAAGACATTATATTCTTGAATACAAAAGGAATTGGGTAAATATATAGTGATTTGTGAATATTCCTATAATTATAAATCTATAAATTCCTTCCAGATACTGTATTGGAAACTCAATTTTTCTTGCTAAAAGGCAAGTTGAAAAGTAAATAATATTATTTGTTGAAAAAGAACTAAATGTTCTTGCTAATTCTGTAGATGATGATGAAGTGTAGCTAATTCTTTTAATTATCAAAAAGAACTGTACTAGCTGAATGCAGATTTACAATATAATGGTTATTCACTAGAAATTTATTGCACACACTGAAATTCCTCCGTCCAGTGACCAAATTTTCTGAAAGTTCTCATTAGTTAACTTGGATAATTCTTCATCTCAAATCAGATTTTTAAAAAAATCTTTTTTCTATTCTAAAGAGCCTCATATTAATCAGGAATATTAGACTATAAACTTGTTAAGCCGATTTATTTGTTTGTAATGTAAAGTTACAATGCCATAAAAGTGGGTTCTGGTTGTTATCCAAATGGTAATACTATGAGAACAATAAAAATAAAATAATGAATATGTAATAAATACCTACTGCTGTAGTCTCTGTGTATTTAATTACCATTGTATTTGAGTGAGTGCTGTTGTCTGCATCCCTCTAGCTAACAAAGGAGGGATGTCCCTTTGAACAGATTGGTTAATGCTCTGGGGCAACAGATGTCTACTGGAACTGCAGGAGACCAGCAACTGGTGGCCTGCCCATCTTCGGAAAACTTTCAATAGACTTATGCATATGTTCGCACAATAGGGCATGTGGTAGAAATGAAAACCTCTTTTTAACCCTTTATGCTCTTTCTTTCCCTCCCAACTGATAGATGCAAGTCTTTGTTTCTTCCTCCCTTCCCATTTACAGAACTCTTGAAGAAAACAGTTCTTGGAATGACATCTTCAATCTAATGTCTGAAACTAATGTAAGGGAGAAGAAAGGTGAGAGTGAAGAAATTAGAAACTGTACATGAATACTGAGACTGCTGACAAAGCAACTGAATGCTTAATCATCGCATCTAAAACAAGTTGAAACATCTACCTACATCAGTCCATCTCCCCAAGCTAGACTTTTAAGACAACAGAAAGCTCTATCAAATCTTATCATTTTATAGCACGTAGGTACGACAGTGACATCTTAAGAAACTTAAGACTTTGACAAGATTTAAATCCACCATTTATCAAAAATATCGGAACATTTATTATAACCTGACTTTAAGCTCCAAATGATTATATGTCATGCTTAATGCCTTATAAATGTTCATGATGCTATAAGTAATTATTTATATAACTCTAGAATAGAAAAGTGTAAAAATCTGCTTCGCAGACATATTTTACAAAAATAACTTAACTTTCTGGTATGTTGGCACTATGTAATAACTTGTAGACTTTCATTGGAGGTGCTTTCTTTTACAGAGTTCAAATTAATACTCTGAATATTTAGCAAAGTTTAACTTCCAAGGCATTAAAGTAGCACAAATACTCACGTTAGCAGGAAAATACAAAGACATTGGTTTCTGTAGCAGCTTCAGCAGTAACCTCCTTAACACAATTTTAGCTGCAGACTTCCAGGCAGGCAAGAAGAACAATGAATGGCTGAACAGATGGAATGGCAGTGTCTTTGCTTAACCTATTACTGAGTGGAATCACAGCCAATCATAGGCCAGAAAGCTCACAATTAGTTGGCCGGGCAGATGCAAGACAACCTCAGCACCCTGCGTCAGGTTCGTAGGTTTCTAAGATAAGCAAGTTGATGTCATTCGCAGGGTCTGCCCCGGGCAGCATGTGTATTAACGAGGGGTGTGCAGCAACAATAGGCCATACAAAGCTGACTAGTAGGCAGCTGCTCTATGAGAGCGGAGTCATTAGAGAGCAGGCTGCCAACAAGAAACACCTGGCTTGGGCAGACTTCAGCTTTTCCTCCTAGTTTTTAATGCATGAAACAAAGAAACCAATTATATTTTAAAGTAGTAAAAGTTGCATGTTTCCCAAAAGTTGAGGCTATACTGTAGTCTATGAGCTTTTCATTTTTATTAAAGAAAGAAAATGAAGTGTGTCAAAGTAGCAATTAACTACTGCAGTAATCCCTGTCTTTAATAAATGAGTTACTGGTGAAATGAGACACAAGGGTATAGTTAAACTATTTCCCCGGAAATAGTGGAAAATCTGTATTTTTAAGCATTTGTGAATTTGCTGCAAGATAAGAAAACAAAAGGAAGAGATGATGAAAATACAATTGCGAAAGAAAAAGACTTAAGAGATCACAAATAGAACTGATTTTTAAAAATTCACTGAAAGTGTAGCATAGTAAGATAAAACACAAGTTCTGTCTAACTTTGTGCCAAATGAGTCACCTAAACTGTAGATTTAGACAGAATTATTTAACTTCAACCTAAAATCATCAGAATAACCTCTCCTGTATAGGCCAAGTAGCAGTGTAAAATTGTTTTACTATGGATACTAGTTAACCATATAATTAAAGAGAAGCAAAGTCTTTCATTATATTTTAATATACAATATAACTGTTTTATTTGTATTTCATAAAATTTGTAAGATGTAATACTCAAATTTTAGCTCAGGAACCAGTTAATATTTTAAATACTATGACTTTCTGTAGTGTATAGTGTATATAAAAATAAGCCCCTTTGGTGAGTAAACTTGTTATCCCGATTTATTTCAAAGTTTCAGACTGCAGCATTTATAATACTGAGGACTACTTGCTTTTGTGGGCTGCGTAAGTTATACCTTGAGTGGCCTCTGATTATGAACAAAAAAAAAAAAAATCAATCAAAATGTAAATACTATAAGGCATTGTAAGGATATTTCCCTACTAAAGAAAAAGGAACTCTATAGCTGTTCTACTATTTACTTATGTGATGTAGAACACAAGCATGCACATTCCCTTTTCATTCCAGTGCAAATTAAAACAGTGAAGGCAAAGAACTGCTCTTAACATACAATTTTCTGCTATAGGTTGAATTATGCAGAGCCTAGACTTTTTCATTATATGATCATGAATTCTAAAGATATAAAAAGTACCCAAAACAATCAAAATCACTCTCCTTTTATACACAAATACAGAGGCTACACACAATTAGGATCGTTTGTGAATAGTTGGAAAAAAGTAACACTAGTTTGGGACTCCTGGCCTTGTCCTTATTGTGCCTACTCAAATGCAAATGAGATCATCTCTATTTACAAAATAAGAAGATCTACATGGTTAAGATTTTTCAGTTATCCCACAGAAAACACTCCTTCTGACTACTAAAAACTGAAAATTATTGTTGTTTCCAGAAAGAAAACTAAAAGATAAAGTACCATATTACAGATCATCATTTGTTTACAGATACTTCCTCAAGAGAGTTCCAATATTTTATTGATATATGCCATTCCAAAATGGTAGGATATCTAAAATCAGTGAAATATATTTTGAACCTAACCTATAATTAACTGGGTTCGATTCATGATCTCTATCTATTTTCTAAAGTAAGAACCTATCTTCTAAAGTTATATGCATACTATTATTGATTATAGTTAAGGCAATGGTCTTAATTTCATAAGCCCATCTAAGGATCAAGATCAAACATCTCTTAGATATTATCACTTATTGCAAATTTACAATGTTGAATTACACAGAATTCAAAATGTCCACATCTTTGGGTAAGCATATAGATGTCCCAGATTAAATGAAGAAAGACTTTACTTTTTTTTTGATGGTGGTGGATAGGTTCTTTTTGAAATGCATCTATCAGCCCTGAGAGGAATAAGAGAAAGGCCACTGTTATGGCTAATAAATGTAATTCTTCTGGTAAAACTGAGATTGATTGAGTAGGATAAATATGAAAAACGTAACGTGCATCCACACAGTCGTTACAACTGAAACCTAATAAAACTTAATAGCTGTGCACTGACTAGAAGAGACACTGAGGTCAGTATTTACGAATTCATATTAGAAACTCTTTCTTTTGTATATATCAAGGAAACTACTTGGTATGAATAGACAGTCTTCTTTTTTCCCTTGGGTTTTCTTCCTTCTCTTTATCCCTTGCTACTATAGTTACTACTTCACAGCTTTAATTTAGGAGGAGGAGGAACCTGCTCACTAATGCCTGCCACTGTGAACACAAAGAATGAGAGAAACTACCCCAGGGCTCAGCAGGAAGCCTGATCTCTAGCACTGGATTAAGCTTTTTTGCAAACAGCAAATAAAGGCAGTGATCTGAAAAAGCTAATCAGATCCTGCTGTGGTATTTAGACTATTTCAGTTGCTCGTATTGGATAATGTTAAGCACATTAAAACATCTGTAGGTGAAAAGACAGTCCCCAGTCTGGCTTTCTTAGTCACATGGCCCTAGTCCACGTCCCACTGCAGGGCAAACACGAACAGCTGGACTGGGCTCTGTTTGGGTCACTGCAATAAATGACTGAGCACAATGCACACTTATGACAGAAAAAAAAAAAAGTGTAGTTTTAGGAGCATTATACTAAAATCTGTCTATGCCAAGGGTGGGTGTAATATTTGAAACTTCAACCATTTGAGAGGGGCTTGTACTTTTTCTGAGGCATGAATGTGAAACAAGTAAGCTTTGATGTGGGGGTATGGCATCAATTATCTTTGCCAGCAGTGATCTGAGTTCACTTCCCTGGGACCACTCTCATAATACGGACTTGTTCCTCTTTAATATATAATCTCTCTCTCTCTCTCTCTCTTTTTTTTTTTCTTGAGAGAGTCTCGCTGTGTTGCCCAGGCTGGAGTGCAGGGGCACAATCTCAGCTCAGTGCAACCTCTACCTCCCAGCTCCAAAGGATTCTCAAGCTTCAGCCCCCAAAGTAGCTGGGACTACAGGCCCCAGCCACCACGCCCAGCTAATTTTTGTATTTTTTAGTAGAGATGGGGTTTCACTGTGTTGCCCAGGCTGGTCTCAAACTCCTGGCCTCATGTGATCTGCCCACCTCAGCCTCCCAAAGTGCTCGGATTACAGGCATGAGCCACCACGCCCAGCCTATAATCTCTTTTGATCCTAATGATAACACCATGGAAGTAAGCTTATTATATCAAATTTTCCCAACTGTCCCCAAAACGTTGAAATTAAAATTTTAATCAAAAACTATTATTTTTGAGAGTTTAAAAAAGAACCAACCAACAACAATAATAACAACAAAAGCTAATTCATACATACAGTGTAAAAGAATGGAGTAAAAAATCAAATAGGCATTAACTCTAACATCTCAGAGTTATTATATTTAGGAAGTCAGACAGGCCATGAGCTCTCATATAAAACTACTCTTCTGAGTGCTATTTGAAAAGTGTTAAAGACTAACTTTAAACCACAAAACAATGCTAAGAATATTGCCTGTATGAATTAAAGACAAATAAATTTCTGTAGATCTAGGGAGCACTAGTTAACAGAAAGCCGTAGGGTCAAATGTATCAAGAAGCTGATAAACATCTGAGACATGCCCATTCTAAAAAGTACTGTTGAAAGCGTTAGACATTCTCCTAATTCCTTTCTGTCCATGAAACCACGCCACTTTTCGGAGAAGAGGCAGACCCCGAAAGTTCCAACGTTAGCCCATATTTGAAGCCTGCCCTGAATACAATCCACCCAAAGTAACTTCTGGAAAAAGGTACCTTTATATTTAACATTAACTGTAAGGAAAAAGGTCTCAACTATAATCAAGATCATATGTTTAAAATAAATCATTAAATATAAATGACTTTATATAAAATAAAGCTCATAAATAGGAAAGTATTAATATGGGGCAGAAAAAGTACATTAATATTAGTGTACTTATTCATTAAAATATGAATATTGGGTAGAAAATAACTAATATTAACCAATAATAAGGAAGAAAACAAAAATCAATGAAAGTAGCACTATTGGAATATGCAGTGTAAATGAAAAAAGTTCCAAACACATTTTCTGCTCATACTTCCTCCAATAACATGGCCATCTCTGCCATTTCTTACTATTAACATTAATCACATTACTGGAAGTGGGGGCTGAGGGGAAGGTAGATTAAAATTATCATCATGATATAGTTACCCATAGCCATTAAGTAAACTACTGGTATTTTAATAATGAGAAAGAAAAACATCTGGGTGCAGTGGCTCACACCTATAATCCCAGCACTTTAGGAGGCTGAGGCAGGAGGACTGTTTGAGCCCAGGAGTTAAAGACCAGCCTGGGCAACATAGGGAGATCCTGTATCTCAAAAATAAAAAATAAAAAATTAGCTAGGCATAGTGACATGTGCCTGTAGTTCTAGCAACTCAGAAGGCTGAGGCCGGAGGGTCACTTGGACCCAGGAGTTCAAGGCTGCAGTGAGCTGTCATTGTACTACTACACTCTAGCCTGGGCAACAGAGTAAGGCCTCATCTCAAAAAAAAAAAAAAGAAGAAGAAGAAAACAACTACTTTTCCTATCCAAATCCTAAAAGAAATTGTATGAGAACTCATTTTCTTTGTAAATCATATATGCTGGTAAAAATACTAAGCAACTACCAATAGGTAAATAAAAGTTAAAAGGGAAAAAGAATAAGATATAATAGATGCATATCAATTTACTCTTTTCTTCACTAGCAAGAAAAACAGGTCTTTTAAAAAAGGGCTTGGGACATTTATTGGAAGGACACGAAGGAGCTCTCAGCCTCAGAAAGAGAACATTCAAGCCTTCAGGTCAGAGACGAGGACTGAACCCTGGGTTTCAATTGCAGAGCTTCTAGACTCTCTCTCTGATGATTCAGCACTATGTTCTCTGACCTTGTGTTCTCCATTAAAGGTTCAAATTCCTGAGACAGAGAATCTGATCAGCACAGTTGAAGTCATGTACTCACCCCTTTACCTATTACTGTGGCCAGATGTATGTGGGGCCATGATTGGCTGCCCTGTCAGGCCATAAGGAGATGTTGGGGGAGGTGCATTCCTTAAGTGGGGTGATATTAACAGAAGCAGAGCGGGAAAATGCTAGGTGGACAGAACATCAGGCACCCAGTACGGAAGCACATTAAACACATTAGAGAGGCCGGGCATGGTGGCTCACGCCTGCAATCCCAGCACTTCGGGAGGCCAAGGCAGGCAGATCACTTGAGGTCAGGAGTTCAACACCAGCCTGGCCAACATGGCGAAACCCCCGTCTCTGCTAAAAATACAAAAAAATTAGCCGGGCGTGGTAGCGTGTGTCTGTAATTCCAGTTATTCAGGAGGCTGAGGCAGCCGAATCCCTTGAACCTGGGAGGCGGAGGTTGCACGGAGCCGAGATCGCACCACTGCACTCCAGCATGGACAACAGAGCGAGACTCCATCTGGTAACAAACAAGAAAACCACACACATACACACACACACACACACACACACACACACACACACACACACTAGAGAGAGATTCTATCTGGTTCCCATAAAATCCATCCAAATAACTTTTAAAAAAGGAAATAGAAATGGAATAAACATCAGTCTTGAAGAACATATGCATTGCTTGGCTTCCGTTTTCACATCTATGAGCAACCGTGTATCTCGTTCCCAGTTTCCCTTAAGGGTAGCTATCACTGTTGCAACAGTGCATTCTTAAAACCTCACAGACACCTTTGTCTATTTCTCAATTGTTTCATTCACTTAATACATACTGAAGATCCAGTTAATCAATTCTTGATTATTTTTCTCTTCTCCATTTTCTCATTCCCATGGCCATGAGCATCCCCTAGGCTAAGCATTTATTCCCTCAGGCTTAGATTACTTTTGTTTCTTAATTTATCTCCTTCCTTGAATATCCCTTAGGTACCTCCCTGCCAAAGTAATTTTCAATGACATCACTCTTCTGCTTAAAAAAACAAAAAATCTCAGTTGCAGATCACAAGTCTCTGGTCCTCTGCTTTGTTTTGTTTTTGAGGCTCTGTCTACAAACGGGGCCTTCTCTGGCCCTGTAATCTAGTTTCCCACTTAAGCTGAAGGGACAGCAAAAGTGAGGGCACAGATGCCTCTTTGCCTTAAGTGTTGTCTTGCACTACCGCCTTATCTATCCAGATTAAATCTATTGTTCTAAGCCCAGCTCAAGGCTTATCTTTTCCATAAAGCCTTCTTGGACTAGTTCAGTTTTTATTGCTTTCCAATTCCTTCCAACTTCTGTAACATGAATAGTCCGTACAGTACAATTTAGCACATATTTATGAACCAGGATGTAGGTTTCTTGAGAGCAGAACCATTCACTCTCCCATAATCTACATAGTACAACCAATACGGCATGCAGCAGTGGGCTGATCTCTAGAAGATCATCAAGTGAAAACTCAACCAGTAAAAAAAAAAATAGGCCCCTGCAAATTTGAATGCAGGCACTCACAAGAACAAAAATGCTGCCCTGCTAGTCTTTAATTCTCCCTGTGACAGGGTGAGTTTATCAGAGCCCTCGGCTATAGGCAAAGTTCTTGTAGCCCTGATACTGCCATTGGGCTGCTTCCAACATTCAAAAAAGCTCAAGTCTCCCAGTGATGACGGTCTTCTCCTCTGGATTAGCTCCCCAACTAGAGCTGCACCTGTGGAAGTTCCACTGCAGCTTCTGCCTCCCCACTTGATGATGACTTATTTGATGGGTAAGTCTGTGAGGACCAGTCACTTTCAACTGCACATTTCTCTTTGAGATCGGCCCACAAGCAGAAAATACTTGGGGGCTTTGCTCTCCAGCATGGCCTGGGACTGGATGGTTAAATCTTTCTCATTCTGGGGTTCAGTGTTACTAAGCTCTTTATGTTGTTCTCTTAAATCACCTTCTCTCCAATAGTTCTATGGATGGAAAGGGCTGGTATTTTGATCTCCATCTGCTTGGCTCCTTTGTCTGTTTCTCAATTGGTTGAGAAATAAGGCAGGAAAAGACCCCTCAAACTCCAACAATAATCAAGAATAAAAGAGTTTTGTTATAAAGAAATACTAAGAAAATAAAGGGTAATAAAACTACATGAATTAACTCTAATCAGAACACTTGTCTAACACATATGAAGGGATTAATTTCAAAAAAGAAGAAAAAAATTCAGTCACAGAAAGATAATGCTCCTCAAAGTCAAAATTCTTGAGGTTTATGAAAATCTTTCTGTACTATATCATCAAGAGTGGACAACCTTCAATTCTGTTTAGGAACCAGAAACAAATACAAAATAAATCCACAACAACAGCATTGCTTTCCACTGGTCTAAAGACAAAGAAACTCTTCTACATTCATTTTAAATGAAAACATAACCCACATCCCAGGACTTCATCCAAATATTTCCCAGTGATTAGTTTCCCATTTAGTGTTTCTTAAAAAATTCATTAAGCAACTAGCTCTTAAAAAAGATTATCTTTGATTCCTACAAAACCTGTAAATACTCACGGAATGAGGAATTTTAGAGAAGTACAAGGAATGCAAATGACATCCAAAGTGCTGATGTAACAGGTTCTAAGGCAGCTAGTGTATGGGAAGAGAAAGTTCGTGAGTCAAAAAGACATTCAGCAGTCCCCCTTTATCTACATTTCACTTTCCTCAGTTTCAGTTACCCACAGTCAACTATGGTCCAAAAATATTAAATGCAAAATTCCAGAAATAAACAATAAATTAACACATTTTTAATTGTATGCCGTTCTGAGTAGTATGAGAAAATCTACTGCCCACTTGCTCTGTGGCACCCAGGATGTGAATTATCCCTTTGTCCAGTGTATCCACACTGTAGACCCTACCTGCCTGTTAGCTGGCTGGAATAGAAATGAAAAACCGGAGTATAGATACGCCTTGACTTACAATGGGGTTATGTCCTGACAAACCCATCTTCAGTTGAAAATGCATTTAAACATACTGAATATCGTAGCTTATCCTGGCCTACCTTAAATGTGCTCAGAACACTAACATTTGCTTACACTTGGGCAACATCATTTAACACAAAGCCCAGTTTTTCTAATAAAGGTTGATTATCTCATGTAATTTATTGTACTGAAAGTGAAAAACACTTGAATGGTATCTGTGTACTTGAAGTACAGTTTCTAGCAAGTGCATATGGCTTTCGCACCATCATGAAGTTGAAAATCTTAAGGTGAACAACTATAAATTGGGGACCATTTGTATATATATATGTATGCCACAGTTCCAGGCATCCACTGTGGGTCGTAGAACATATCCTTCGAGGATAAGGGAGGACTACGTATGATTTTTTTTTTTTTTAAAGCAGAAGGCACATGATTATCATTCATGTTAACAAAATACACTCACGGTTATATTAAGTATAACTGAAATTGTCAGAAAAGAAGACCAAAATGTGTAATTTTATACAAAATACAATATATATAGAAGACATCTTGAAATTATAAAATATCTGGTGGTAGTTAAATGACAATGTATGGTAATAATATTCAAAACGATCACCATCAAAGCCCGGTCAGACCTCATCTCATCTCTCCTTTGGATGCCACTCTCTCTGCCATCCTGAGCCACCACCTGGTATGTGCTGCTCATCTGCACACATCATATCTTTAGGCTGCTTGTACCAAAAGAGGGTATGTGCATGTTTTCTTCTTAAGTGTTAAATAATTTACTTAGGAAACTAATTAAAAACTGCTTGACCAAAGCATTGTTAAAAAGTGAAATGGACAGATAGACTACAAAGAATAATTGCATCAGAATTAAAAGAGTTATGCATTTAGGTCTGTGTTTACTAACAGTCTAAAAGAGTGTGTAAACAACATATTCCATGCTTGTACAGGAACTCAGGAAAAAAAATAAAATATTGTATACGGCAAATAATCCAAAAGGAGCTGCAAACCCACTATGACCTAAGAAAACTACTTTGTTAATTACAAGTTTGCTCTCAGCATAAACTCTTATTAAGCATCAATGTAGAAAATACTTCTTTCTACATCAGTGTTCTTATAAGACGGGAAAATGAAAAGCTTGAGTTATAATTTCCAATGGCCTCACACTACTGATTTTAAATAACTGCATACTACTGATTTTAGACAAGTGTACTGGTGTGCAAGAGGCTAGAAAAAAAAGGAACGGCTGTGTTAGGAAACAGTGAGATTAGCACAAAAGTTTATAACAAAACTTTCTTTAGAGTTCTATTCATATCAAAAGGTGATGTAATATTTTAGGCATTAAATTAAGAATTCTGAGCCTTTAGGACAAGATTCCTTCTAAATACAAATCATCATATACTATAAAAAGTTAAATCTAGAATATGAATCATCCTGAACAGCTGCCAATGCATTTCGATTGTTAGCACTAACAGGGTCGGGATTCTTGTGTTTTGCTTTCTGAAGTATCCCCACCACCTAGAAGAGTGCCCAGCACACAGCAAGTGAATACAAATGTGCTACATAAATAATAGTCTTTCAATACCTGGACCAAAATCTCTTTTCTGGATTCATTTGTTTACTTCCCTCACAGAACCTATCCTCCAGCCAAACACAGGTACTTAAAGCAGCAATTCTCTCAATTTTAGATACACATTAATATCATCTCAGGAGATTTAAAATACATTGATGCTAAAGTCCCACCCTAGAGATGTTACTTTTATTGGTCTGGATGAAGCCTGGCCAGAGGCATTTTAAAAGCTTCCCAAGTGATTCAAATGTGTAGCCAAGGTTACAGAAATTGATTTAAGAGTTTCTTTCTTCCCAAATACTTTTCTCCACAGTTTCACCTGTTAAAATCCTACCCATTACAATTGAAGATTAGCTAAATACCCGACTCAGCCACACCTGAAAAACTGCTAAATTCATCTTTAAATTATTTGAGTTTTGCACAGGGTCTGGCATACGGCTAGGAATTGATCAATGTTTAAGTGCTGCATAATCCTGGTAGCATGGCACACAGTAAAACTCAATACACAGTGATTGAAAAAATGATATACAGCTGATCCTCATCATTTGCAGAGTCCTCATATTTGCAAGTTTGCCTACTTGCTAAAACTTCTTTGTAACCCCTAAATTAACACTTGTGATTTTTAGGTCATTCACAGACATGTCCAGGGAGAATGGTGAAGAACCTGAGTTCCCCGAGGCACATGTTCCAGCAGAGGCTGAATGATAAGCTCTGCCTTAGTATTTCACGTCTTTGTAAACAAGTGGAGTGTCCTTTTCTTTGATGTCTACTTAGTGCTACGTTTTTCCCATTTTTGTGTCTTGTTGGTGAATTTGCTGTTTAAAATAGCCCCGAGTGTAGCCAAAATGCTGTCCAGTGTTTCTAAGTGCAAGAAGGCTGTGATGTGCCTTACAGAGAAAATATGACTGTTAGACGGGCTTTGTTTAGGTGTAGAGGGCCGCTGGCCATCAGTTCAATGTTAATGAATCAACAATATGTATTAAATAAGGCATCTTTAAACAGAAACACACATAAAACAAGGCTGTACATTGATGGGCTGATAAAAATGTTGTGACCAGAGACCATTTCCCTTAGCAAATGGGCACCTCCTAGGTGCCAAGCCCTGAGGTTACAGTAAGAACAAAGCAAGTCCTCTCCTCTCCCCAAGGTTGCACTGCAGTGTGTGTTGAGGCAGGGGAGAGAATTTAAATAATAAATACGTATCAGGTGATGGTAAGTAATTTTAAATCAGGGAAGGCGTCTTAGATAAGGTGATATTTATGCAGATACCTAAACAAAGTGAAAGGAGATGTGTAACAGGGCTATGATGTGAATGTTGGTGTCCCTGCAAAATTCATATATTGGAAACTAACATCCAATGTGATAGTTTTAGAGGTGGGGCCTTTGGGAAGTGATTAAATCACAAGGTTCCACAGTTGTGAATGGGATTAGTGCCCTCATAAAAGAGGCCTGAGCAAGCTCCTTTGCCCCCCTATCACTCTGAGAGGATACAGTGACAAGACCCCACTGATGGGGAAGAGGACTTCACCAGACATCGAAGCTGCCAGCACCTTGATCTTGGACTTCCCAGCTTCCAGAACTGTAAGCAATACATTTCTATTATTTATAAATTACCCAGTGTAAGGTATTTGGTTATAGCAGCAGGAACGGATGAAGACAAACAGGAACAAAGCTGTGAGATGAGAGTGTGCATGGTGTGCTCATGGAACAGCAAGGTGGCCAGTCTGAGGTGGCTAGGAGCCTCCAAGGGAAGAGTCGGAAGAAGCAGGAAAGGCAAGGTTAAAGGAAGCCAGGTCATGTAGTGCATTAAAAGACAATGCTTCGCAAGCTTTAAACAGCATTTGAATCATATAAGGGTCTTGAAGATTCTGATTGAGGATGTCTGGAGTGGAGTCTGAGATTCCACATTCTAACAATTTCATAGGCGATGCTATTCCTGTTGGTCCCTGGATCCCCCTACTTTAAGTAGCAAGGTTATAGATCACATGAAGGAACTGGCTTTTATATTGAGATGGGAAACCGCTGGAGGGTTTTGAGAGGAGTGATGATCCTATTTTATATTAATATCTTATCATCTTGTGCTTACTTCCACACTTCCAATTGTGTTCCACTGATCTTTTGCTATTTCTGTGCCTGCAGCACATGCTAATAACTGTAGATTTGTAATATATTGTGTACCGTGTGTGCAAGTCTTCTCATTTTCATATTCTTATCCTGGTTATTTTCACATGTGCATGCTTCCAGATACTCTTTAGAATTGTTTTGACAAGTTTTAACCAAAAAGCTGTTGAGAGTTTGATGGAGATCGTGCTGCAGAAGTAGGTGCTTAAAAAGCATTGCTGACTTATTAAATTGTTCAATTAATAACAATTTATCAAAAATTTTAAAATCTTTCAATAGAATTCCCTATATTTTTTTTACGGGGAACTTACATATTTCTTCACAAACTTTTTTTTGAGACAGGGTCTCACTTTGTCACCCATGCTGGAGTACAGTGTTGCCATCTTGGCTCACTGCAAACTCTACCTCCAGGTTCAAGCAATTCTCCTGCCTTAGCCTCCTGAGTAGCTGGGACTACAGGCATGTGCTACCACACCTGGCTAATTTTTGTATTTTTAGTAGAGACGGGGCTTTACCAGGTCAGCCAGGCTGGTCTCCAACTCCTAACCTCGGGTGATCCACCCACCTCGGCCCCCCAAAGTGCTGGGATAACAAGCGTACGCCACAGCGCCTGGCTTGTATTTCTTAATAAACTTTTCTTAAAATATTTTGCTTTTGTTCTTGCTGTTGCGAATGGAGGTTTTCTTCTCCCATTATATTTTCTAACTGGTTATTGTTGGTGTCTAAAGAAACACCTATTCTTGTATATGAAACTTCAGTGAAAAAGTTTTACATGTCTCAGTGAATTCTTAATGGTAGTGTTTCACTGAGGCTCTTGGGTGTTTCGGGTATATATAATAAAATAAAATAATCAGATTTCCTTATCAATTTTTATATCTCTTGATCCATGCTTTTGTTCCACTGCATTACAACATTAAAGAACAAGGGTTATTTTGTGTTGTTTCTGATATTAACGGGAATGACTCTAGTGTTTTAATACAACATATATATGTGTATATATGTGTGTTTATATGTCTCTGTGTATATATTTGGTGGGACAAATTAACCTCCTCATGCCTTAGTTACCTCAATTGCTGAAAAAAGGATAAAATATGGTTATTTTGAAATTTAATGAGCTAATAAATATAAAACTCTCAGAACAGTGCCAGGCATATAGTAAGCACTCATATGTTAGCTATATGTAATTATAACTTTATATACATCTATACATATACATACCGCACTACATACAGCCTTTGAAAAATCATTTACAGAAATACATTTTTCTCCTACATAAAAGATTTAGAGAAAAAAATTTAGAAATGTGGATAACATTAAAATGATCTATTAGACAATCAGTTTTTTAACTTACTAATATTGTGAATTATATTAATAGATTACCCAATATAGAAATATGATTACTTTGAGGAGGATTACATACGCTGATATTTCACTAAGAATTTTTACATCAATGATCATAAGAATGGCTTGTCACTTTCTTTAACCTATTTGCTTTGCCACCATTGGGCACCACTATTTTGTTGATTTAAAAGTGGTATGGTATTCCATTCAGAACTTGTTCTCAATGGCAAACCAAATGGCCAGTGCCAAAGGAAGCTAGGCTAGACTGGACCACTTGTTCCTATAAAGGGACAACTATTTCCAGAGATCTGGCTTACTGGTATTCTGAAACTTGTCTCTGAATACTTACTGTAAACTCCAGGGTACAATTTATTCTAGTATAAAGTACAAAGAAAAGAGGATGAACTACAGAGTGATTTTATAATTTATGGATATAAGAACCAATCTCATACCATGCCTTCTCCCTGAAACTAACCAAGCAACATGTACAAGTTACTTAACCTCTCTGTGTTCCATTTTCCTCAAATATAAAATGGAGACGATAATACCACTAACAGCATAGGGTTGTTATGAGGACTAAATGAGTTAATTTACATAATAACTTACAACAGTAATTGTCACATAGTAAATGGTGAGGTGTGTCTTTAAAAAAGTTTAGTGTAAAAATGAAATTGCAGTACAGAAAAATAGAAAACCTGATTGTCATTATTTATTCCATATTCTCATTACTATAATTCTAAAACGTCTCTCCTTAGTAATACAGAAGAATATTATGCAGGCAAAGGTTTTAACTGTCTCATTAGCTCTTACCATATTTATAGAACCAAGAAATCAGATGCATTAGAGTTAAAATGCCCTAGAATTAAAATGCCCAACTCTATTCCTTTGTGCATGATATCCCAACATCTGAATTTTGGAAAATAAAGAAAATAATTTAGAATAATGTTTCTCAAAGGGAAAGGGAAATAACATTTAGTTTGGAAAAGCTAAACATATCTATCCTTTTTATTAAACAAAAAATTGAAGATTAAAGTGCTGGGATTAACACTTTGGCTAGTGCAAATAATTAGAAAATAATGTTAGAAATTCGTAAGGAACCTAAGTGTAAGAACGCTTGGAAATGAGTGATTTAGAAGAAATACATTGCTTTAATGGTGGGCAGGAGTGAAGGCAAGAGGGAGAAAACTGAAGTTTAATTAGAAGAAAATACAGCAGGCACCTGAAAAGAAACAAAGATTTTCTTCCAGAAAATGAGAAAACAGGCCAGGCGTGGTGGCTCACACCTGTAAGCTCAGCACTTTAGGAGGCTGAGGCAGGTGGATCACCTGAGGTCAGGAGTTCAAGATCAGCTTGGCCAACATGGTGAAACCCTGTCTCTACCGAAAATACAAAATTAGCTGAGCATTGTGGCAGATGCTGTAATCCCAGCTACTTGTCAGGCTGAGGCAGGAGAATCGCTTGAACCCGGAGGCGAAGGTTGCAGTGAGCCAAGACCAGGCTACTGTACCCCAGTCTCGGACATAGAGTGAGTGAGACTCCATCTCAAAAAAGAAAAAAAAAAAGGAAACAAAAGAAAATGAGAAAACAGTTAGGTGTAGTAGCTCATGCCTATAATTCTAATACTTTGGGATGCAGGGGTGGAAGGATCACTTCGGGCCAGGAGTTCAAGACCAGCCTGGGCAACATAGCAAGACCCCATCCTGTGAAAAAACAAAATAGGCCAGGTGTGGAGGCTATGCCTGTAATCCCAACAGTTTGGGAGGCCAAGACATGTGGATAACTTGAGGTCAGGCATTCGAGATCAGCCTGGCCAACGTGTCAAAACCCCATCTCTACTAAAAATACAAAAATCACCCAAGTGTGGTGATGTGCGCCTGTAAACCCAGCTACTCAGGAGGCTGAGGCAGGAGAACTGCTTGAACCGGGGAGGCAGAGGTTGCAGTGAGCCAAGATCATGCCACTGCACTCCAGCCTGGGTGACAGAATGAGACTCTGTCTCAATAATAAATAAATAAATACATAAATGAAAAAATAAAATAAAAATAAACTAGCTGGGCGTGGTGGTACACGCCTGTAGTCCCACTACTGAAGAGGCTGAGGCAGGAGGATCGGTTGAGTCCAGGAGTGCGAGGCTGTAGTGAGCCATCATCATGCCACCGTACTCCAGCCTGGATGACAGTGTGAGACCCTGTCTCTAAAAAATAAATACATAAAAAATAAAGAAAATGAGAACTGAAACTTCATTTCAGTTTAACAATATAGATGGTGGATACTGAAAAATTATTATAAAATAAATGGCTACAGACAAATTTAGAGCTGCAGTACCTTCCTACCTCTCCTATAATTTCATTAACATTTAAATTTCTAGCCACAGAATTCCCCTAAAGTCATATCAGTTAGCTTTCTCCAAAGATCTATAAATTACTGTAAAGTTAAAGCCATAATATTTTTCCCCTAAAATAACTGTTAACTTAAAATCACTTGTGTAAAAAAAAATGATCCTTGTGAATGAGGAGTTTATTTTACTGATAGTGGTATAACTTAGACGTATAACTTAAATATAGAATACCTTAGTTCTTGGGGCATTTTAGAGACATGAGTTAGTTGATCAAATTTTACTTCAAAATTCTATACAAATAATACTTTTTTTTTTTTTTTGAGACGGAGTCTCGCTCTATCGCCCAGGCTGGAGTGCAGTGGCCAGATCTCAGCTCACTGCAAGCTCCACCTCCCGGGTTTACGCCATTCTCCTGCCTCAGCCTCCCGAGTAGCTGGGACTACAGGCGCCCGCCACCTCGCCCGGCTAGTTTTTTGTATTTTTTTTTTAGTAGAGACGGGGTTTCACGGTGTTAGCCAGGATGGTCTTGATCTCCTGACCTCGTGATCCACCCGTCTCGGCCTCCCAAAGTGCTGGGATTACAGGCTTGAGCCACCGCGCCCGGCCTAAATAATACACTTTTAAAGTAATACTTTCATGAGAAGCAGAAAACTAGCATCATGGGCCACGATTATCCAGTCAAACTAAATGAAAGGTTAAGCCAGTATCCAATGAATTAATTTACTCACGGAAGAAACATTTATCTGAATGCCTACTATGAGAAACAGACGATGCTTAAAGATTGAGGTTACAAATATGAATACAAGTTGCTGCTCTTAAGAACTATAAAATTTATTAAGGAAACCAGATAAATGAATATCTGTAAAATACAGGGGATGCCTGCATATAGGGATATGTCATAGAGTACAAGAGACAAAGAATCTGCTTCAGATTTGGGAAGCCTCTGAGAGGTGACATATAAACTGAGTACACAATGACAGTGACAAACTATTCCTATATTCCCTATGGTCTATGTGTCTGTGTTAGGTAGAAGGAGGGGAGTAGGGTGAGGCAAAGAAAAAAAGGATTGTTGCCCAGAGAACAACAGGATCAAAGGTCCAGAGGCGTGAGAGATGATACAACATGCAGCAGACTGTGTGATGAATACTCCCGGAGAAGCGGCTAGTCAGTCGGGATGTGGCTGGTACGTGGAAAGTCTATCGTGCTATACGGAGTTTCAACTTTGGTAGTGAGGAACTACGGAAGATTTCTGAAAAAGGGAATAGTGTTCTTCTCCCACATTTTAGAAAGGTAATGGGAACCACTGAAGGTTTCTGAGCACATATTTCTATTTTAGAATGACAACTCCAGCTGTATTAGTTTTGGGGAGGCAAGAAACTCAAAGATGACAAGGTAGGAAGGTCTTACAATAGTCTAAGTAAAAGTTGACTAAGTTACCTAAAGTTATGCAGAAAAAAAAAGAGAAACAAACATGAGACATTTTCTAAGATAGAGCCAATGGGCTGAGTCAGGATTTGATACTAAAGACAAAAGAGGAAGGAGTTATAAAATAACTGATGGCACCAAATGATACAAACACATCACGGAATGACAAAGAAGAGGATGTGGGTCAAGGTTACTAATGGTCCCTGAGAGAGCTATTTCTGTAAAAGGAAGAGAGATGGGATAAACAGGCATATTTTTGTAACATAGACCCCTTTCTCAGTCTAATGAAGTCTACAGACTTCTTTTCAAAGTAAGGCTTTTCAATGCATAAAACAAAAACATAGGATTGAATTGCAAAAGAAGCCAATTATATTATAGTCCTCAAAATATTAAAAACTGTGATACAGTAAAATATGTGCCTTTTACTAACACATTAAAATAACAAGATGTAGCAGCAAATCTATTAACATGATTTTGACATAGTTAAAAGTGTAAATATTTCAGGATATTTGTTTCAACTGTAATATGTAGGGAAACATCATTTCTATGGGTGAATACTGCTATTAACATTGGGTTTGTTGCTTACATTCATAATTAAGGGAAATGCTAAATTTCAATTAGAGGTTGTAGAAAAAAAAAAGATGAAAATTTTTTCCCATCCCCAACATCACACTATTTCCAAATTCTATCTATCGACCCTTTGGAGAAGCATGGAACACAGGTTAAAAACTCCTGGCTAAGAAATAAGTATGTGCTAGAGAGAGATGACAGCATATGTTTGGCAGGAAAAGAATAAGATATAGAAGGATTATTTTGGGGATGGCGGGGAGGGATAGGAATAGTTTCAAAAGAAGACTTTTTTTCCTTTCTTTCTTTTTTTTTTTGGATAAGAACTTTAAACCAGGAGATTGGACTCAGTGGGGCAGGAAAGATGATGGGTATATGCATGCACATCTGTGTATGAATGAATTAATGAATCCATTACAACAACAGAAAGAATAACTTACAGAAAAAAGAAGGAATAGCAGTGAAATGGGGAAAAACAACAGACTTGGTTCAGTCAGGCAACCATTGGCTTTCCATCCTGTAATTCTCTGCCAAAATCAACCACTCGCAACTCTGCAGTCCTTCTTGCCCTCTATAACACCCAGTGGGCCAGGACTGACCGGGAGTGGAGAGTGAAAGGCAAGGAAAAAGGTCTCTGGCAGGCAACTGCCAGTTATCAGAAGGAAGCAGGAGGTTAACTTCTGTGGCTCTTCTACCTCCTTTTCTAGTCCTTCTTTAATCCTTCTCAGTGCTTAATGTTGCCATTTGGCAGTCTAAATACTTTATTCCTAGTTGCTCCTTCCATTACCTCTTCCACCAAAAATCAAAATTCCAAAAGGGATCAGGTGTGGTGGCTCACACCTATAATCCCAACACTTTGGGAGGCGAAGGCAGGAGGACTGCTTGAGCTCAGGAGTTTCAGACCAGCCTGGGCAACATGGCAAAACCCCATCTCTATAAAAAATTAGCCAGGTGTGATGGTGTACATCTGTAATCCCAGTTATTTGAGAGGCTGAGGTGGGAGGATTGCTCGAGTCCGGGAAGTCAAGGTTGCAGTGAGCCAAGATAGTGCCATTGCACTCCATCCTGGGCAACAGAGCCAGACCCTGTTTCAAAAATATATGTATGCATTTCAAAAGGAAGATCAGTGAAGGTATGAAGATGCTTACATGACTAAAGTAATTAAACATCTATATGTGAAGGATTTTTGAGGAGGGGATGTAAATGTAACGGATATTATAAGGACAGCAGTCCTAGTATGTTCCTGGCCTGTGGACCTTCTTCCTTATCCCTGCACCTTTCCTCCTCCATGCTTGTGTATGTTCACATGCATGAGTGTTCACGTGTATATTTGTGCATGTGTGCATGAGTGTGTACATGCACTGAAAGATGGGGATGTGGGGAGGATAAAAGCAGCTTACCCTATTTCTCACTTGCGGAAAAAACTTTTACTCCATTAGATTTGGTGATCAAAAAGCTACTGGGGGCCAGGTACAGTGGCTGACGCCAGTAATCTCAGCACTTTGGGATGCTGAGGCAAGAGGATGGCTTGAGTCCAGGAATTTGAGACCAGCCTAGGCAACACAGGAAGACTTTGTCTCCACAAAAACGAAAAAAAAAACCATAACAAAAACAAAATCAGGCAGGCCTGGTGGTGTGTGCCTATACTCCCAGCTACTTGGGAAGCTGAGGTGGGAGAATCCTTGAGCCAGGGAGGTTCAGGCTGTGGTGAGCCGTGATCGTGCCACTGCTCTCCAGCTAGGGTGACCAACACTTTGTCTGAGAAAAAAAAAAGCTACTGGGGAAGCAAAGATCTAGCAATTAGACAAATGAGTCAAGTCTTCAGAACTGGTGTTTCTAAAATAAGTTACTGCCTTTTATTTTACCTTCTAATTCAGATTTTTTTTTTTGAGATAACACAAAAAGTTTAGTAAGAGTCTATCACACATTGAAGAATATAAGAACTCTATACACTGTATATCGGTTTATAAATTATTTCAGGATTTTGATCATATGTAAATCCATGAACTGTCCTGCTCACATTAGGTGTATACCATCAAATAAGTATCCAATCTAGTAAAATGCACATTCATTTGCTATCAAAGTAGGAAACAGTTACAATCTACCTGTTATTTTGAGGAATGCTCAGGCCTAAGACTCAGTACCTGGTAGCACACTTGCCAAAGTAACATTCTGGCTTCTGGCTGTCACTCAGAAGTTCCAAAGTGCCTTCTCCACCTGCCACATCTTCACTCAGGTGCTATCACAGCACGGGATGATCTCGAAGCTAAGCTGCAGCTGCCAACCTGGTATGTGCTTCCCAGACATCCAGGCCAGCAGTACAATTTCCCACCTCAACCAAATCCACAAAATTAATTTTGTGAAGTTTTTTCTTATAAGCTGATTCCCGATTTTTCTTTAAAAATCATACTTTAAATTATATTACCTACACTCTGAAGCTAGTCTTTCTTTTAGTACAGAATATCTTTCTAATTTGTAGAATCCAAATTTGCCTTCAAACATTAGCTGCTTTCTGTTCCCTACTCACGTTCTATTCCAAAGAGGGGTTTGAAAGACCTTAGGACGGGTCAGAGGCTCTCTCATTAATGTAACCAGAAGAACTGACAGAACACTAAAGAGGAGGAAACCTAATAGGAAATAAAAGAGCAGTGATTTGATGTATTAGTTGTCTGTTCCTTGTCTTACAGGAATCACTAAAATTGCCACCCTTCTCCACTCTCAAGAATGTGGAATAATCTCTGTAATTCCACTATTCCTATGGCAGTTTATTCATTCCATCCATAAGCAGGACAGGAAAGAGGAATTAATTATTATTTCCAAAGCTTTAAAATCTTGAGTGTGAGGGTGGAGAGTATTCAGAAGTGCTCCTGGAAATACTACTAAACTGGTAAAAAAGAGTACAGTGGGGGCCATGGAAAAGCCACAGGTGCTGGCTCAACTTCCAATGCCCAAGAAATCCTATAAAACCCATAGAAAGGAGCATACCAGGGCCAATCAGTGTGGAGAACTATTAATATCACAGGAAAACTCCATTTAAGGAACTCAAATACTTTTAAAACAAACTAGGAAAAACATGTTTATTTTGAAAGTTACACCATCCCTGTCCTTACACAAAAAGGACAAAAAGCCCTGACAACCAAAATTTTATTTCTCTTATCCACAGGCCTTAAATAATGATGATGGTATTAAACTCCAGGGTTTAGGTGTTTAAACAACAACAACAACAACAACAAAAGCAACTCCTGTATCTCAGGTATTCATGTAATAATTTACTGTGGGCTGCTTGACTTCAAAGTTGAGATTCAGGCAGACATTTGTGCTAGAATAACTTTTCAAGGCACTGAGGAAAACTCAAACCTGGAAAATAGAAATAAACTGTCATCATGATGCATAAAATGAGAAGTTAGAGGCAGATGGAAAGTCAAAACAAACAAACCAACCATCTAAAATCCTAGTATCTGTAAATTACAATGCTCTTCCAAATAACTGTAGTTAAAGAGAAATAAAATTACACACTATTTAAAAATGAATGACAATAAAATTATAGCCTATAGGATATGGCCAAACTGATATCAAAGAAAAATTTATGTTGTAAACACATCTAATAGAAAACAAGAAACAAACCAAATAAAATATTTAAATTGGAAGGGTTAAAATGAGCAAACCACATAAAGGTGAACAAAGTTATAAAATTAAAAGCAGAAATAAATAAATTAGGAAGCAAAAATAAAAACCCATTAACAAAATGGAAAGCTGGTAACAAATGATGAAGGAATGAATGAGTAAATAACCTCCAAAAAGTATGACCAGGAGGTCAGGGAACTCCACAAATATATAACATTACAAATGTAATATTCAGTGAGACGAAAGGGATGCTTAAAGCGTGCCATTTCTGCATAAATCTTTACGCCAATAAATTAAGAACATATAATCAAAGCTGACTTGGGAAGAGGTTATAAATATGAATAACCATGGATGGAATGAAAGCTTTATTAAGGATTTATATACTCTATTCCATTCCTAACAAAGAATCCTTTACCCATAGATTCTGTGGACATGCTATAACAAAACTCGAAGCATCTAACAATCTCTTGTGTTTCTTAGATGATCCTACGACACTAAAGATTGAAGGCATCCCAACTGGTCTATGAGGCTAGCCTACCTGTTGACAAAGCCCAACCAAGATGGCACCCAAACTAACCAAATATATGAACAGATTAATCTTATATGCAAAAACTTTAAATGTAAGAAAGAAATTATACAGTATATTCAAATTATAATAATATACATTAACCAGGTAGGTTTTATTCTATGATAACAGATTTCCTAATATTGAACAACTTTGTTAATTCAACTTGTTGCATGTATTGGTTAACAGCTCTTAAACTGGGTTGAGTGTGGAAGATGAAGGAAGTATCAAGAACTTCTAGATTTCTTATTTGAGCGGCTGAGAAGAAGGTAGTAACATTTAGACTTAGAAAGGAACAGATTTAGAGGGATAAAAATTCTGTTTTGGATAATTTTAGTTTCAGATACCAATAACTATCCAAGTGGAGCTGTCCACAAGACAGCAGTGTACAAGACAGAAGTCAGGATCGGAGATATAAATATGGTAGTCATCAGCACATGGATGGTATTTTAAAATACAGTATTGGATGGACTATTTTGGAAGAGTGTAGAAAGAGTCCAGGAGCAAAATTTTAGTAACCTAAGAATAGGAAGACATTACCTAGATTTGTGAATACATTATTTTCATGTAGGATATATGCCACTAAACGTAATCATTTTTTGCATGCTAAATTAGGACTTCCGTACAAAAACTATTTAACAAAAACCTCATGATATCACAATGTGGTTTGTCTGCCAGCCTCTGAAAAGCTCCATTTCAATAGCATGTCATTTTCGGTGTTTGCAAATTATTTGAATCTTTTTTGAGAGAGCAGGAGCTTTCAAACAGTGCTCTTGCAAAGATATCTAAGGAGCCAGGTAAGGAGAGCATAAAGATCATGATCTTAAGACTGCATTAAGGCCAGGCATGGTGGCTCATGCTAGTAATCAAAACACTTTAGGAGGCCAAGGCAGGAGGATTGCTTGAGCCCAGGACCAGCAATCCTGCCACGTTTAGTGGCATATATCAAGACCAGTTTGGTAACATACTGAGACCTCATCTCTACCAAAAACAAAACATAAAAAAAGCCAGGTGTGTTGGCACGCATCTGTGGGCCCAGCTACTTGGGAGGCTGAGGTGGGAGGATAGCTTCAGCCCGGGAAGTCGAGGCTGCAGTGAGCCATGATTGTGTCACTGTGCTCTAGCCAGGGTGACAGAGAGACTCTGTCTCTGAAAGGCTGGGTGTGGTGGCTCACACCTGATTCAGCATTTTAGGAGGCCAAGGCAGGTGGATTGCTTGAGCTCAGGAGTTTAAGACCAGCCTGGGCAACAGTACAAAACCCGGTCTCTACAAAAAATGGAAAATTGGCCAGGTGCGTTGGCTCACACTGTTATCCCAGCACTTTAAGAGGCCAAGGTGGGTGGATCACCTGAGGTCAGGAGTTCGAGACCAGCCTGGCCAACATAGTGAAACCCTGTCTCTACTAAAAATATAAAAATTAGGCAAGTATGGTGGCAGGCGCCTGTAATCCCAGCTACTGGGGAGGCTGAGGCAGGAGATCTGCTTGAACCCGGCAGGCGGAGGTTGCAGTGAGCCAAGATGGCGCCATTGTACTCCAGCCTGGACAACAAGAGCGAAACTTTGTCTCAAAAAAAAAAAAAAAGGAAAAACTAGCTGGGTATAGTGGCGTGCGCCTGTTGTCCCAGCTACTTGGGAGGCAGAGGCTTCCGTGAACTGAGATCATGCCACTGTACTCCAGCCTGAGTGACAGAGTGAGATTCTGTCTCAGAAAAAAAAAAAAAGACTTCATTTGAACAAATGGTTTTGTATACACTATTTCATTTACCTTTACTCATATTTTATAGATATGGCATAAAAAAACGAACAACAGTGATAAGAATAGATCTCAAAATTTATACCACTGAGACAAGGATAGAATCATTAAATGGATTGAAATCAGTAAAATTTCAGCCTTCCTGGATTTAAACTGATTGACAATATGTTCAATTAAAAAAGACACCACGTCTTAAATGCTGAAAATACATTGTTGAAGATGTTTCATAAAAGATACTTAGGGGTTTAATAATTTAAGGGAATCCCTCTATGGCATGTAAGTCTATTTTTAAGTTTATCACATTTGACCATTATAGGTATTTTCAGAACATGCATATATAAGCAGGAGCTACCTGTGTTAGAACACAAGAAGTCCCATTAAAATTGGGGGAAAAAAGGCTGAATGCCTACTACTAACCAACACTGTTCTCTGATTTCAGCCAATGGAAAAAAACAAGAAGAAAAAAGGTATAAATTGAAATACTGAAAAAACCCTGATAGTATTGGGTCATTATTATAGATCCTGAAAATCACGAGACTCAACTGAAAAGTGTTGGAACTAGGTCCTGCAATTGATCTAATAGTACATTAAAGGGTTCATTCAATAAGGTAGCCAGATGATTACATAAAAACAAACAAATGTCTTTTATATCGGCCACTACCAAGTATAAAATATAGCATATAATGAGGAGACATCACATTCATAATAAATAATGATAGCTAACATTTCTCAATAATTTAAGTGCTTCGATATATACCATCAAATAATCTCTACAACCATTACCATGACCTTACCACGATATGTATTATTATCATCATTTTACAAAGAAAGAAACTGAAGCTTAGCGACATTTTATAAGAAACTTACCCAAGATCACATACATAACCCCCAAGTGTCACAGCAGGAACCCAATCTCAGTCTCTCTGTATAAAATGAGCTTCTTAGCACTATTATGCCCATTCTTATCTATCAAATGAACATAAATAGGATGTGCGGGGAAACAGTGATGGGTGCAGAGAAATGGACACATACGTTGCTGATAGAAATATAAATTGGTGTAACTTTTCTAGATGGCAGTTTGTATGACCACATCTAGGAATTTGTTAAAAATATATTCAATAATGTTAAACAGATCTACATATACATTTATCACACTGTTATTACAATAAAAAACTGGTGACATTCTAAACAAATATTTAACAATATAAACATAATTAAGTTGCAGTACTTAAATATGTTGAACGCCATTCAGCTAATAAAAATAATCTCTTAAAAGGATGTTTAATGACACAGGAAGACTCTTATGATACACTGAACGAAAAGCAAGAACCAAACAAAACTATATATGTATATACTTCTTAAAAAAATGTGTTTATAAAGATTAATAGTTTTTTTAAAAGATGAAAACAAGAATTATAAATTTTAAGTCATCTCTAGGTAAGAATTATAGATGATTTTCATTATCATTTTATGTTTTCTATATTTCACATATGTAATAAAATGCTAAAACTCAAAATTTAACCTTAAAAGCGGAAATAGTCAAAATAATAGAAATGTAGTTTAGGAAACGTTTCCCCCATCTGAAACTATTTTTTCATATGCATGATTTAACATACTTTATGCCCTTTTTTTGTTACTTAAGGCACTTTTCTATCTTAGCAAAAATAGAAATAATGTATTTTAACCTAAAACAGACATTTTTTGCACATTTCATATCTGTTCTAAGCATTTAAGATTACAGCAAAATTTCTTAAAGACTCTAATACATAAGATCATCAATTCAATGAGGCCATCAAAGAAAATGATGCCAAAGATTTTTTTTAAAGTGTAAGTCAACAATGAGGAGACAGTCTCAACTATATGGGAAAACTGTTCCCTGTGAGAGCATAATAAAAATAAATTATAAAATAAAAGCCAAGATTTGAAACAGATTAAATCACAGAATAAGGATAAAATTAAGCCCACATAATTTTGAATAGGAAATGAGTACAGATGACTAAGAACAAAGAATAAAAACTAATTTTAGCTTCACCCTATAAGACATAAAGTAATAGATTTGAAATCTCTTTGAAAAACCCAAAATATAAACTGACATATTAAAAGCAATAAAAGTGAACTTGATTTTATATCTGGCTATTTCAATGACTCAGAACACAACTAAGAGCCAATGAATAAGTAGAAAAGCAAAACAAAATCTCTGTCCAATCAAATCAACGGACACTGCTAAATCATTTCAGAATATTGAGTGCCTTCTATGTGTCAAGCACTTTTACACTCACTATCTTGAATCACTGAAAACAACTCTGCAAAGTAGATCACGTTTGATGGATAACAAATCAAAGATAAATTGAGATTCTCGCTGAAGGTCACAACCAGTAAATGGCAGAGCTGGGATTCAAATCCAGGTCTACCTGATTTCAGAGGCCCCACCTGTTCTCTCCACACTGTATAGCCTTTCAGGTCTTCAACCTAGATTATATGAATATCCTATAGCTGTTAATTACTGCCTGAACATTTTATATTTAATATATAATGTTAGCATGTTGTCATTCAGGTTCACAATCCACAGCGTAAGTCTCTCCTGCAAATCAGAGGGAGGGAATGACGATGTCAGCAAGGAACAGCTAACATCAAGGAAACAAGACCCCAAATCACTAACATGAATCCATATAAATTAGTTCCGGCCGGGTGCAGCGGCTCACTCCTTAATCCCAGCACTTTGGGAGGCCGAAATGATCCCAAATTGATTACTTGAGGTCAGGAGTTTAAGACCAGCCTGGTCAACAAGGCAAAACCCCGTCTCTACTAAAAATACAAAAATTAGTTGGGTATGGTGGTGCATGCCTGTAGTCCCAGCTACCGGAGAGGCTGATGCACGAGAATTGCACGAACCTGGGAGGTGGAGGTTGGAGTGAGCCAAGATCGCACCACTGCACTCCGGCCTGGGTAATAGAGCGAGACTCCATCTCAAAAAAAAAAAAAAAAAAGAATTGGTTCCTGCTGCCCCCTACCATCTAAAGCAAACAAAAAGCGTAACAAGTATTGCTGTTTCACTTAGGATAAATTAGAAATCTCAATAACTTGGGCCAAGCTACTCAACAACTCCAGGCATCAGTTCCATTACCTGGAAGATAAGCAAAACAGTACATACCCAATAGAGTTGTAAAACTAAATTAAATAATTTAAGCAAAGTTCTTAATATTGGGCCTGGCATAAAGTTAGTACCAATAAATGTTAGCTACTATTATTATCTTTCATAATAAGTGAAATCATAGGCTACACATTATTTGAAAGACGAAAAATATACATGCGTATAAATTCTTTCATTTAAAATAGTTAAAATGTTTTGCTCTTGAAAACTTTAAAGACTACCCTTTTGGAAGATTCACTTTTATAGTATTTTACTAAGAGAAGTAAATAAGGTTAAGTATATTCTTCAAAGGCAAATGTGTATTGCCCCTGAAGAAATTAAATGACACATTCCAGGCTAAATTTTAAATGTTTGGGTATCAATTGTATCTGCTCGGCATGTATTATTGTTACCATCTCTTACTCATCCATAGGCATACCTTGGAAATGTTGTGGTTTTGGTTCCAGACCACTGCAATAAAGTGAATGTCACAGTAAAGTGAATATCACAATAGGGCAAGTGATATTCACAATAGGGCAAATTTTCTGGTTTCCCAGTGACCATAAAAGTTATGTTTGCACTACTCTATAGTCTCTTAAATGTGTAATAGCATTATGTCTAAAACATTTACATGCCTTCATTAAAAATAGTTTATTGCCACAAAATTCCAGTGATGATCTGAGCCTTCAGTGAGTCATATTCCTTTTGCTGGTGAAAGCTCTTGCCTCAATGTTGATGGCTGCTGACTTATCAGGGTGGTGGTTGCTGAAGGCTGGGGTGGCTTGGGCAATTTCTCAAAACAAGATGCTAATGAAGTTTGCTGCACTGATTTCCTCTTCCTTCCATGAAAGATTTCTCTGTAGCATGCAATGCTGTTTGATAGCATTTTACCCACAGAACTTCTTTCAAGCTTGGAGTCAATTAGTTGCCACTGCTTTGTCAACTAAGTTGAATTTTTGAAATCCTCTTCGTTGTCATTTCCACAATGGTTCATGGCATCTTCACCAGCAGATTCCAAAATTAAGAAACCGCTGTCTTTGCTCATCCAGAAGACACAACTCCTCATTTGTTCGAGTTTTATCATGAGATTGCAGCAATTCAGTCACATCTTTAGGCTCCACTTCTAATTCTAGTTCTCTTGCTATCTGTTCCACATTTGCAGTGATTTCCTCCACTGAAGTCTTGAAGCCCTCAAAGTCATCCATGAGGGTTAGAGTCAACTTCTTCCAAACTCCTATTATTGCTGCTATTTTGACCTCTTCCCATGAATCACAAATACTCCTGATGGCATCTAGAATGGTAAATCCTTTCCAGAAGGCTTTCAGTGTATTTTGCCCAGATCCATCAGAGGAATCACTCTCCGGCAGCTGTAACCCTAACAAAATATATTTCTTAAATAGTAAGACTTGCAAGTCAAAATGACTCCTTGATCCATGGACTGCCAGAATGGGTATTTTGTTAGTAGGCATGAAAACAACATTAATCTCCTTGTATATCTCCATCAGAGTTCTTGGTGGTACCCTGTCAATGAATGGTAATATTACATATTTTGAAAGGAATCTTTTTTTCTGAGCAGTAAGTCTCAACAGTGGGCTTAAAATGTTCAGTAAAGCATGCTGTAAACTGATGTAAACTGATCCAAGCTTTATTGTTCCACTTATAAAGCACAGGCATAGTAGATTTAATTAATTTAATAGCATCGGGCCAGGCAAGGTGGTTCACGCCTTTAATCCCAGCACTTTGGGATGCCGAGGTGGGTGGATCATGAGGTCAGGAGTTCAAGACCAGCCTGGCCAATATGGTGAAACCCCCATCTCTACTAAAAAAAAAATACAAAAATTAGCTGGACATGGTGGCGCGGGCCTGTAATCCCAGCTGCTCGGGAGGCTGAGGCAGGAGAATCGCTTGAACCCGGGAGGCAGAGGTTGCAGTGAGCCACGATCACACTACTGCATTCCAGCCTGGGTGACAGAGCAAGCCTCTGTCTCCAAAAAAAAAAAAAAAAGCATTAATTCCCCAGGGCCTTAGGATTTTCAAAATGGTAGATGAACACTGAACTCAAAGTCACCAGCTGCATTTGTCCCTTAAAGAGTCAGCCTGTCCTTTACCCTGTCCTTGCAGCCAGGCATTGTCCTCTCCTCTCTAGCTATAAAAGCCTTAGATGGCATTTTCTTCCAATATAACGCTGTTTAGTCTACAGAAAAATCTGTTTAGTGTAGTCACCTTCAACAATTATCTTGGCTAGATCTGGATAACATGCTGCTTCACCTAACACTCTTGCTTTTTTCCTTAAACTTCATGAACCAGCCTCTGCTAGATTCAAACTTTTTTTCTGCAGCTTCCTCGGCTCTCTTAGCCTTCATGGAACTAGGGAGAGTTAATGCCTTTCTCTGGAATAGGCTTTGGCTTAAGGGAATGTTGTGGCTGGCTCGACTGTCTGTCCAGACCATCACCAGCAATACAGTGAGAAAGTATAGCTGATATGTTCTCCATATCAGCAATAAGGTTGTTCCCTTTCTTTTCATTTGTGTGTCCGCTGGAGTAGCATTTTTAATCTTCTCAAACTTTTCCTTTGCATTCACAACTTGGCTGTTTGTTGCAAGAGGCCTACCTCTTGGCCTATCTTGGCTTTCACATGCCTTTCTCCCCAAGCTAAATCATTTCCAGCTTTTGAATTAAAGTGAGAGAACCTGAATCTTCCTTTCACTTGAATACGTAGAGGCCATTATAGAGTTATCCACTGGCCTAATTTCACTATTGTGTGTCTCAGAGAATAGGGGGGCTGAGAAGAGGAAGAAAAACAGGGCAACGGCTGGTCGATGGAGTGCTCAGAACACACACAACATTGCTCCATTAAGTTTACTATCTTCTTTTTTTT
>NW_016807677.1:8874057-8880374 GCF_001698545.2 Rhinopithecus bieti
TTTTTGGGATGGAGTCTTGCTCTGTCACCCAGGCTGGAGTGCAGAGGTGCAATCTCGGCTCACTGCAACCTTTGCCTCCTGGGTTCAAGCAGTTCTCCTGTCGCAGCCTCCTGAGTAGTTGGGATTACAGGCACATGCCAGCACACCCAGTTGATTTTTGTAATTGTGATATGTTTTTACTTAAAAATTCATGTACAAATTCTGTAAAGTGTAACTACAGGAATAAAAAATAATTGGGTGAATATTTACAAAATATTAACCTGAAGTTATTTCTGAGAAGGAGATTTCAGGTGGCTTTTTCTCTGTACTTTGCTTTTCTTAACCAGCTTGTACTACCTTAATAATTTAAAATAAAGTAGAAAAGTCAGCATTAAAATGAGATATTAATGCTCATCATCAAACTGTCAAGCACTTTCAAAGTTAATACTTCGTGGCTCAAACATGGGATGAAATCAGTACTCTGACTCTATGTTAATGGTTGCACATATCAATATAACTTTTCTGAAAAGCTTTTTGGCACAAAAAAACCTTAAAGTTTATTCTGTTTTATCACTACTTCTAGGAATCCATCCTAAGAACACAGATGTAGAAACAGAAATTTCACTGGGCTAGTCAAATAAAGCATTATGATATTAAAATATTGGGAACAAAAATACATGTCTAACTGAAATAGTAGAATGATTAAATAAAACAACACAATGTTAGAAATATTTTTAAGTGTCATGAGAAAATCCTTAGTGTACGTTAAATGAGAGAGCAAAGGTAGGATATCAAGTTCTATAAGTAATATAATTCTAATTATACTGGAAAAAGATGTATCTTTTTAGAACCAAACTACTAAGAAAGATGATTTCATTATTTTGCTTAAATCTCACAATAGTAGACAAATCTATTGACACATATTAGGTTACACAGACCTTGACACAGTCATGTGTCACTTGACAAAGTTATGTTCTGAGAAGGAACATAAGATGCCTTTCTTCCTTAGGTGATTTCTTCTTTGTGCAAACATCACAGAGTGTACTTACACAAACCTCTAGATGGCTATACAGCCGACTACACTCTTGGCTATATGGTATAGCCTATGGCCTTAGGCTACCAACCTGTACAGCATGTTACTGTACTCAACACTGTAGGCCACTCTTAACACAATAAGTCTTTGTGTGTCTAAGCATAGAAAAGGTACAGTAAAAATGCAGTCTATAAGATAAAAATGGTATACCTATATAGGGCACTTACCATGAATGAAGCTTACAGGACTAGAAGTTGCTGTGGATGAGTCAGTGAGTGAGTGGTGACTGAATGTGAAGGCCTAGGATATTACTGTACATTACTGTAGATTCCATAAACACTGTACACTTAGGCTATACTAAGTTTATCAAAAATATTTTTTCTTCAATAAATTACTCTTACTGTAACTGTTTTACTTTATAAATTTTTTCATTTCTTTAACTTTTGGACTCTTGTACTAACACTTAGCTTAAGACAGAAACACATTGTACAGCTATACAAAAATATCTTCTTTCTTTATATCTTTATTTTATAAGCTTTTTTCTATCTAGAAAATTTTTTACTTTTTAAACTTCATTTAAAATGAAGACACGAACACATACAATAGCCTTGGTCTACACAGGGTCAGGATCACCAAGATCACTGCCTTTCACCTCTACATTTTGTCCCGCTGGAAGGTCTTCAGGGGCGGTAACAGGCATTGCACTGCCACCTCCTATGATAATACGACCTTCTGAAATACCTCCTGATAGACCTGCCTGAAGCTGTTTTACAGTTAACTTTTTTTTTCGTATAAATAGAAGGAGTACACTCTAAAATAACAATAAAAAGTATAGTATAGTAAATAAATAAACCAGTAACATAATCGTTCATTATCTTTCTACCATCAGTAGCACAGTAGGTTTACACCAGCATCACCACAAACATATGAGTAATGCCCAGTGCTATGACATTAGGAGATGGCTATGACATCACTAGGTGACAGGAACTTTTCAGCTCTATTATAATCTTACACACCACTGTCATATATGCAGTCTGTTTTTAACTAAGACATGATTATGCAGTGCATGACTGTATTTGTTTTAACAGGGACTTAGCCTGGCTAAATTAATTGGAACCCTCATTCTGCTATTATTAATTGTGGGAACTCGGGTAAGTTATTTAACCACATTGTGGTTCGGTATTCTCATCTGAAAAAAGAGGTACTGAAATACCTCTTCATTAAGCAGGTAGTAAGCATTAAATGCATTAATATCATGTAGAGCACTTAGAAGAATACTTGGCACAATAAATGTTTCATAGCATTCTCAAACTTAAACCACAATTCAGTAAACCAAGTGACATCTAAACTGAGGCCTGAATAAGGTATGATCCAGGCAAAAGGTGAGGGAAGATAGTGTAAAATGTTCCAGGTAAGCAGGAAGACCGTGGGATTTTCTACTTATTCTATGTCCACCCTTAGGGATGTGATACTTATCTTAAAGGCAGAATGCTTTGAACGTTCAGATATCTGTTTATGAGCTCTGCTTTAGGCTACATCACTGGGCATAAGAATTATTGTCAGTGTTGTAATGTAAAACCATGTATATTATACTTTAGGGGAAATTAGTTTCCATTTTCCCTTAAGAAAGTAAAACAATCCTGTGATGATGCTAAGAATAATTAAACAGCGAGAAATTTGATGAGTTTTAAATGAGTTATCTCTGGATTATGGGACTACAGGTGTTTTAAAATTCTTTATACTTCTCTATATTTTCTAAATTTTCCCACAATAAGCACATTACATTTCTATAGTCTGAGAAAAGAGTTATAAAATCAATCAAAATTACTCATTAAAATGTTTGTTGCTTTTGAAAAGTGCTCCTTTTGTGAACTACACTGCTGTTACATCATTTGCCATGCTGGACTGAAACTGTCTTTTGATTTTTCTCTTTAGTGAACCCAAGCAACCTGGCAAAAAGACATGGTCTTTGCCTTTAACTTACCTGGCCAGACAGGATTTCTGTATTGTCCTATTACTGTTATACTTTATAGAGCAAAGACTTCTCGTCTTACCTACTCACTATGCATCACTTAATTTTCAAATGGTGTATGTCAACAAAACAACACACGTGATGACACACTTTTTAGAGAACAAACTAAAAACAGAATCCTACTGAGGCAGAACTGCGCAGTGGTTAAGATCATGGGTTCTAAAGTCAGACTGCCTGGGTCTGACCTTCCTTCTGCAACTTACCAGCTATATGACTTTGGGCAAGTTACTCAAACTCAGTGTCTCAGCTTCCACATCTATAGAATGGGGATAACAGAAGCAATGCATAAAGGTGTACAAGGGTTAAATGAGATAATGCATGTAGACTTAGCATGTTGTCTGGCACATCAGTGTATACACATGACTATTACTATGTCACCTATAAAGCAACAGTAGAGAATTGATACCACCACAACACAGATCTGAAAGTTATCTTTATGCTATCAGATGCCAAAAATTACTATGGTCAGACATTAATCCTATGAAAGTTTTAAACAAATCTTGAATCACCAAGAAATTAGAGATCTATTCTGGGGTGAAATAGACCTTTCTTAAAAAAAATCACATTCTTGATTGATCATCATTTCTCTGAACTATTAATTGAAAAACAGCAGCAGAGATTATAACGTGTTTTGTTGAATCTTCACACGTTTTTGCTTTGTAAAGTCATGAGATTTCATATGCTGCAGGCCCATGAGGCATATTAGCACTTAAAACACAAGAAGCTTATTTAGAACATTTGGTAGATTTACAATCAAATCCTGGAAATCTCAATATTTTAGGCTTAAATTTGGAATCCTGATTGAATTAATTTTCATTATTCACTGACCTCTTATTTACTTAATATTGCTCTAATAAAAAATCTACTCCAAAATTCTATTCGCCACCTTACCCACTCACTACTCCTGTCATCTGCCCCAAGCACCACATACTGGACCACCCACTCCCTGCTTTCCTGCCAGGGTTCACTGACTCATTTGGAAATGACTCCCAACCAGCTCTACCTACTCAAATCCTCCCTTTGAGGCACTCCCCAGTACCTGAATTTCTCACTTCTTTTTTCACGAAACTTAGTACATTCCACTTAGCATTATGTTCTGTTCATAATCTACCCTTTTAGAAGTTGGGGGCCTTACACAGCAGCTAGAGTGATAAGTAATTATTTGCAGAGGGAACAGAAGCATACCAGTCTCAAATGAGCAATAACTGCAGATTAGTGTTATTCTACATTCCAACAGTAAAAAGATACAAACATTCCCCACTCAATATCTTGTTTGTTTCTTAAAAATGTTATCAAATCAGAAGGAAAGAATCCTAAATTAATGTAAAAAAACGATGAAACAAACTAAGAAGTTATAACAGCAACACTTTTACATTTGTGATAGTAATTAAAATTAATGTAGCAACCACTGTGGTCTGCTAGAATGAAGACCTAGTTGTAGAAGGAGAAAAATGTTTTAAAGGTAAAATTTCTATTAACAACTTGGGATCCAATTTTGCAGATGTCGGTAACCCATGAAAACCTAGCGCCAAAGAATCCCATAATATAAAATAGGGTATTTATATATAGTCTGGTCATTAAAACAAAAATTTAGTAAAAGGAAGTGACTAATAAAAGGTCCCATCAGTATAGAAACATTCCAAGTTTCTGTTTCCTATCCTTTAATATTTCCCATTATACTAAAATAGTTCCATTAGACTTCCATTATTAAATAAAGGCTAAAAAACACCAATTTGTTGTTTATTTAAAAGTTCATTTTACTTTGGTTATAATGTTTTAAGTACTTTTATGATGACCAAACACTAGAAGTAGAATCTTGTAACTTACTTTGAAAGTAAAATTGACTCTTTCATGTAAAAATAATAAAACATTTTGAACTACGGGCACATAGTCAACAGGCCATTCTATTTTTATGGTACCATCAAGTAGACAGATTTAGGTAACTTGAAATAAGCATGCCAAATTGGAAGAAAACAGGTGAACAGGGGTCAAGTCAGAAATAGGCATCTTCCTGGACTTATCACACTAAGATTAATTTTACAAATCTTTGATGAAGCTATCATGTAGTCAAACACCAGAGAACACTAAAATCAAGAAACTGCCACTAAAATCAATTGTATATGTGATTAAAGAAATGGAAGTCATACCCTCTAAATCCTAAGTCCATTAAGACAAAAACATTTATAACACACTGTATTTATGACTTCTTGTGGTTCTTGCAAAGTCAAAAATTGTGTTTGAGGTTTATCTCGTTTTCCGTTTATAATATGCATTTTAAAAATACAAAAAACTCAAGCACGTAACAAGTGAAAAACTGAACAACGTTGCCAAATTTCTAAACATACAATACTTAGCTCCAATTATCTCTGCATCTATTCTAAAATGGTTTAAAAAAAGTCTGAATCAATAAGCGCCTGATGGGCCTGGGATACTCCAATACAGTCTTGTCAACCAATAGGAAAACTTTCCCTAAATCTGGATTCGTATTTCATCTCTTTATCACAAAACACCGAGCACAAACCGGGATTGTTAACGGATAACCAAATGGCAAGAACCCGAGAGAGAGTAATCAGTACTTGGATGTTAGGGCTGTTTTTAAGGGCTTTAAATGAGACAGCTTAGGGAAGAAAAGCGGGATTCATTTCCCCAAGTTCTATTTGTAACACTTCTTAGTAGGGAGTTAAAAATGTGAACTAGCAGCGCTAAAATGAACGCAGCGTGTAAAAGGGATCTGGACTGGAGCCTGGGGGTGAAGGAGGGACGAGGAGGGAGTGAGGGGCTTTCTTGACGCCCGGCCTGGGGGTGCTGGCGATCTGGTTGGAGGGATGGATAGTAAAGCCAATAGCCGGGGCTGGATCTGAGATAACAAGTGATGCCTCGCCCCACGAGCGCGCGCGAGTCTGAGCCGCGGGGGCAGCGCAGTGTGTCCGTTTCCATCCGCGGCGCCCGAGCCCGCCTCCATGTTCGGGATCTATGCCCCCGGGCGGGCGGACGGGGACCGGTGCCCTAGGCCGCGGGGCCGGGAAGCCCGGCCTCACCTCGCCCGAAATCCCGGCGGGGACGGCGTTGCCCGCGGGGAGGATGCGCCGGGCTTTCCGCTCGGCCCCACCTGAGCGGCGGGAGCTCGGCGACTCGACCTCCGGAGCCCGACCCGCCTGGGCCTGGAGATCACCCGGCGCGGTCGCCGCGGCTCCGGCGCCCTCCACCCGGCGCCCGGGCGCGGCCCCGTGGCCCTCCCCACGACCGGCTCCCCCAGGACCGCATTCGTCGCCG
>NW_016807677.1:8883669-8940573 GCF_001698545.2 Rhinopithecus bieti
TCGGCCCTGCCCGCCGTCCGTGCCGCTGCTCCGCGGGCGAGAGCGAACCCGGCTCCGCCGCCTCGCTCTGCGCTCCTCGCCCGCCCGCCCGCAGCCACCGCAGCCGCGCCGCTTCCTCCTCCCCTTCCCTCTTTTCCTTCTCCTCCGTCGCCGCCTCTGGAGCCGAGGTTGGCAAACCAGCACCTGCTGCTGGAGAACGCCGAGAACTGAAACAGGAAACCCCGAGCCAAGGGGAAAACCCGGGAGGCGTGGAGAGGGGTGAGGGGAGCTGCTAGAACCTGTCGGGCTCGACCCAACCGCTGGGGCTGCCCGAGGTTCCCGCGCCGCCTCCCCTCGTGCCCATTCCCTGCCCCGGCCCAACCCAGGGGTCCCGACCTCCCCGCGCCGCTCCCCCGGCCTGGTGCAGGACGGCACCTTTCCGCTCGGCGACACCTTCTCCACCCAGCAATAACACGGATCATGTCCCGGGCGGTCAAGGAGATCGACGGGCAGGTTCCCCGTGGTTGTTTACTTATCAGTATTCCATGATGAGGAAAAACCACACCCTGCATTAGCAAGGCCAATAAAAGAATTTAAACAAATGACTGTTGGGATTTCACCCAGGGGTAGGACTTCTTTCAGCAAGGAAATTGGCTTTGATGGAAATGGCAATCAAAGTGTCAAAATCGAGCTTGAACCCAAGATCCATCCAGATCTCTTTCAGGAGATAGGAAGGAAACAGCCCTTTGCACAGAGGTGGGCGCCTGAGTCGCAGGCTGAAAAGCTCCGGGAGCAGAGAGTCTCTACTTGTGTGAATCCTACAACACCCAGCACAAACTAAGTCAATGTTTCAGAAATGTTCAAATAACCTTATTCACCCGCCCTTGGAATCATTACCAGGAGCCTCACGCCTAGCCTTGGGCAGGATGAGTCTGCTTCTGGAGTGAGAGGGAGGGACACTGAATGGGTTGTGCCCCTACCATGTGCCACTTGCCAAATAGCCTGCTTTAAATCCACTGTCCCATTTGTCACCACAGTCATGTGAGCTGGGTATTAGGAACCCCTTTATCCATCAGAAAATCGAGGTTAGAAAATTTACCTGCAGTTACACAGCTTGAATGTGAGGTATTCAGGTCTGCTACATCTAAAGGACGCGTTTGTTTCACTGGACCACGATTCATGCCTTTGATCACACTTTTCACCTTTCATAAAATTGGTTATTGCCTCTGAATTGTTTTCAGTAGGGCGTATATATGGTTTAAGCCTGAATCTGTTGAATTTGCTTGGACTGCCTAATGGTATTCATGATTTTTTGGGGGGGGGGTTCAAACTTGTTAATTTTCAGTTTAATATTCTCTACCAAATATAGGATTTTACGGCTCAGTTGGGCAGCACAGATGTCCCCATCTTTTTGGTCAGCATCAGTTGCTCTTTATCTGTTGATGATGGGGTCCCAGCTGAGAGTATCCAACTGGCTGGTGCACATGGGCATCGTGACTCTGCCTGTGAGATGAAAGGAGTGTGTCTTACTGAGCTTGTTTTCCACGTCAGTAGGCCAGTCGTGAAGCTGATTAAATAAAATTGCAGGTAGGCAGGTAGGCTGGCTTCTCTGGTTCTCTGGTCCACACGTTTTTTTTTCTTTTAGAGTCTGGCCCAGTCGCCCAGGGTGGAGTGCAGTGGGGCGATCTCAGCTCACTGCAACCTCCGCCTCTGGGGTTGAAGTGATTTTCCTGCCTCAGCCTCCCCAGTAGCTGGGATTACAGGTGTGCACCACCACACCTGGCTAGTTTTTGTATTTTTAGTAGAGACAGGTTTTCCCCGTGTATGTGCCCAGGCTCGTCTCAAACTCCTGGCCTCAAGTGATCCGCCTTCCTTGGCCTCCCAAAGTGCTGGGATTACAGGCGTGAGCCACTGCGCCCAGCCAGGTCCACATTTTTTCATACCACCCTGAAGCCCCTTAGGAAGATTGGTAGCCTGCTGTCTGCAGCCGGGTCAGATTTTATTGGCAGGAAAGTAGGGGCTGGGAAAACAGCCCCTTTACATTGTGCCAAAACCTTAGAGGTCTCTGGAGCAGAGTTAGAGGCCCTTAATCTTAGGATCTCTAAGGGACTTAGCAGGGACTTAGAATGAGGCTGTTTGATGGTAAGTGACAGCATCTATGGCTTGATTTAGTGATGCCAGGAAGCTCCCCCATTCCGCAGTCTTCTGCCCACACTGTCTACCTCTTACCTTGTAATCCCACAATTGACTCAGCTGAACTCCATTCAATATTGATTAATGCTGGTTAAAAATCAAGGTAAAAGAGATGCGTAATAATTATAATAACTAACATTTAATGAATGCTTACCATGTTCCAGATACTATTCTAAGCACTTTGCATGCATTGTCTCATAAAATGCCCACAAAATCCCTGTAAGGAAATACCTACCACTATTTCCATTTCACAGACGAGACAATTAAGACCAAGATTATAGTCAGTAAATAACAGTGCATGGGCTAAAATGCAGTCAGTTTGACTCTAGAAATCAGGACCCATTATGTGAATAAGATACAGTAACTGCCCTTATTACTTTACTATTTATTTGGAGAAATAAAAACACATGAAAAGTTAAAAGAAAACGAAGAAGAGAAGATAATTTGGAAGTGTCAAATGTGAATGTAGGTAATAAATCCCATGAGGTATCAGAAGACAGAGGAATCAGTTTAGGTTGGGGTGGTTAGGAACACTTACATAGAAGATGAATCTGCGTTTCAAAAAGGGGAGATTTGAGCTGGATTATGATGAATGAGTAGTATTTTGATACGTGGAGAGGAGAAGGAAGGGCATATTCATAGAATTGACAACATATACAAAGAGTGCCAGGGCAATTTGGGGAACAGGATAACAAAAAGTTGAAAAGGAAGAGTGGAACAAAATTACAGAGATCTGCAAAACAAGCAAGGAATACACCTCACTCACGCACAGAGTGAGAGTGCAAGAGAGAGAAAGAGAGAAAGAATTTGGCCCCATGTAGTCTATGTACCAGTAGGGAATCTGGAAGGATTTTGGTCAGAAAGTGATGTGGATAATGTCCCATTAGAGGAATACCAATATTATCATGGTCACTGGATGGTTTGGAAAACGGAGGGAAACAAGTTTGCAGGTTAATATGGGAGAATTGACCTGAAATCATGAAGTGGACAGTGAGGGAGGGAAGAGAAGAAATGGGCTAGTGAGACATTGTGGTATACGAATCATAGAGGCTTTGTGAACGATTGAGTGCACTTGGTGGAGATGGACTTAAGAAAAAGAAGAAGTCTAAAATGACTTCATGGGTGTGAATGTGAAACCTGCAGTATTACTAACGGAAAAAGGGGGCAGTGTATGGGTATAGAAATAACTTTTTAAAATGTTCAGAATAGTTTGGCTTTAGGTGTGTATTTGAGATAACAGCAGGATATGCATGTGGAAATATTTTATGTCCTATCTCAGAAAGGCAGATAGTTCAGTAAATGAGAGTATTCATTATCTACTATTGAGAGCATCAGTATGAAAAGTTAAAATTGTCACTATCATAACAATAACCAGGCATGGCTGTTCATCTTTAATAAAGCAGAGTGGAAAGAAAATTTCAAATAAACATAAAATGTTTATATGACTCACTATTAAATAGGCATTAGGGAATTCCACTCATATTCTGTTTTTACCCCCAAATTATATTTACTTAGACAGCGAGAGCGAGAGCGAGAGCGAGAGAGAGAGAGAGAGAGAGAGAGAATGAATGTATCGGGAAGAATTTTCATGAGTTCAGAGGATGTTAGGATACTGAAAAGAAACTTAGAGATTATTGCAAAATTGAGGATCAAATTCTGAACATCTGATAGTAGACTTCAAAACAGGCATTAGGCAAATATGGCACTTTAGCTATTATTGATTCTGGATAACTAAATCTTTTTTAGTTACAAAGTTAAGTCTGGACCTTGGATTGCGACTTGGAATTGTACATAATTAAAGAACTCTAGTGGCTGTGGCTTCAGAGTAGGCAAAATCTAGGAATAAACTCACTAGTAAAAAGCAAATGCTTTGGAAAGAGCAGCTAGAGGGAGAATGGTCACAAAGGCAGCAGTCCTGCCTTCTAAAATATGGCTCTTAGGTAGACTTCCACACACCTAGATTCACATTTGAGCCTTAAAAGGTAGAGTTTCAGATCCTCCTCACATCTCACCTTGGCTGCCTTAGCCCAGAACTTCCAATTACCTTGTCACCTTATCTAAGACCTCCTGGGGCTTCAGATGGTCACCCTCAGGTGGCACATCTCCTGGCAACTGCTTTTAGTTCTATTTAGAGGTTTCCCAGTGGTGTCCTTAGGAGTTTTCTCGTTGAAAATGTGTGGACCCCATGGCTACCCTTGGTGTTGCAGGAGAGTTCTGTCTCCTGCTTTCATGTCTCACGCCTCTGCCATTTCTGCCAAAACACTTACCTTAGTTGAAGCAATATCAGCAGTCCCCCGGAGGCGCCTTCACCTCTGTCTCTTTGGCCAGCACCTGATTTCCTCTAATTGAAGAGCTTCACACACATAACCAGGTGACTGGTGTGATGTTTCATTCACAGTTTCTTTTATGTCTTTTAGAGAAGTTCTGGTTAATTCCAACAACCCATGAAACGTCAAGCATTACTACATTACAATCATTTACTAAGCACCTGCTGTATATAAGACAGACACTGAGGGCTGAAATACATCCTTGCTTATGAGCTTCAGTGACTGGCTAGAGTTCCTTTTTAGTACTGAGTTCTCAGGGAAAGGAAACTAGAGGACACAAGAAATGTGCTGCTGACCAGTCTCAGGGCTTCTTTCTTTTGATGGGTAACCACAAGATTCCTTACCAACAGCATGACTCTGTTTTTTCCCCAGTATTTGCAGGAGGCTACCAGAGAGACAGAATTGCAAGGTTTTAAATATGCTAGTGTCATGAAGTCATGTGCTGGATTTTCTACCTGAAACAGAGAGTGCGACTGCCCTCCTATAGCCATGTTTGGCCAGTGTAGGAATTTTGAGAACAGTGAACACTTAATACTCAGATGGCATTTTTGCCACCCTGACAAGGACCATACTTGCCATTCCATTGTGGTTCGCCTTGCCCAGAAGTTTTAAAATTTTTCTTTCAACCTGTGATTTCAAGTGCACTACAGCGTCCTCTTCACCTATACAAGCATCTGTTGTTTTAAAAGGAAACTGGTAAGTAGAATTAGAAATATACAAAATTTAGATAGTTAAAAACAGAGTTATAGAATTTGCAGGTTAGAGTAAATCTTCTGTTAGAAGACTGTATTGCAGAAATGTTAATTGTAACATTATTTGCAAAGACAAAAAGTATTAGGATCAGTCTAGATGTCCATTAATAGGGGACTTTAAATAAATTGCAGTATCTCCATACATTGAAATACCATTCACCTGTTAAAGAGAGTGGTGTGGCTTTATATGTGTGGATAGGCTTCAAGATACATTGTTTAGTGAAAAGGGAAGGTAAAGACCAATGTCTACCACCATTCATGTAAAAAAAAAAAAACTCTGTGTTTGCTTATATATGCATATAATATCTCTGATGAACACACAAGAAACTGGTAAAGCTGGTTGTCTCTGAGCAGAAGAACTGGATAATTGGGAAGAAAGGGTGGAGAAGAGTCTCACTTTTACCCTATACCCTTTCATAGCTTTTGAATTTTAAATTGGGCACTTGAATTTGCTATCAAAAATATTTTTTAAAAAGGCTGCATTTATTGGTGATGTGTGCTCTGCCCATGCCTTTCTTTTGCATTCTGTGAATAGCCAGCCACTATTTTGTTCAAATAGTAGCCCAGTCACAAGGAAGAGGAAGTTATAGGAGTCCTGTGAGTTGCACGTGTGGAGGCTGGGGCTTCCCAGACAAGGGAAAGGTCCCTATGATCATATGGAAGGGGACATCCCATTATTGCTCAAGGATTCCCAGCCAGCATTAACGGAGTTAGTCATTGTTTTTACAACTTAATTGTCAAAAGCTCTAAACTCAGATTCTATGAAGATTTTTGCTGGGAACTGCTTTACCCAAGGGGAATATCCAGGGATGTTCTTGTGGGCAGACACAGGAGGAAGTGCACAGAAGCTGGAGGTATCACAGTGGGTCAGCTGTAGGCATGGGGCCGAGGGAGCACATGTGTTTGTTCATAACATTCATCACCTCGAATTGTATTTGCTTATTTGATGTATTATTGATCTTCTCACATGGGAATGTAAGCTCCCTGAAGCCAGGAGCTCTGTCTGTCTTGCTGCTTGTGTTGCCCTTAGTTTTTCTGTACCTGGCATGTGGAAGACACACAGGTTGGCTATGGACAGTGGGAACCCCGATGACTCTCCAACCTGTGGCTGCTTGTTTAAACAATAATTTGTTAGAAGGTAGTAAAGACATGGCTATGGGAACTAGGATTTAGGACTCCAGTCTCTGAAAGATAGGATTCAAATCTCAGAGGAATTGGGGAATTAGAAAAATATTCAAGCATGAGGGAACAAGGAAGGAGCCAACTACCGAACTAGCAGAAGAAGGCAGGGATTTGGTTAAAAAAGAAAAAGACAAGCAACTGACTAGCAAACAAATTAAGACAAAACAATCCTCCAAACAAACAGCAAATAGCACAGCAATAAAATAGGAGAGAAAGCCCATAATTAGGGCTGCAGTTTACAGGAACAGCAGGATTATCAGCAGGGCAGACTTGCTGCCAAGTCACTGAACCACCAGAGACTTGAGTAATTGGGATGGATCAGGCCACTTGACTTAGGGTCTATATTGTCTTCAGAGTCTAGGATGGGGGCAGGTAAATGAGCTTAGTGACTAAGGACAGAGGCATGGAGGGGAAACAAGCAATCTAGTCCCAGGTACTCACTTTCAACTTTAGAGCTGGAAGTCAATGGAAGATGTACACTTACAGCTATTTTTGATTGAACACTGAATTCTAGGAAATTTTCAGCCCAAGAATATCCGGAAGGAGTCAGAAATAGGGAATCTAGCCAGAAAGGAGATGTTAAGCACATCTCTATGAGTCCTATAAGCAAGTGCCATTGGCCTTGGTAGGCAGCAATTGAGGCCAGAGAGATAAATAGGCCAGAGCCATCCAATAGTTTTTAATGGTTTCGGTGGGTTGCAGATCACATTCAGGGATTTGGTGGAGGTGAGCTCTGACCTTAGAGGAGTGATTTGTCTTCTGCCCTTTCTGTTCTGTGGTCAGTCTAGAGCACACAGGTTTAACCTTACAGACAAAGGTAAGTCCGGCTATACTTTGGGATACGTTAGAGTCATTCACCTATTCCTATGTCTCATGGTCCTTCATTTTAGTCAAAAGTCTTACTTTATTTGAAACCATATCAGTAGTCCCCTGAAATGTTTCTCCAGCTCTTCACTAGTTATGTGACTTACTCTAATGTTTGAGTCTTATACACAGACCTCTGAAGATTCATTAAGAAGGGCTAGGCCTTCTGATTCATTCTTACAAGCATCTATTTTTAAAAGTGAGCATTGTCTGTCTTTGGCAGTCCCTACTTTCTAATGGAGATTTTGCTAGAGAAATACAGAAACTTGTCATTTTATTTTGGATAACTACAAGAGGCAGTTAAATGTTCAGTAAGCTTTGGCAAGGACAACTTGTTTACGAGAAGACACTGTTCTGATGAAATGTACTACCACTGCTTTTTGTGGCTTACTTTGCTAAAACATATGTCTGCAAGAGCATTTTAGAGTGTTGGTAGGATAGTGTCTGTGTAATTACTTGTATTATCTTAATGGTTGGTTCTCCATGTACAAAAATGGGAGCTGGCTTTTTCTAAGACTCTTTTATACATATAGCCAACCAATAGTTAAATTGAGGCTCAAGTGCTTCATCTGTATGGACCTAGAAGAAGGTTAACGGAGATGGAGTTTACTGCCTTTAACATCTGGTAAATTTTAGTATTTTAATATATTATTTTAAATTGTAACAGAAAAGCATGCTCATTATAGAAATTTTTTAAGAAACATAAAGTTTCAAAAATGCAGATGATCTCTCATCCCATTTATCCCAGAAAGATAACCAACCACCTCTTCTTTCATTGTCTTCATGCTATGCCTATGTTCTACTACTTTTTTGATTTTATTCAATCAAACAGCTGTTTGTTGAGTGCTGGCACTGGACTCAGAATCATTGAAAGAAAGGACATGGCCCATATCTTAAATAAATTTAATATTTTCTTGGAAAGTAAGAGATACATCTGGGGGAAAAAGGTCTGGAGAAAACACTAAATTAAATATAATGAAGTGCTAAACTTGCCTGAGTTAAGGGTGAACTCAGTCACCTGGGATCCCAAGGGCTTGTTCTCAAAATAATTCTCTGTCCATCTTGTGGATTTTTTCATTAAATGAATGTTTACTGAGCATCTGCTGTGTTCTGGGCACTATTTGGATGCACCACTGCTTCCTAAGTCAGACTTGGAGAATTCCTAAGTTGAAGGCAGGTGCTGCTTTCTTCAGTCTATCCTGCCAACCCCTCATCTTTTACAGCTCTCTCCTTTGCTTATTCTCCACTAGACACACTGACCTTACTGTTCTTTTTGTCTCTCTCTCTCTCTCTGGAGCCTTCCCTGCCTACCCCCCCACAAATCTACAAGGCTTATTCTTTAATGTCCTTTGGATTTCTGCTCAAATGTCACCTTATTAGAGAATCTTTCCCTCAACACTCTATCAGAATATCACACGTATCTTCCCTCTCTCTGCATTCTGGTCATACCCATCTCCTGAACTCTGATTTTTTTTTTTAGCACATATATTAGGTGATTATAAGTGTGAATACACACACACACACACACACACACACACTTGCTGAGAAGGGGGCCAGATAGGATGCTTATGGCTTCAACCTTCACTTAACACAAGCTGAAAACTACAGACTCATGATACTATCAAGATTTTGATGGCTGGGGAAGAGATCAGGATCAGAATATAAGTATGGTAGATTCTGTCTTGTTAATAAATAAATTATAGGAGAGGCAGAGTAGTGGTATATGAATGGAAATTTGTTTGCCAAAGGTGAAAATGTAGGAAAGTTTATTTGAATAAAATAAAAAAAGAGAACAGATATGGCATCACTGTTGGGATATATCACAGGAAATATCGCAGACAGATGGTAAATATATAGGTGAGACTTTCATCAGAGAGATCCCTAAATGGGCACAGTGAGAAACAGCAGTAAGTGAAGTCTTTAGATATCTAGGAATCTGTTGTACATTACAATCAGCCAGAAGCAGATTGTCTCATAAAGTCATGGCTTACCCTGTGGATTCTGTTTTCCTTTGGCTTCCTTTGGAAGAAGAAGATACCACTTCTTACCTGGATCCTCCCCTTACTATCCTTATCAGTCTCTTTGGGGTTTTTCTTTGTATGTTTAGGCCTACAACGAATTTCTCTCGATCTATTATCTTTTGGCTCCACCCACATGCCCTGGCTTTTCTCACACATTCCTGTGTTGTCAGCTACTACCTATGTTCTGATGATTGCCAAATCTATCACTGTAGTCCATGGTACCTGGCACGGAGTAAGTGTACAATAACACCATCACTTGATTATTCAAAATTAATAAATGGGTTTTGTTGAGCTTCTACTGTGTGTCAGCTACTGTTGTAGGTGTTGGAAAAGTTTCCTGCTCCAATACAGCTTATATACCCAACATACAAATAAAGACACAAAATGTACACATAAACAAATGAACAAAATAATTTCACATAATAGTAACTGCTCAGAAGAAACAAACTAGAGTGGAGTACTGGCAGGTCTGGAGCTGGCATGTGGGTGGTAATCAGAGAAGGCATCTTTCAAATGCCATTTGAGCTGAAATGATGTTCAGGAGCCAGCCTTGCAAAGCAATTTCCAGGTGGAGCATATAGCAAGTGAAGGAGCCTCCAGACAGTATAAGCAGTGTATTGGAGCTTGGTGAGGGAGGGGAGTGTGACCTCCGTAGAGGTGGCCCCTTCAGTTGAGTCCTGGGCTGAGCAGTTTACCTCAGGAACCCAAGTCTTCCCATTGTCTTACCCCTGGCCAGCCTCACTTATTTACCTTACTTGCCTGTTGCTTGTAAACATTTATGTTCATGTCCCTTTCCTGCTCTTGATAAATTGCACTGGCAGTTATCAAAAGCTCCATGTTTCACTTTACTTCCTGGCCTTCACATCAGCTGCTCTCTCTGCCTGCAACACCTTTCTCCTCACAGCTCTGTGAATAAAGATTTAACTCGGCATTTCGTTCCATTCTAGGAAGCATTCTTTGATCTCATCTCTCTGGGTTAGATGTCTTTCCTCTATACTCTCAGAGTACCGTGTGATAACCAAGGCACAGAAAAGTTGAATAACTTGCCCCAAATCACATGACAGAGACAGGATTTGAAGTCAGGCAGCCTAACCTTATTCTTCACAGCCTCGTGAGGCGTGGTGGTTAGGAGAGTTACATGGGTGATGCAGCCACGGCTTAGGACAAGCCATGACCTTTAGAAAATAATCAATGTTAGGTCTAATTACAGAGACAAGCTCTGTTCCTGAGGCACTTACGGTTAAATGAGGGAGCTAAAAGCCTAGTAAACAAATGAAAAAGTTGGGAGAAAACAATTTGAAATTCTAGAAAAATTTTTACTATAGTTTTTATTGTTTCTCTCATTTGTATCCCTTTCTTAAGTACTTGCCACTAATAACGGTGATGATGAAATTCTTTGAAGAAGAAAATATTTGAGAAAGAGAACGTCTTGTGAACAAAATGATGAATTCAGTTTTAGACATGTTGACCCTGAGATACTTCTGGAATATCCATTTAGAGATGAGCAGTAGGCTGGACAAATGGCAGCACAATTCACCCTGTTACTTAAGCATCATCCTTGATTCTTCCCTTCCCTCACTTCCACATCTAATTCAGCAACCGGGCCTTGTTGGTTCTGCTTTCAAAATATATCTGTAATCTGCCCTCTTCCCTTCTCTACCACAACCCTAATCCAAACCAACACTATCTCCCTGTGCCTCTCTTTCTCTATCTGTAAAATGGGGATAGTGTTTACCTTACGGGATTGTCGTGAGCCTTCAATAAAATAATTTATGTAAAACACTCAGCATATTACCTAGAACATAGAGGAAGGAGGCATCAAAAAATAGAGAGAGGACCAAGATTGTGTGGAGCCAAGGAATCAAAGGAGTAAACATTTCTAAAAGAGAAATGTTTATCAGAAGTTAAGAAGATTGGGAACTTCCAAACATGTAATATCTTGTTCTGTTAGGACATGTTTTCCTAAGAGTGGTGAAATAGAAAGTTGAACAAGGTTATTCTACGCAATGAGTTAATCAGAATAGTGCATATAATTATCCCCAGAAAGATTGAGTCAACTGGAGTCTCTTGATTAGAAGCAACAAAAGTCAGCTAGAATCTGGTTGACTCAGATCACCTCTGTTGAGTCAAAAGTTTTTGTGCCAGGCCATCTCACAGGCTGCTGACCAATTTGTGGATTGGCTTTTTTTGGGGTCAGTTACCCAATCCTGTTCAATCCGTGGAGACCAGAGAGGGGTATAACAAAACCACCATGGTCAGCTAGGGCTGCCCTTGGGGCTCCAGATGGAAGTTTTCCTTAGAAATGGCTCTTGGCTCTGGATATGGCAGGCATAGTTATGTTGAGGAAAGGAATGAGGTTTGAAGTCTAATGCCTGGTTTTGAGTCCCAACTATGCAGTTCCAGTTGGGACCAGCTGTATGCTGTGAATAAGTTAGTGAATTTCTCTAATGCTTGGTTTCTCCTTTAATAAGCAGATATGTTCAAAATGCAGCTGGGTGTGGTGGCTCCCAGCACTTTGGTAGGCTGATATGGATGGATCACCTGAGGTTGAGAGTTCAAGATCAGCCTGGCCAACATGGTGAAACTCCCGTCTCTATTAAAAAGACAAAAATTAGCAGGGTATGGTGGCAGGTGCCTGTAATCCCAGCTACTTGGGAGACTGAGGCAGGAAAATTGCTTGAACCTGGGAGGCAGAGGTTGCAGTGAACTGAGATGTGCCAGCCCCAGCCTGGGTGACAGAGTGAGACTCCATCTCCAGAAAAAAGATATGTTTAAAATGCCATAGATGTTTGCTTTGGAAAGCACTTTATAAAACACAACCACCCTGAATCATCCAGGTCCTGAATAACCTTTTAACTTAGTAAGACAAACATTTTTAAATGGAATTATTAAGTTAATTGTTAAAATCCTTTGTTAAGATACTTTGTTAAAGTGGCACTACTCTCTGGGAATAGGATGGATATAATTTTCTCAGATGGTTTTCTTTTCTTTCAGAATTATAGGAAGAAGAAATTCCTTAATGCTAGTGAGAGATAATATTTGGCCAACTCCAGTCAGAACAGTCTACACATGCACAAGTCCCTGCTATGATTTTATTTCCTAAGAATTAGGTTGAAAGGCAGTAGACTAGCCAAGACTCTCCTTTTTAAAGAAATTAATTATTTTTATTAGCAATCATTATGTCTACTTATGGTGTATGATGTGATATTTTGATATTTGTATATATTGTGGAATGACTATGTCAAACTAATTAGCATATGCATTATCTCACCTACTTTTTTTTGTGGTGAGACATTTAAAATCTACTCTCTTAGCAATTTTTAAGTACTGTGTACAGTATATTGTTAAGGATCTTCTTTAAAGAAGCAAAATTGTACTAAGGAACTCTTGACAAGAAAGTGGAAAGAGAATTAATAAAATGAGAGCAAGTTCAACAGGGCCAGAAGTTGACCTAGGATTTCTTTTCTTTTCTTTTCTTTTTTTTTTTTTTGAGACAGAGTCTTGCTCTGTTGCCCAGGCTAGAGTGCAGTGGCATGATCTCACCTCATTGCAACCTCCACCTCCTGGGTTCAAGAGATTCTCCTGTCTCAGCCTCCCAAGCAGCTGGGATTACAGGTGTGCATCACCACACCCAGCTAATTTTTGTATTTTTGGTAGAGACAGGGTTTACCATGTTGACCAGGCTGGTCTTGAACTCCTGACCTCAGGTGATCTGCCCACCTCAGCCTCCCAGAGTGCTGGGATTACAGGCGTGAGCCACTGCCCCAAGCCTGACCCAGGATTTCCAAGATGTTCTCAGTGGTTGCGAATTTCTCCCAAAGCCACGCCCCCTCAGTGGGCCAGTCAGCTGTGGAGAGTGAACAGGCTGGAAGCCATAGTATGGTATGAGGACTGTAGAGGTAAGAGAAAACAGCTAAATGCTGATGCACATTACATATTAATTCACAGTCATTGCTTCCTGGAAACTACATTCTGGAATTTAAAGTGAGAATGCCCCAAACTCACAGCACATGTTTTTGCAATCTCAAGGCTGACAATTGCCTTGCCATTGCAAAACTTGTGTTTCTGTGTCCCTTTCTCTCTTAACTAATTAGCCTATGCATTACCTTGACTTGCTTGAGAAACTGCCTCATTCTGCAAACTCTAATATATAGCTGAAGTAAATATTTTAAAAAATAAATATTGAACCTTTAAAAAATGTTCATTTTTTTTTTTATTTTGAAAAATGTCCAATATTTTTTAAAGTAAAAACAATGAAATAATCAGGATTCTGGTCCCATGTGATAGAATTTATTAAAGAATATTGGTATGCCTGACAATCTCTAGAAGTGCTGGAGAACTGGGCTTGGAGACTGTGGAGCCTGGCACTATGACCAACATTATGAAACATAAGTATTCCAGGAAGATATCAATGCCTCTGCCAATAGGCACTGACACCACAGCTTGTCTTACCTCGAGCCTGATGCAGGCACTAGAGGTGGCCCCTAGAATTGCTATGCTTGCTGCTTCTGCAAAATGAATATAGCCTCTGTCCCTGCTGTTGCCAGAATGGACTCCTTGAGGTTCCTCCTTCTTTGGTCATGACCTCTGGGTTCAAAATGTGAGGGGAGTGAATCCAATCAGATGACTCAAAGTCACGTGCCAGCATCCTAGCTGCAAGAGAGGTCAGGCAAGCTAGTACTTAGAATGTTCAGCTTCTAGAGTGGGAGGTGGGCTCTGCCTCATGAGGTTTCTCATGCATAGGTAAGGGTCTTAGATTCTGGGGAGCCAAAAACATTAAAAATATACACAAGGTTTGTCTTCTAAGAATGCTTGATTTTGGTTAATAAGCCCTTGATTTAGTTAATACAAGATATTTTGACACACAGCCTCTAATATTTTAGATATTTCCTTTATGGCTCTCAATTTTTGTTGGTAATTCCTGCAAGGTCCCCAAGAAAATGACTCACTAGAGCCTTTTACCTAAATAATTTTTCTCAGGAATATTATATAAATAGTATTTTAGTTCAAAATCTTAACATTTACTAGCATTAAAATCAAGATATGTTTTGGTTGCACAAATATAATTGTTAATATATTGAATAATTAGCCATAAAAATAGTGAATCAATTGGACACTTTTGTATTTAAAATATGCCAAAATTACATAGCATTAAAACATGTATTATCATGATAATATACTAAACAAGGAAGGAGTATCACAATAAATATTTTATTTATTCTTATATATTTTTTAGATTTCTGTCTGGACCTCTGACAATATACAGATGCAGTGAAGAAGATTCAATCTCTTTTTGTTGCTGGTGGACTATTTTTGTAGTCCAATATCTAGACTAATAAGAAGCTGTCTTATCAAAGCTACATAATAGTCATTTCACAATTGATTAGCAATGCTAGTCGTGATGCAGATACATGCCACATGTAAAAATTTCTAATATCTATGGCCACTGTTTATTCTCTTCAAACTCCTAGTGTAATTAATTTAGAAGTTAGGAAATTTATAAGCCAGATGGGAATTAGACTATGCTCAAAAGCCCAGGAGATTTTTGTCCATATGTTTTTGGTTGTTCCATAGTGAGACCATATTTTCCCTAGTGATGTTAATGAAAGGATGAGTGGCCTTTCGTTGGTGCTTACTCAGTCTTTGTCTTTCCTGTGAGTCATTATTGTTTTCCAGCTAGATACTGTGGCCAGACCCGCTTTCAATATGTCATTTTCATTCATTTGGAAACTAAAGAGCTGTGCTTTGCACCACGTCCTTGATGTCAGCAAAGCCAGCTCTGTTGGACTAAAATGCAGAGACATGTTTGCAGCTAGTGCAAAGAGCTGCAGGCTGCCTATCTCAGGGAAACAGCTGCGTGGAGCATGTTAAAAGCTCCATTCAGAAGAGTTTAAGGACCGTATGCCTGAAGCTATCAGCACCTCAAGACTGGCCTTGGTAAGAAAGCTGGTCTTCATCTTTGTGACTTGGAAGTACAGAATGTACCATGTAGGGGAGATATGAACTCCCTGTAAAATAGTGACATGACATATATCCCTAAGTGTCCCATGGGATGGTCATCTTGTAAGGGATCAATGAGTTAATACATGTAAAACAAAAAGATTCTTTGTTATTAAAATGATCTAAGCTTTTCTTATATGTTATCTCATGCAATCTTTATAACCACTCTATTCAGGTTAAGGAAACCAGGTCTAGAGATGTGAAGTAGATTTCCCAAGGTCACATAGCTAGTCAGTGACTGAGTTAAAATTCAAACTCAGTTCTGCCTGACAATCAGAGCCCTTACCCTTTACTAATGAACTCAGATTCAAACACCTGGAATTATATTCTGTTAGAGACAGCAGGGGCAAAGTACTGTAGTTCACATGGAAAGAAAAAAAAGTATGAATTAACAAGAACTGTCCTGAGCATGCCCTAGTGTGATGCTCAGATAAAGGAAGGGACCCCTGCTATACAGTTTGGAAGTTCCAGAATGGAGACAGTTGAGCTGTGTCCAGAAGCCATTTAAAAGTCTGATGAGGGATTCTGTTGACTTTTGCATTCTTCAGTGTATTTACACCCTTCCCCAAATTACTTCACTATAAAAATAAACCTACAGGTATGGGTAAACTGAGTGTGTGATAATTAAGACTGGAGACAAAGAATTTAAAAATTCAAGATATGAAAACCCTTTGGTTAGTGATAATGATCATGGCACCTCAGTAGATGTCTAATAAATTGATGAAATAACTTAGAGATTATCTCAGAATGTTTTGTATGTAAAGCTTAGATTACATGCAAACAGAATTACAGCCTTTTAGATCATAATAAAAATAATTTACGGATGAATAATTTTAACAGGTGGTTTGAAAAAACCTGAATCCTTCTAAGAAGAGACATGTGGTTGTGTAAAACAGGAAGATTTACTGCAGTCAATTCTGAGGCCTCAGAGCTCTAGTTAGCATGGCCCCAGGCATTTTATGGTTTTTACAATCTATTTGCCTTTAACTATATCAGCTTCTAAGGGCTGAATATCCTTCCGGGAGTAATGCTGTAAGGAAGTTAGCGTTGTCCAAGATCCTAAAGCACTGCTGTTCAGAATCTGTCCTTAATAGTAACAGAAGTGTGTGATATAGTTTGAATATGTGTCCCCACCAAATCTCATGTTAAAATGTAATCTTTAGTATTGGAGGTGGGGCCTGGAGGGAGGTGTTTGAGTCATGTGGGTGGATCCCTGATGACTTGGTGCTGTCCTCTCAGTAGTGTGTGAGTTCTTGAGCGATCTGGTGATCTGGTCCTTTAAAAGTGTGTTGCACCTCCCCCCACTTCTCTCTTGCGCCTGTGATATGCCTCCTCCTGCTTCACCTTCATCCTCAGTAAACGTTCCCTTAGGCCTCCCCAGAAGCTGAGCAGATGCATCCTTCCTTTACATCCTGCAGAAGCATGAGCCAATTAAACGTCTTTTCTTTATAAATCACCTAGTCTGAGATATTGCTTTATAGCAATGCAAGAACAAGTTAGCACAGGATGTCTCTGGACAAGGGGTGCCTCTGGGCATCAGACTGATCACTTAGTGGGTTAAGTGGGTAAAGGTTACACTTTGAAAAGACTATGGTCTCCTAATTCCAGCAGGATTTCCTTTCTCTGACTCAAAAAATTGGTTAATTGCTTCTCTGAAGTTTTCCCACGGCGTTTTGCATGTTATCCCACTGTGACTCCCAGCAGGACTTTATGGTATAAGCTGGTAATGAAACCACCTTTGCAAAAATCATAACTGAGGAAATTGTGACAGTGAAAGAGATCAGACTTAACCGACCCCTTCTTGCTTCTGACCTCTAAGCTGTCCTTGTTCATTCCTGGGCATAGGCCAAACTAGCCTTGCAAAGGAATTTAGTTTATAGTTTAAACTCTGAAACAAAATTGATAATAGCCCTTTCCCGAAAAACCCCCTCTTGCCTGGGGACCAGTCTGCCTTTGTAAGACTAACAAATTAGCTACAAGATTAGAAATTACGGTTTAGGGGCCATACAGCCTCTGGCTGCAAGAGTCTGAACTTCCCCAAATTGCTCCTGGGAATAACATCCCTGTTGCAAAATCTAAGATCAGTGCTTGGGATATTTTGCAGACCCTGCATTCCTATGCAGCAGATGACACCACCCAGACCTACAAATAATCTGGCTCAACCAGTTCTGCAATCCCACCCAGGAGCAGAAGTCAGCAAGAAGAACTCACTTCGACCCCCTATGATTTCATCTTCAACCTGACCAATCAGCACTCCCCGCTATCCGAGCCCATACTCACCGAATTATTCGTAAAAACTCTCATCCCCGAATTATCGGGGAGACTGATTTGAGTAATAATAAAACTCTGGTCTCTTGCACAGCCAGCTCTGCGTGAATTACACTTTCAAAATTACAGTTCCCCTGTCTTGATATATCGGCTGTCTAGGCAGTGGGCCAGGTGGACCCATTGGGCAGTTACAGTAACTATAGTATGGATCTGTGTTCCCTCCCCAATCTCATGTTCAATTGTCATCCTCACTGTTGGAGGATGGTGGGGCCTGGTGGGAGGTGATTGGATCACGGGGGTGGTTCCTCATGAATAGTTTAGCACCATTCCCTTGGTGCTATTCTCATGCTAGTGAGTGAGTTACCATTAGATCTGGTTGTTCAAAAGTGTGTAGGGCAGGATGGTGGTTCATGCTTGTAGTCCCAGCAGTTTGGGAGGCCGAGGCAGGCAGATCATGAGGTTAAGAGATTGAGACCATCCTGGCCAGCATGGTAAAACCCCGTCTCTACTAAAAATATAAAAATTAGCTGGGCATTGTGGAGGGTGCCTGTAGTCCCAGCTACTTGGGAGGCTGAGGCAGGAGAGTCCTTGAACCCGGGAGGCGGAGGTTGCAGTGAGCCGAGATCGCACCACTGCGCTCCAGCCTGGCGACAGAGTGAGACTCCGTCTCAAAAAAAAAAAAAAGTATGTAGCACCTCCCTACTCCTTCTCAGTCCTGCTCCTGCCATGTGAGACACCACTTCCTCCTTGCCTTCTGCCATGAGTGAAAGCTCCCTGAGGCCTCCTCAGAAGGAGATGCTGCCATGCTTCCTGTACAGCCTGTAAACCTCTTTTCTTTATGAATTACCCAGTCTCAGACATTTCTTTATAGAAATGCGAGAATGGAACTAATAGAGCTGGTTTACTTGTTCGTTTCTTTTTTAGAGGCGTGGGCTGCCAACGTTCACTAAGGTATCTCCACTGCTTTGGCATATAACAGGCATTTGATAGGTAACTGTTGAATGATTGATGGTAAACCATATAGGAACAGGAAGTTTTTCAAAGGCCATGGGAACAGGGTGATCTCTAATTGCAGTTAGCACAGCTGTCCCTATGAGTTGTTATTTAAAATTCCTTGCATTTGAATTGCAATGGATTATGATATACATATTTTATACCATTATTAGGTTCAGTTCAGAACCCACATGTACTGTACGCCGGGCCATGTGATGAATAAAACATGGTTTTCACTCTTAAGGAGCTGTCATTCTAGTGGGATAGAGTGAGCCTAAATAAGTAACTATAACCTAATGTCATATGACCAATGGTAAAATTGCTCCCTATGTGTCCGACTCTGTTCTAAGTACTGTGTATTCTTTATATAATTTAATTTGAACAATCTTATGGGATAGACAGTATTACTGTCTATCAGGAAAGTTTGCGTATCAGAAAACGGAGACCCAGAAAGACTATATACATTGTTCAAGACCACATAGTGACAAAGTGGTACATCCAGGAGATGAACTCAGATGAATTTGAATTTGGAAACCAAGCTAGAAACTGTTGCACTCTACCACTCCGGTACAGAAGAGGGAGGGATTACTTTGGGGAAGGAGGAAAAGAATAGAGGAGATACCAGCAGGCATCTAGGAGAAAGTGTCTTAAGCAGTAATTTGAATGATAAATGGGAGTATGCCAGATGGATGAGTTGGCAAAGGAAGGGTAAGAGGGAACAGCATTTGCAAAGACATAAAAAATTGAAAGCCTGTGATCAGGGAACGTGGATAATTAAGTCATACTCTACTGACTAAGTAGAGCATGCAAGGAACAGACTGGGTGAAGAGTTAGACAAAGATCATGTCAGGGGAATTAGAACCTCCTCAAAAGTCAGTAGCCTTTGGGAGAATCTGCCCCTTAGCAGGAGGTTGCAAATGAGTAGACTTTCGATTTTCATCACCTTGCTGTTCAGCTCCTTGATGGGCACATAATGTCTGCAGGGGCCTCTGGCCCAGGAGGACCAATACTGGGGACTAACTGAGTTGTACAAAGCCTGGAATTTCAACAGAAAAATCACAGGTTTGTAAAACAGCTAAACTTCACTTAAACTACAGACTCCATGATTGTTTCTGTTTTATTCATAATCTCTAGTACATAGCATAATACTTAACATGTAGTGGACTCTCTCTCTCTCTCTATATATATTTGTTGTTGTTGTTTGTTTGTTTTTTTTTGAGATGGAGTCTTGCTCTGTCACTCAGGCTGGAGTGCAGTAGCATGATCTCGGCTTATTGCAAGCTCTGCCTCCCGGGTTCACGCCATTCTCCTGCCTCAGCCTCCCAAGTAGCTAGGACTATAGGCGCCCACCACCACGCCTGGCTAATCTTTTGTATTTGTAGTAGAGATGGGGTTTCACCGTGTTAGCCAGGATGGTCTCAATCTCCTGACCTCGTGATCCACCTGCCTTGGCCTCCCAAAGTGCTGGGATTACAGGCGTGTCCCATCGCGCCCGGCTGTCTCTCAATATATTTTAATACATTTATTGCATGAATGAATAAAAGAGCAAGACTTAAAGGCTTAAGCCTAAGAAAAATAGAAGAAAATCAAGAAGAGATGGATATTGTGAACTTAAGAGACAGCAAGTAAGGGCTGGAGTGGTCATGTTGCCTGATAATTGTGAGGCAGAACTTGTACTGTGACTAGGGTTGGAAGAACCCAGAGAAGTCAGCAGGCTTCTGGGCTGCAATTTTGACTTATGCTTATTAACAAAGAGACAGCACACACAATTTCTTTTAGGGTAGTGAAGACTTTCCTAGTCCTGTATTCTTTTCTCTCTCTTTTGTTTTAAAGAAATGTTATATTTGAAACTTTATGTAGGGAGTAGTCATTAATGAGCCCAGTGATTTTTAAATAGGACACCAAATAGTAAATTTTCTATGACTATTTCTTGCAGATTTTGTTGATAGACATCTCATTAGACAGCTTGATTTGATTCAAGGCTATAATATAGCATCTAGAAGAAGCAAGGGATTGCATGTCACAAAAGAGAATTTCTAAATAATACCACTCTCAGGAAGGCTGATAGAAGCTGGGTAGGAGGTGGGTAATGTTGAGGTTGCCTGCCCCATCCAGGGACTGATTCATCAGTGGTCTCTGTGGCTGGTTGAGATCAAACCATACTTTGAAAATAAAAACAGTAGAGGTCAGAATGTCATCCTATTATTAATATATAAAATCTTTCAGTACATCTTGGATGATTATTCTACCTCCACATGGAAATGGATCAGAGAATCATAAGTACAGCATCTATGAGATGTGGAAGGTGGGGTTTGGGAGACTATTCTTCCCCATCTAACTTTTCAGAATAAAAACAAATAAATAAAGAAGTAGAACCATCAAAAGCACACACATCAGTTAAGTAAGTTGTAAACAGATCTCAAGATTCTATTCTCTGATGTCACACACAAAAAATATTATTTTTTCCATCATTAAGAAGGAAACAATGACCACAAAAAATTATGAACACTTTGATAGAACTCTATTAAATAATGACAATTCTGTGGCACCATCTCTTCCTGGACAATGTCCTGTCTGCCTGCCAGAATGATGTACCCTCATAGTATCACTTACACAGCTTTATATTTACCAGACACAAATACTCCTTCTCTCCTAACTTGTAAAATATTTGTTAGTTATGATTTCCTTTCTGGTAACATATATATGTGTATACTATATATGTATTTTATATATATATATGGGTTTTTTTTTTTTGAGACAGGATCTCACTTTGTCACCCAGGCGGGAGTTCAGTGGTGCAGTCATAACTCACTGCAGCCTTGAACTCCTGGGCTCGAGTGATCCTCTCATCTTGGCCTTCCAAAGCACTAGAGTTATAGGCATGAGCCACTGCACCTGGCTAGTAGTTCATATATTTGAAAATGATATTAAAGCAAACATTTTCGTTTTTTACCTAGCAAAACCATAAGTCTCTGACTTTCTGAAATTCTTTCTTTTTCTTCCCTTCTTTCCTATCACAACCTCTTCTATTTCAGAATTCCTGGAGAATGTGTCCCAGAGAAACAATTGTGACCTCTCTCACAATGTTGGTCACAGACTATAGAATACATGCTTCACCTTCTCTTTTACTATTAAGAAATCAATGATATTGCCCAACTCTGAAAAGTTGTTAATCCAAAGGTAACATTAAAATTTTCCCAGGAATGTATTTTAGATCTACTCTAACTTTCATTCATTCAATTGTTACTTTCTTTCATTCAACAATTATGCTGGGCAAGATATTATGTTAGGAACTCAGGATTAAAGATTAACAAAAGACAATCCTTTCCTTAGATTCTGTGGATTAGTGAGAAGACAAACATTAACAACAGATGATTACAGTGATATACAACAAGGTTAGAAGGCCCTGTAGGACCATCAGGAATGAACTGGTAGGTTCTGCTGAGAGAAATCAAGAAAAGGCCAGGCGAGGTGGCTCATACTTGTAATCCCAGCACTTTGGGAGGCCAAGGTGGGGGGAACACTTGAGCCTAGGAGTTCAAGCCCAACCTGGGAGCGAAGGGACACCCTGTCTCTACAAAAAATTTAAAAAAATTTAAAAATTAACCACGTGTAGTAGTGTGCATCTGTGGTCCCAGCTACAGAAAGCTGAGGTGGGAGGATTGCTTGAGCCAGGAAGGTTAAGGCTGCAGTGGGCCATGTTCATACCACTGCACTCCAGCCTGGGCAACAGAGCAAGACCCTGTCTCAAAAGAGAAAGAAGAAAACATTTATATTTAATTTTGAAGACTGAGTTAGAATTTACTTGGTAAATAATACAAGAAAGAGCATTCCAGAAAGGGGGAATATCAGAGGTAGGAAAAACATGGTACATCAGAGAAAATGCCAGTATATCATAATGGTAAAGACAAAAGTCATGCATTCTGGTAATGGGGGAGTTGTGAGTCAGCTGGAGAAGGTGTTTGGAGAAACATCATGAAGGACTTGAACTGCCATATTTGCCAATAGGGAGTTTGAACTTTATCTTGAAGACCGTAGGAACCACTCAAAAAGTTTAAGCAGGGGAAAGACAGTATAAGCATTTAATTTAAGAAAGAAGAACCTAGCTTCAATTTAGAGGCTAGATCAGATATGAAACTAGATTAGAATCTAGCTTCAATTTAGAGAATAGATTAGATAGATAGATTAGTGGTCTTCCCCTGGCCAAGAACTGGATACTGAAGGACTGGTGTGGGACCAGTCTCCCAGACCCAAGTGCTAGGAGTAGAATACTAGAACTAGGTGACTATGAGGATTGTGCCTGGGAGAGATAGTGAGGTTGAACTGGGGTAGAATATCCACAGAGAACCATCAGCACTAGTCAGTGACCCAGAAGAGACAAGAGCAAAGCATATCAGATTGGAATACATGGGCACAGGAGGTGGCCTGAGTAAATTCCAGGGCTGAAAGCCAGCCCCTGTGATAGTCTGTTCTGTGTTCCTGGTGTACAGCTGCATATTCTTACACATATGTGTGAGCTGAATGGGTTTACTGGAAGTAGCCAGGAGGAGACAGATCAGAGGCACAGAGACCGTAAATGCTGTTGAAATTGTCCAATCAAGAAACATTAAAAATCAGAAGGTGGCAGAGTTGATGAAGAGGAAGAGACAGGTTTCAGAATTTGGGAGATGCTTTTCTGGGATATTTTCCAGGACAAATTAAGAGAAAAATGTACTTCTAGATAACAAATCAAATTAATTTACAGTAAGTAGTTACTTTACATTAAACTTTGGAGTTTAGTTTTGCAGACTATCAAAGATAATATACTTTTAGCTTTAACGTACCTTATATGGAGACTCTCTGGCAATAGACTCAAGAATCATTTTTGTATGGACTCCATGCCCTGGTTCATAAGAAAATCATATGAATATACTGTAGGAGAATACTTATCTCCTTACTGTCTGTGGCAGGGGACATCCTCCAGGCCACTACACTAATTTCAAATTATGAACATATAAATTAGAAAGAAGTAGGGTGGGAACACATACCACTGGAGGTTGTCATCTGACTTGTCAGGAGACCACTTGTGTCTATCCTGGTTTCGTGTGAACACAAATAACCAGATGCTATATTGAGCTTGAGCAGTTTGGCCTAGAGCCACTTCCTGACTCCAGAAGGAAAGGGAAATGACAGGGCATTACAAGTCATAAACAGTTGTAACGAGATGCCCGCACTACTCTCTCCCTGCTGGAGTTGCTCCAGTGAAGCATTGTCTGGTTCCAAAATCCAGCCATGAGAGCATCTCCTTCTCTGCCCAGTGGTTGGTTCACACGTGTCCTGAAGTGAGACTAGTGATTATCTGAATGTGACCAAATGCCTTGGTGTGTGAGGACTCCAAGCACTACCCAGGCAGAGATCCCTCTCCTGCAACGTCCTGGCAATGGCTGGCTGAGGTATAATGTTCCTCTTTCTCAGGAAACAGCTTGCAGTAGCTTCTACACACATTGTGCTGTCCCATACAGTTGTTCCCTTCCTTGTGCTGAATTAGGACCCTTGGGAATAAGGTGACTATCCTTTGTCAGAGACCATTTAGTTCCTACCGCTGACTGTGTAGACTGGTCTCTGACAAAGGATAATTATCTTAAACTTTATTCATGTATGAAGTGTATTCACATGAATTACAAGACTGGTGGCCAGGTTCAGGCTGAGGCGGTTAACATCTATTAGTAGGAGCTAGGCAGGGCAATTGGAACAGCCCTTCCAGTTAAAAAGAAAAAAAGATTCTTACAAAAACAGGAACTGGCCAGGCACAGGGGTTCTCACGCCTGTAATCCCAACACTTTGGGAGGCTGAGGCAGATGAATTGCTTGAGCCCAGGGGCTCAAGACCAGCCTGGGCAACATAGTGAGACCCCGTCTCTATTTAATTAAAAACAAACAAACAAAAAAACAGGCTGGGCTCAGGTGGCTCACGTCTATAATCCTAGCACTTCGGGAGGCTGAGTTGGGTGGATCACCTGAGGTCAGGAGTTCATGTTCTGACCAACATGGTGAAACTCCATCTCTACTGAAAATACAAAATTAGCCAGATGTGGTGGCGGGTGCCTCTAATCCCAGCTACTCAGGAGGCTGAGGCAGGAGACTCTCTTAAACCTGGGAGGCGGAGGTTGGAGTGAGCCGAGATCATGCATTGCACTCCAGCCTGGGCGACAAGAGTGAAACTCTTGTCTCAAGAAAAAAAAATTAAAATAAATAAATAAGTAAAAAACAGGGACATTTTCCACATTTCAGTTTAATGAGCTCTTAGTTTTAACACTGCAATTATCTGTAAATATAAGTTCGGAATCGCTACCATAAGGGTTACGAAGAGAGGACTTTTTTCCTTTACAACATTCATTGACCTACTTACTTTGTTGTTGTTGTTTTCAGAATTAAATAGCTTTATTTTATATAAAATATAAATTGGATAATACAAAATCTTTCTCAGTACATCTAAATTTATTTACCTATAGTATGTAAGTAAATGTATATAAAACATAAGTAACATATCTTAAAGAATTAAAGCTACATATAAGAATAAAAAGAAAGTCAAGTTCATCTAAAATTCCACTATCCTGAGATAACCATCATTCACCTTTTGTTGATCATTATTTTCATGTATCTTTTTAGGAGTACATATAAAAATATACATACACATACCTATTTAGAAGATATATTATGCTTTAAATATGTGTTTCTATATTAAACATGTATATTAATTTATATATAAATTTTTCATGAACAGGATCGTGTCATATATTCCGTTTTTATCATGGAGACCTGTCATCCCACCCATCCCAGACTTTCATATCCCATTTCAGTTCCTTGACCACTTCAAATGACCCATATTAATGTCTAGTGAGTCCTGTTTTATTTTATTTTGGTTTTTATTTTGAGACAGAGTCTCACTCTGTCCCCCAGACTGGAGTGCAGTGGCATGATCTCGGCTCCCTGCAACCTCCACCTCCCGGGTTCAAAAGATTCTCCCACCTCAGCCTCCCAAGTAGCTGGGATTACAGGTGCACGCCATCACACCCAGCTAATTTTGTGCATTTTTAGTAGAGATAGCATTTCACTGTGTTGGCTGGGTTGGTCTCGAACCCCTGACCTCAAGTGATCCACCTGACTTGGCCTCCCAAAGTGCTGGGATTACAGGTGTGAGCCACTGCACCCAGCCTAGTGAGTCCTTTTTTAATGTTTTTATCCACATTTATATAATTCTATATAGGTCTGTTATTTCTGTTTTTGTTTGTTTTGCTTTGTTTTGTTTTGGAGACAGAGTCTTCCTGTATCCCCCAGGCTGGCGTGCAGCAGCGTGATCTCGGCTCGCTGCAACCCATGCCTCCCGGGTTCAAGTGATTCTCCTGCTTCAGCCTCCTGAGTAGCTGGGATTATAGGCACCTGCCACCACATCTGGCTAATGTTTGTATTTTTAGTAGAGATGGGGTTTCACCATGCTGGCCAGGCTTGTCTTGAACTCCTGACTTCTGGTGATCTGCCAGCCTTGGCCTCGTAAAGTGTTGGGATTACAGACGTGAGCCACTGCGTTGGGCCTAGGTCTATTATTTCTATCTATCCATCACATAAAGATTTTAAAATTATTTTAAAATGAGAACAGATTATATTATAGATGCTTTTTCTGGCATCTGGCTTTTCTCCTTCAACAGTAGCTCCTGAAGTTCCTCCAGATCTTCTATTGCTCTAGTTCATCCCTTGGAATGACTGTGTGGTATTCCGTAGGCATACCACAATTAATTCAGCCCAACTGATGGACTTTCACTTTGCTTGCAGTCCCTGTCTCTTACGTGTATCCTAACATTTTGGCACTTTATTCCATAGGGTAGATTTCTGCAGGTTTTCGTAGTGTAGTGGTTATCATGTTTGCCTCACATAGGGTAGATTTCTAGGAGTGGGATTGGGAAGTTGATAAGTATATATATTTTAATTTTCATAGATGTTGCCAGATTGCTTTCCATAAAGGGTATAATAAATTTCAAAATTCACCCTCCATATATTTTACTATTGTCCCTTATATCTCCCCAAATGCAAATGTTAGAGTTTGTTTTAGGTTCTGCAGTTTGATGGGTGTAAAGTAATACCTCATGGTTATTCTACTTTCAATTTTCCTGACTATGAATGAATTTGAACATACTTTTACATAGTTCTTGGGCATTTAGATTTGCTTTTTCTTTGAGCTATCTATTCATATCTTTTGCTTATTTTTTCTCTTACTTTTTATTTTTATTTATCCAACCAACTTGTTTGAAAGGACTCTTTATATATTATAGGAAATTTAAATGGTGGTTTTCAACATGGACTAAAATATTCATCCCAAGAATAGCAATAAGTAAGCCAGGGCTAGCTACTAGAACATCCAAAACATTGATCTGTAAAACTCAGAAATAAGTGAAGTTTACCCTATAGCCTCATTCCAGAGGCTAGGCTGTCACTCAGCAATATTTGGTGAAATGTATAGATTTGACAGGAGGTTTTTCACTTAGGTCCAAATAACTGTAGAAAAGTGGCCTATGCCACGTGGAAACAATCCTTTTGGTCCAACTTATCTCATGGTCTCAGGAAAAACTGTCAAGACTGCCTCCAGTCTTGACATTGCAATCTTCAGAGATGAATACCACATTTACCAGAGGCCAAGCACCTGAACAATCAGTGTGCATCCTTGCAGGAGAAGCATATCATGCTCACCTTATCACAAATATGAATCAGGTGGGTGTAAACAGGTGTTACAATATGATCCTGGGAGGTTTTGTTTTAGAGGGTGGGGGGACCTTGTGTTACGAATTTTATTTTAAAATCCATATAGATGGCTGGATGCAGTGGCTCACGCCTGCAATCCCAGCACTTTGGAAGGCCAAGGTGGGTGGATCTTGAGGTCAGGAGATCGAGACCATCCTGGCCAGCACAGTGAAATCCAGTCTCTACAAAAAAAATAAATAAATAAGCCAGGCATGGTGGCGGGTGCCTGTAGTCCCAGCTATTTGGGAGGCTGAGGCCGGAGAATGGCATGAACCCGGGAGGTGGAGCTTGCAGTGAGTTGAGATCGTGCCACTGCACTCCAGCCTGGGCAACAGAGCGAGACTCTGTCTCAAAAAAAAAAAAAAAAAGTATTAAAATCAACATAGATATTAGATAAGCATGAGGAAAAGAACCGTATTTACAGAGAATTAAATCCAGAGGAGTTATATATTTCCATTCATCCTGAAGATTTCGTCTGGGCATTCCTTCCTCGGCTGTCATCTGGCAGCTACTGTTTGTTGATTCATAGATGACATAGCCTCAGGAGAACAAAACAATCCCAAGCAGCAATGCAAGGTAAGGGAGTGGCAGTTGCAGGCCCTAGAGTAACCTTCCAGGAGGTGGTTGTGGGGGTGGCAGCAGCTGTCTGATCCTGGGAGCTGAGTTACAGTCCCTTCCACATGGCTGTACATTAGGCAGGCTAATTCCCTCTTTTCTCTCATTGTTGTCTCTAAGAAAATTAAAAAGGTTTCAATGATTGGAAACGAGAGCTTGTTTTCTACATATGGATTTCTCAGTAGCATAACATTTTAAAGCATGCAAAAATATATTTGGTTGTAGGATGCTGTCCCATATCTGTTTCTTGACGGAGTGCTCCTGGGAACCTCCTGGGCCTGTGAGGAGCCATGCTCCCTGGAGGGTGCTCCTGGGCCTGAGTGTAAGCCTCGTGAAGCCCAGTGCCAAATTTGTCTTTCACTGTTGGTTGAGGATGGGAATCAGAACTGGCTAGCTGTGGTTCATCTGTGCTGAGGTACGTAAGGCAGGGCATGACGTAACCCTTTGAGATGAAGACCCTGCTGGCCTTTAAGACAAGCAGAAGTTCAGCAGGCACATAGGAGTCTCTATGCTCCCTCAAGCCAGCCAGCTCAGAAGAATGTACACCCATGGCTACTCAGTAGGGAAGTATAGGAGGTTGGAGTTATTAAATACATGCTGGTAAGAAGCAGGCTGAGCTCTAAGCCCCAAAATATTTTTCCAGGAAAGGAAATAACATTGATAATGTTAAGGAATTGATGAAGAGGAAGCAGGGAGGTGAGGAGAGAGAGAGAGTTTTGTTTTTTTTTTTGTTTGTTTGTTTTTTGAGACAGGGTCTTGCTCTGTCATCCAGGCTGCAGTGCAGTGGTACCATCACAACTCTGCAGCCTCAACCTCCGGGGCTCAATTGATTCTCCCACCTCAGCCTCCCAAGTAGCTGGGACTACAGGCACACATCACCACACTGAGCTAATTTTCAATTTTTTGTGAAACTGGGGTCTCGCCGTGTTGACCAGGCTGGTGTCCACCTCCTGGGCTCAAGCGATCCACCCGACTCAGCCTCTCAAAGTGCTAGGATCACAGATGTGAGCCCCCATGCCTGGCTGAGGGACACTGATTCTTATTTAAACACATTCTTCGGGAAATGTAAGTAGAAAAATTAACTTGTGAAATTTCTCTTAGTTTAGAGGAATCATGGACATGGGCTAGGCCCTGATCATTTATCAGGTTGTTTTCAGAAACTCAACTTTAACCAAAATGGCATCCTGCTTTCTTTGAGGGAATGAAGCAGAGGAGTGTAGGTGTCTGGCCTTAGCCCCTTCTCCAAACCGAGTGGCCTCCTTTGTGAAAGAGTGATCTTTTTAGTTGGATTGAGGCAACTTATACATTCTTGTGAGGGTTTGAGGTTCACAGCACACTCCAGCTGCTTAATAAGATTCTGGTCTTCAAAGGATCTAGCAAAAGTACAGCTGAATGTAATCAAAAGACCATCTATCTATTGATCATCTATCTATTCACCTACCGTCTATCAGTCATCTATGTATCAATAGTCTATATATTATATATTTTTTTATTTATCAATCATCTATCTATCTGAAAAAAACCAAACTAAAACCAAACCAAACCCACACTCTTATTAGGGATAATTCCTGGCATAGCTCACCTATTCAAACTTGAAACTCAGTAAGGTGTGTGGGTTACCTACTTAAGAACAGAATTTTTTATTGCAAACTTGGAAAACACATTAATCATGTTAGTTATAGGCAAGTTGAGGGAGTTTATGTTTTTTAAAAACCTTCAGGTTTTGGCTAGGCATGCCAGATTACACCTGTAATCCCAGCACTTTGGAAGGCTGAGGCGGGTAGATTGCCTGAGGCCAGGAGATCGAGACCAGCCTGGCCAACATGGTGAAACCCCGTCTCTACTAAAAAAACAAAAATTAGCCAGGCATGGCGGTGAGTGCCCGTAGTCCCAGCTACTTGGGTGGCTGAGGCACAAGAATTGCTTGAACCCCAGAGGTGGAGGCTGCAGCGAGCCAAGATTGTGCCATTGCACTCCAACCTGGGCAACAAGCAAGACTCTGTCTCAAAACAAAACAAAAGGCTTCAGGTTTTGTGGGGTCTTTAAGGTAGATCCTTTTTTGGAGAGATGTTACGTTGGGATCTCCCCTGCTAGAATAAGCTTGGGGACAATGTGAAAGAAACCTCGTGTCGCCCTCCTCCTCCTGTTGTATGGTGATTCTCCACAGATCTTGTTCCCATGCATTGATTTTATACAGGAGAGACCATGGATTCTAGAGCACAGAACTTCTAGCAGAAGGATGCTACCAAGCACAGTGTGAGACACAAATATCATTCCCTATGGGCGAGCATGTGCAGCTAAAATAGGAAATATATTGTCCAAGGAAGGAATTATGGATGTTAAATCTCGTGAATTGTCTGGCTTGAGGGGTTTAGCTGGGAGTTTGAGAGTGTGGAGGGGAATGGGGAGTGGCTGTTAAAACTGGGAGAAATAGGGGAGCTACTAGGAATGCTAACGAAGCAGAAGCAATACTACAACTAGGTAAGGGAGAAAAGACAAAACAAATAAATATAGCTGTTACAGAAAGTAGTTAAGAGAATTAAAAGTCACTGCAAAATTAAATAAAAAATACAGGCTTTAAAATATGATTAAACATGGTAAAGTGTTACAAATAGGAAGGACAAGATAGGTTAAATGTCATTAAGATAAAATAAAACCATCATACCTAAATAAGATATTTAACTATATATATAAAACAACATAATAAAATAATGCAATTAAGCCACTTATTTTCTCAAAATATTAAAAAAGTGAAAATTCCCTGAGTTAAAAGGAAAGGTAAAAATGGGTAACAGATAAATATTCTAAAACTTAGCATCTCCATCTGGGGACAAACCTCTCAGGCTTCCAAGATGAGGCCAAGGGTAAGTCCACAGAGAGCTGAAGACTGAGAACAAGAACTGTGGCCTCTTCCTGCCCCTTGCACTGCTGGCTTCCCCCCATGCCCTGCTTGGTTAAGTGGTCTGTGTGTGTGGGTCTGCAATGTCTACTTATCCTTGTTACTAGCTCTCCAAAGCCTGGACTGACACACCAACAACCATCCACAGGATGCTGGACAGTATCATCAAAGCTTGGACTGGAGGACAGGCTTCCAAGACACCAAGGAAAGGTGTAATGCTTTAAAATATTGCAAGTTTGAAAAACAGTGAATAGAATGACATGTTTTGGATTTTAATTCACCTTAACTCTTTTTTTTTTTTTTTTTTTTTTTTTTTTTTTTTTTTTTTTTTTTTGAGACAGAGTCTTGCTCTGTCACCCAGGCTGGAGTGCAGTGGTGTGATCTTGGCTCACTGCAACCTCTGCCTTCCGGGTTCAAGTGATTCTCCTGCCTCAGCCTCCTGAGTAGCTGAGACTACAGGTGTGTGCCACCACATCCAGCTAATTTTTATATTTGTAGTAGAGATAGGATTTCACCATGTTGGCCAGGCTGGCATCTTAACTCTTTATATATTATACCCTCAAATTGTCTTACTCAGTTGGTAAAATCTTGTAGTGGAAATGAGTGTAGTCTAAGCATGTTTTCCTGTAGTAGAACTATTAGCTGAGCTGTTACTGGAGAAGAGAGGGTTAAACATAACCTGGGAATTCCAGATGCCCAACGTTTGGGAACACATAAATCAGTTAGAAAGGCAGTTGGTGACTGGATTCAGTGTGGGTGTGAGACAGATCCTACAATAATGTTCCCTTCACCAGTGTTTCACATTGGTTGATACATGTCAACTGGACACATGTTTTACACTCTAGTATTTCACTCCTAATGCAATGACCTAGGTTCAGATGGCTTCCAATAATAAAGAGCTATTTGCCTGATTCAAATCTCAATAGAATTTAGGGAAATTACTTACAGCTTTTATTGCTTCATGGAAACATGCCAAATCACATCACTTCGTTTGTACATGTTGTTGTATTCAGATGGCTTTCCATATGCTGTATGTGTAAAAATGTTTTCTGGTCTTTTTTTTTTTCTGGAACCAAATCTATAGCCAAGAGTTTAGTAATACGTGTACAGTTTTATACATTTTTCAAGAGATTACTTAAAGATGCATTCATGTATGAGTGATTGTTTTCTCTTCAAATTTGTGGTAGCTACTGCTCCGTCTTTACTTTCCGCTGATGGTCTTGCTTCCTACTTCACTGCAATATTGAGGCAAATGTGGAAGAAACAGCACAAGCTCCCACCATCACATTTACCCACTTATGTTCATCTGTTCCCATAAATTCTGCCTTCCTCCGGGACTATTGGTTAACACTCTGCGTTCTTACCTCCACCGCTTGGATACTACAGCCATTCCCCTCTTGCCTACTCAAGAACATGTCTCCAACAATCATCCTTTGTTTTTCTTGTAGCATCAATTTTTCCCTTTCCACTCAAGCATAACCATCAGCATACAAGCATGACGACATTTATCCAATCTTTAATACCCCCACACCAACCACACCACTTTTCTGCCATTCTATACTCTGTTTTTTTGTTGTTGTTGTTTGTTTGTTTGTTTTCCCAGCAGCCAGAGTGGTTCTGTTAAAAACCAGATCACATCACGTTATTCTTCTGTTAGCAATCATCTGATGCCTTCCTATCTCAGTTACAGCAAAGGGCAAAGTCTTAACAATGACCAAGAAGGCCCAACATGATTTCCTCTCTTCCTCATTTGCTCTGCTTCAGCCAGACTGGACTCCTTGCTGCCTCTTGAACATGCCAGGGGTGTTCCCAACTCAGGGATATTACATTTGCTTTCTTCTGTCTGGAATGCTCTTTCCTGTTTTCCTACTCCCTTACCTTCCTACAGAACTTTGCTTCAATACCACTTTCTCAGTGAGGTCTACCTCGACCACACTATTTAAAATTGCTTCCCCTATCTGTACTCCCTATCCCCTTTCCTTGCTTCAGTCCCCTCTTATCCCCTCCAAGACTGATCACCTTCCAATATATTATATATGTTATTTATTTATTTAATCATTTTCTGGTTTTCCTCCACTAGAATGTAAATTTCATGGAGGCGGGAATGTACACCCAGTGCTCAGTAAAGGGCCTGGCTTTTCAGTTAATACTTGTCATCTGAATGAAAGAACATGGAAACCCCTAAATTTAGGAACCTTTGTTGGCATGTTTATTGCTCTATACCCAATGACTAGGATACTGTTTGACTCACAATAATTTTTCAATAATGACTTGTTGGATGAAGCACAATAGAACCTGAAAACTATGAGAAACTGCTCAGCACCATTTCAAGGCACTGAACCAGTCATCCCCCCAACACCTCTGAGTTGGCAATCCAAGTTCTTTGCTTTTACCTGTTTTTGGCTCTGAAAAGATCCTACATGAATTTATGGTCTTCACCTTCAGCCAAGTCCTCAAATATTTCGAAAAGATGGGGTGAGCCTGGGGAAGAAGGGGAATGTGAGTCTAGAGTGGGGAAGGGTTGGAGTTACAACTGTAGGGCCAGGAATTCTGCCCTGAATTCTGACTATTGGGTTGTGAGTTTACTTATTCATTCAAGAAATATTCATAAAATTTCATCTATGTGCTGGACACTAGAGATACAATTCGCCTATTTATCCTTTCATTTAACAATGCTGAATGTTCCCCCTATTCATGCAACTCCAAGTTGTCTTCACATAGTGGCTAAGTGTTCAGATACAGGGCTGGTACCTTGGCTCCAGAAAATGGTGAGGAAGTGAATTACAATCACCTCCTGAACGGAGGTGGCAATCCGGACAGCTTCATTCAACTGGAAATTGTGATTCTGCTGGGTGTCCTACCTGATCCACAGGACACTATGAGCCCATAGGAATAAGTAAAGCCCCAAACTGTCCCACGTTTTAAGCCTTCTTTGAACTGGAGATGTTACCTGACTATCCTTTGATGATAAAATAATTAGATCTTGGATTCACCTGGCAGCAGTTTTTATTCCTAATTCTTTGTTGCCAGCATCTTATCTGAGCTAAAAAGACTGGAAGATTGTTGGACGTCGTTCTACTTTAAGAATTTTGTCCTTAAAATTTGTTTTGTTTCTGGTGGTGGGATTTATATTTTTGGCCAGAAATATATTATGGATGAGAAACTTCTCTCAAAAATCCAGTAGCTAATACTGGACAGACTGCTTTGTACATAGATATTCAGCAATGATTTATTTTATTCATTGTGTGTTTTTGTATAGCAGGGAGAAAGTCTGTATTTTCTTTCCCATAGATACAATCCTTATCTTTTCTTATTTCAATTTTCTCTGCTCACTGGAAGCTTATACAAAAAATTGACAAAAAAATATATAGACATAGATCCTTTCTCTCCACTGGTTTGAATGGGAAATGGGCTGGAGCTATAGGTTATTTTTTTTTTTTTCAAAACCTGCTTATGAAAAGAAGACAAGAGGGTGGAATAGAGTTAAGGGGGACTTTTAAAATAGGATGTGGTCTGGGCGTGATGGCTCATGTCTGTAATCCCAGCACTCTGGGAGGCCGAGGTGGACAGATCACCTGAGGTCAGGTGTTCAAGACCAACCTGACCAACATGGAGAAACCCTGTCTCTACTAAAAATACAAAAAATTAGCCGAGCGTGGTGGCAGGTGCCTGTAATCCCAGCTACTCAGGAGGCTGAGGCAGGAGAATCTCCTGAACCCGGGAGGGGGAGGTTGCAGTGATGGCGCCACTGCACTCCAGCCTAGGCAGCAAGAGTGCGACTCTGTCTCAAAAAGAAAAGAAAAAAAAGGATGTGAATGCCTTCACCATGTGTATGGCCTGAAGCAAGTCAGTTGAGAGGAAGAGATTCAGAATATATAGAAGAGAAAGGAAATAATTAAATAATGAACAAAGGCATGAATTAATGTGCTGAGGGAAGAAGGGTGTTGGGGGCATGAGGGAGGAAGGAGGCTTGAAGAGAAGCTGAAGACTTAAAATATTCCCTGAAGCCAATAGATGGGGCTGGATGTAGGCACAGGGGAGCACTGCTGAACTCCTGGCCGAGGCCCTCACATACTCAGTAGCACGGGGACAGTCATATCACTTCAGAGGAATTGGAATTAGAAAGGGTCCTTGTGAAGGCCTGGCTTGCTACCAGCTATAGGGGCACTTAGGGGCAGTAGCATTTGTTATTGTTATTGAATTTAAGCATCATTTTAGGGGAAAAATACATATTTTTCTGGAGACAGGGTCTTGCTCTGTTGCCTAGGCTGGAGTACAGTGACACGATGGTGGGTCACTGCAGCCTTGAATTCCTAGTCTCAAGTGATTCTCCCACTTCATCCTTCTGAGTAGCTGGGAATACTGGTGCACAGCACCACACCTGCTTAATTTTTTAAAAGTTTGTTTTTGTAGAGATGGGGGTCTTGCTATATTGTCCAGGCTGGTCTCAAACTGTGGCCTCAAGTGATCCTCTACCTTGGCCTTCTGAGTAGCTGGGGGAATTTTTTTTTTTAATTTTCATTCTAAATAATTTCAGACTTAAAGTTGCAAAGCAGTATAACAATTTCTGTTGACCTGTCACCCACATTTACCAGATATTAATATATTACTATACTTGCTTTATCACTCCTTTCATAATTCTCTTTCTATATATGTATGCAAGTCATTTTTCTGATGTTTGAAAGTTGCCATATAATGACCCTTTACTTCTAAATATTTCAGTTTGTATTTCCTAAAAACAAGAACATACTCTTACACAGTGAAATTGTCAAAATCAGGAAACTAACATCAATCTAATACTATTTCCTAACCTACAGACCTTGTTCAAGTTTACTTTGCTGAAATTTTAAAAAGTGAATTATTATGCTTGTCACCTTTCAATAGATTGGAAGAGTTTTTTTGTTTTTTGTTTTCAAACTAAGACTATTGCACTAATATTCTCAGTAAGTCAGTGCAAAGGTCATAAGAAAGCATAGCTTATTTAAAAAAAATGAAGTTTTTAAAAACTGTATATTCAGCTAGGGAAAAGATGTGGATTGATCTAAAATCATGCAGTGGTTATAGGAAAAGGCTCAGTCTATTGAAATAAGATTGCTAATGGGGTTTTGGTAATGGCAAAAAAAAAAAAAAGAAAAAAGATGACTGGGTCATTGTTTTTACTGTAATTTGTTAGAATTCAGGATTACTTTTAGAAAATTACTAATGGAGGTGTAGAAATAGCAACAATCACATTTCTCATTGGTCTTGTAAAATGTGAAATTTGCATTTCTAGCATGCAAAAATGTCATGATGTGTACAAAGAGCTATAAGACCTCTGTCACAGTCAATAGCCAAGGTCTGAGGGTTTAGGAGAAGGCAGGGGGCTCTGTCTTTCTATGCTGAGAGAATTATACAATTCCCCAACAACAGAAAGCAGAAAGGATGACATGGTGGATGGGCAGCTGTTTTAGATGAGAAATGACTGTGTGCTGCCCTCCTTTTGGACAGCCTCTCATAAACCCTTAGAGTCCTGATAATGCTGCTCGTTTTAACTCCATCTCAAGGCAGTGTATAGATTCTTTTTTCTTATTTATTTAAATTACAAAGACAGTACACGTAAAGTTCTTACTCTATTGAGTCTTATGAAATTGCTGTTTTTGTAGGTTAAAATAATCAAATAAGCAGTGTAAACTAAAAATGAAATTCTAAGCCCCCCAACCATCTGAATGGACCCTCTCTTCTTGGCCAAGGGCATTCCAAAGTTAACCTAAAAACCTAGTTCAGGCTGTGTGATGAAAAGGGAGAGTCAGACATGCCTCATTATACCCTCCTCTCTTTTGGAATTCAGACCCAGCTGATCAGCGTTAATATCAACACAGAGATCTCAAGACTGATGGAACAGACTCTTTAAGTCTGATAAGAAACATTTGCAATCTATTTTCTCTTAAACCTGCTACCCAGAGGCTTCATCTACATGATAAAATCTTGGCTCCACAACCCCTTATCATAACCCAGACATTCCTTTCTATTGATTCCAGGTCTTTAGATAATAATTCAACCAATTGCCAATCAGAAAATCTTTGAATCCGCCTGTGATCTGGATGTCCTCGTGTCCAGTTGTACTGTCTTTCTGGACCAAATCAATGTGCATCTTACATGTATTGATTGATGTCTTATGTCTCCCTAAATGTATTAAACCAAGTTGTAGCCCAACATCTTTGGGCACATGTCATCAGGACCTCCCACGGCTATGTCATAAGCATGTCCTTAACCTTGGCAAAATAAACTTCTAACTTGATTAAGACTTGTCTCAGATATTTTTTGTTTTACAGCAGTAATTCCACATAGTCCAATCAGATAAAAGAGGTACAAGCTAAAGTTCAAACAATAGAAAATACATGGAACAACATGTTAAATGGTATCTTAAACTTTGCTTACTCCCACTACCCTTCCCAGAGGTAACCTCTGTGAAATGTCTTTGTTCTGAACACTTACACAATATCCATATATACTCAAAATGTGTAAGTAAGCTTATTGTGTATGCATTGTTTTTCAAATTATACTATGAATGTAAAATTTTTGTTATGTCAGAAAATTGGGTCCGTTTTCTTCTGGTAATAGTTCCATGACTTTCCATATGATTGTTTCATGGTTTATTTAACCATTTGCTTATTAATTCCCCTATTATATTGTTCTATTTTTAAAGGCTTTAGCTCATACTATAATGAAGATTCTAATACATATTTATTTGTGCATGTAGACAAAATTTCTATAAAACAGATTCCTAGAAATGGCATACCTGGGCCAGAGGTATATGGATTTGAAATTTTAAGTACTATCAAATTCCCTTTCACAAAGAGTTTACCCATTTATTAATTTAGAGTGCTTATTTTCCTGCTTCTTTGCTTATTTTATGTATTATAAACCTTTTAAACTCTTATTAACCTGGTGGGAGAAATACAATATCAAGACACTTTTTCCCTCTTGATTATCAGTGAAGTCAGACAACTTTTGATAGGCTTTTTTGTCCAGTTATACGTCTCCTGTCAGTTACCTTTTTATAACCTTTGATTTGTATATAGATTGAATATTAATTATTTGTTTTGTTTTAATATTTTGTACCAGTATTGTCTTTTAAATTTATAGTATATTTAATCATCAAGTTTTATTTTATTTAATTAAATCAATCAATCTTCAATTTTGAATTCCGGAATTTCATAATTTAAAATTTCATAATTTAAAATTTAAGATTATACTTTTTTGTATTTTATTCTGATTTTAAATTTGTTTTCACTTTTAGCTCTTTAGCACATTTGCTGTTATTTTTTGTATATAATGTGAAGTAAAGGTCTGGTTTTATTTTTTCAAGTAGATATTTATGCTAATACTATTTGTTAAATAAGTACCTTTTTTCCTAACTGATTATAAATGCCACCTTTACTGAGTAAACTAAATTCTTATTTATATATGGGCCTGTTTCTGGATTTTTAAATTCTTTTATTTATCTACATATTTCTACATCCATATCACACTGATGTAATATAGTTTCAAAGTATTTTTATTTTATTTTACTTTTTTCGAGATAGCATCTTGCTTTGTTGCCAAGGTTGGAGTGCAATGGTGCAATCATGGTTCACTGTAGCCTTGACTTACTGGGTTCAGGTGATCCTCCCACCTGAGCTTCCCAAGTAGCTAGGACTAGGTGTATACCACCATGCACAGCTAATCTTCTGTATATTTTGGTAGAGATGGGGTTTTGCCATGTTGCCCAGGCTGGTCTTGAACTCTTGGGCTCAAACAATCCTCCTGCCTTGGCCTCACAAAGTGCTGGGATTATGGGCATGAGACACCACTGTTGCGGGAAGTCAGGGACCTCGAACGGAGGGACTGGCTGAAGCCATGGTAGAAGAATATAAATTGTGAAGATTTCATGGACATTTATTAGTTCCCCAAGTTAATACTTTTATAATTTCTAACGCCTGTCTTTACTGCAATCTCTGAACATAAATTGTGAAGATTTCATGGACATTTATCACTTCCCCAATCAATACTGTTGTGATTTTCTATGCCTGTCTTTACTTTAATCTCTTAATCCCATCATCTTTGTACGCTGAGGATGTATGTCACCTCAGGACCCTGTGATGATTGCATTAACTGCACAAATTGTTCGTAAAGCATGTGTGTTTAAACAATATGAAACCTGGGCACCTTGAAAAAAGAACAGGATAACAGCAATGTTCAGGGAACAAGGGAGATAACCATCAGGTCTGACTGCATGAGAGCTGGGCAGAACAGTGCCATATTTCTTCTCTTACAAAAGCAAAGAGGAAAACATTGCTACATTCTTTTTCTCAGCAAGGAACAGCCCTGAGAAAGAGAATGCGTTCCTAGGGGGAGGTCTCTAAAATGGTCGCTCTAGGAATGTCTGTTGCAGATAAGGGCTGAAATAAGCCCCTATCTCCTGTAGCACTCCCAGGACTATTAGGAGGAGGAAATTCCCTCTTAGTAAATTTTAGTCAGACCAGTTGTCTGCTCTCAAACCCTGTCTCCTGATAAGATGTTATCAATGACCATGTGTGCCCAAAACTTCATTAGCAGTTTTAATTTCATCCCAGTCCTGTGATCTCCTCTGCCCGCATTTGCCTTGTGATATTTTATTACCTTGTGAAGCATGTGATCTCTGTGACCCACACCCTATTCGTACACTCCCTCCCCTTTGAAAATCACTAATAAAAACTTGCTGGTTTTATGGCTCACGGGGCATCACGGAACCTGCCGACATGTGATGTGTCCCCCAGACACCCAGCTTTAAAATTTCTCTCTTTTGTACTCTTTTCCTTTATTTCTCAGACTGGCCAACACTTAGGGAAAATAGAAAAGAACCTACATTGAAATATTGGGGGTGGTTCCCCCGATACACCACAACTGGCCCCAGTGTGGGTTTAATCTGTATTTCCCTAATGATTAGTGATGCTGAGCATTTTCTCATATGCCTTTTGGCCATTTGCATGTCTTCTTTTGAGAAATGTCTATTCAGATTATTGTGGTTTTTTTTTTCTTCCCCCTTTCAGTTCTATTGAACTTGATGCCCATTTTTAAATCAGATTATTTGTTTTCTTGCTATTGAGTTGAGTTCTTTATATATTTTGGATATTAATCCTTTATCAAATGTTTGGTTTATTGAGTTTTGACAATTGGATTGACTCAATTTACCACCCCCAAAATAAGATACAGAACATTAACACGACCTTAGAAAATTCTTTCATACTCCAGGTTGAGGCTACAGTGAGCTGTGATTGTGCCACTGCACTCCAACCTGTGCTAGGCAACAGAGCCAGACCCTGTCAAAATAAAATAAAATAAAATAAAATAAAATAAAATAAAATAAAATAAAATAAACAAATTCTCCCATACCCCTTTCCAATCAATTCCTCCTCTTTCCAGGGGCAACCACTTTTTGATTTCCATCCCCATTAATTAATTTTCCCTGTCTTTGGATTTCATTTAAATGGAACCACACAGTGTATATTTGTTGTGTCTGTTTTTCTTTTGCAGTCAGCATGGTATCTGCAAGATTCACACATGTTGTGTGTATCAGCAGTTGTTCCTTTTCATTTCTGAGTAATATTCCATTGTGTAAATATACCACAATTTGTTTATACATTTTCCCATTGATTGACGTTTGAGATTATTTCTAGTATTTGCCTATCATAAATAAAGTTTTCATAAGTATTCCTTATTTTTCTTTTTTCTTTCTTTCTTTTTTTTTTTTGAGACGGAGTCTCACTCTGTCACCCAGGCTGGAGTGCAGTGGCCAGATCTCAGCTCACTGCAAGCTCCGCCTCCCGGGTTCACGCCATTCTCCTGCCTCAGCCTCCCGAGTAGCTGGGACTACAGGCGCCGCCACCTCGCCCGGCTAGTTTTTTTTTTTGTATTTTTAGTAGAGACGGGGTTTTTGAGACAGAGTCTCACTCTGTCAGCCAGGCTGCAGCGCAGTGTGTGATCTTGGCTCACAGCAACCCTGCCTCCCAGGTTCAAGTGATTCTCCTGCCTCAGCCTCCCAGGTAGCTAGGACTATAGGTGAGCACCACCATGCCTGGCTGGTTTTTGTATTTTTATTTGAGATGGGTTTCACCATGTTGGCCAGGCTGGTCTAAAACTTCTGACCTGAAGTGATCTGCCTGCCTTGGCCTCCCAAAATGTTGGGATCACAGGCATGAGCCACCGCGCCTGGCCAGTTTTCATAAGTATTCTTACATTAAGTTTTTCTTTTTTTGTGAACATATGTTTCACTTCTCTTTGCTAAATATGTAGGAGTGGAATTACTGGTTCATATGTAAATATATGTTTACCTTTATACATAACTGCCAGAGAGTTTTCCAATGAGGTTGTACCATGTTATACGCTCACCAACAGTGTATGTGAGTTCTAGTTTCTCCTCATCCTCGTCAGTATTTGGTTTAGTCAGCCTTTGATTAAGCCGTTTTAGTGTGAATGAAATACTGTCTCATCGTAGTTTTAATTAGCATTTCCCTGATGTCATTCAACAACTTTTTGTGAGCTTATTGACTATTTATGTATCTTCTTTCATGAAGTGACTGTTTAAATCTTTTGCCCATTTCTAAAATTGGTTGTCTTTCTATTATAGATTTTAGGAGATATTTTATGTTCTCAATACAAATATATTCTTTGTCATACATATATGGTGAATATATTTTTTTCCTATATGTGATTTGCCTGTTTATATTGTAAATGATGTCTTCTAAAGAGTGAAAATTTAAAATTTTGATGAAATCCAGTCTGTTAATGTTTTATTAATGCATTTTGTGTCTTATTCAAGAAATGTTGGTGGACTCCTAAGGTCACAAAGATATTTTTATATGTTTTCTTCTGGAAACTTTATAGTCCTGGTTTTTATGGTTAGGTTTATGATCCATCTTAAATTAATTTTTGTATATTGAGTGAAATGAGATCAAGGTTCATTTTTTTTTTCCTGTACAAATATTCTACTGTTCCGGAAGCATTTGTTTATAAAAAAAAAATGACCCATTGAAAAAAAACCCCAAATGACCCATTGAATTTACTTGATGCCTAGTTCAAAAATCAATTCAGCATATCTATTATTGAACTCTCTTTTCTGTTCTACTGATTTATTTACCTATGCTTATGCCTATAACAAACTCTCAATTATTGTAGCTTTTTTTTTGAGATGGAATTTCACTGTATCGTCCAGGCTGGAGTGCAGTGGCGCGATCTTGGCTCACTGCAACCTCCACTTCCTGGGTTCAAGCAATTCTCCTGCCTCAGCCTCCCGAGTAGCTGGTTTTACAGGTGTATGCCACCATATCCAGCTAATTTTTTTGTATTTTTAGTAGAGATGGATGTTTACCATGTTGGCCTGACTGGTCTCGAACTCTTGACCCAAGTAATCCGCCTGCCTGGGCCTCCCAAAGTACTGGGATTGTAGGCATGAGCCACAGTACCCTGCCTATTGTAGCTTTTTGGTAAATCTTAAAGTTAAGAAGTAATTTCTCAAAGTTGTTTCTAGTTCCTTTGCATTTCTATATAAATTTTAGACTCATCTTGTCAATTTTTACAAAAAATTGACAGTAATTTTAATAGGGATCATATTGAATTTATATATCAATTTTGAAATAATGGACATTTTAACATTCAGCTTTCAAAGAATTGTCCATACACATTTATTTGTTCTTCATTAATTTCCTTTAGCAATGTTTTGCAGCTTTCAGTTGGAAATCAGTTAGAGAAAGAGCAGGAGAGATAGGGAGGGAGGAGAGGGAAGGGGAGAAAGAGAGAGAGAGAGAGAGAGAGAGACTCACTGTGTTGTCTCAGCTGACCTCAAATTCCTGTGCTCAAGCGGTCCTCTAGGAGGTTGGGATTTGAGGTATGCACCACTGTGGCTGGATAAAATCTTACATATATATATATATATATTTGGAGTTTATATCAGGCAAATTTGTTTACTCAAAATGTCTTTAATGTTTGAAAACACCCAACCTCCTACAACAACCGAAAACTCCGCTGAGTTGGAATCTCGCACCTTGGTGTCTTGAGAACGTGCACGGTTGTGAATGGAGTATGGAGCCAAAGCTGTGTGGGGCCACCATGCATTAGGGCCACCAAGAGAGGAAAGACGAGGGGTGGGAGGCTGAGAGCCCAGGAGGAAGCAGTGGCTGGTGGGAGATACAGACCCCAAACCCCCAACAGAGTGGACCCAGCCCGGTCTGGGCGAGGACTCAGGGTACCAGCTGCCCCCAGGTCGCCTCCCTGTGGGGGTCTCGTCCCTCCTGAGGCCGCATCTCGCAAAAATGCACAGGTGAATGGGGCAGGCCGGGCCATGGGAAGTCTCACCCCAGGACGGGAGCACTTGAGTGGAGGCCACCTGCCTTGGGGAGTCCAGCGCAGCAGCAACCGGGAGAGAGCTGGGGAGCCAGACTCCAGCAGGGCAGGGCGTCCGTCCTGCAGGCGACGGGGGTCACTGTCCATGTGTCTGCCTCTAGGAGCTGTCAGGGAGGTGGTTACTGCACCAACCCGTAGGTGAGGTACCTGCCCACCATCTAGCTGTGTTGGGCAATCTTCACCACCTGCCCATCCTTTATCCCAAAATAGTGCTCCGCGGCGTCCCCCGCCTGGATCCTGGGCAGCTGGTTCTCTCAGAGCTTATATCGGGCCAACAGCTCTGTCACCCACTCCTTGGTCATGATGACGTACTCAGAGACTACTAGCTCATGTTCTGTGATGTTGATGAGCAACTTCTGCTGCACAAACTGCTCTAGGATGTACTTGGGAGCCATGTCGACCAGGGACTGCTTGGCGGAGGGCCTCATGCCCTGCTGCGCCACGATGAGGGCCCGTGTGAGGCTCTCCTGCTGCAGGCACCGGCAGGACACGTTGACGGTCTTGATGCCCACCTTGGGCTCCTCTGGAAAGAACACAAACATCTGGTCGGTGAGGTCATCGTTGTGGGCCACCAGCGCGGTAAGGTCCTTGCACCACTGCTGCCCCTCACTTGGCTTGTCCCCAAACTGGGCTTTGAACTCCTTCAGTGTGAGGTCACGCTCGTCCTAGGTCACTAGGTAGCCACGGTCGTGGCACAGCTGCATGATGGTCTTACGGATTTTCCAGAGCCGGTACGTCTCCTCCTCGTTGTCCATGGCCGCCCTAAAATCTTACATATTTTTTACTGGATGCCTTTCTAGGGATTTGATACTTTTTAATGGTATTTTTAAAAAGCTTTATTTTCCGGTTGTTTGCTGGTGGCAAATAGGACAAAATTAGACTTATTATATGCTCCAAGAGGTGTAATTTCACTTTTTAAATCTAGTGTTTGTTTGGGTAGATTCAATAGGATTTTTATAATCATACTGTCTATAAATAACAATAGTTTTGCTTCTTGCTTTCCAATACTTATGCATTTGATCTTATGTTCTTGCTTTATCACATTGGCTAGGACTTCTCTTTCTTCTATTTTTTAATAACTTTGTTTTTTCTATTTTATTTTATGTTTTGGAGTTAATAAAATTCATGACTGGTATGTCTTGCATTATGTCAAGTTAGATTATATTTTTTCTTTTCTTTTTCTTTTTGATACTGCGTCTTGCTCTGTCACCCAGGCTGTAGTGCAGTGCACGATCTTGACTCACTGCAACCTCTGCCTCTTGGGTTCAAGCATCTCCCCCTCCTCATTCTCCTAAGTAGCTGGGATTATAGGCATGTGCCACCACGCCTGGCCAATTTTTGTATTTTTAATAGAGACGGGGTTTCACTATGTTGTCCAGGATGGTCTCAAACTCCTGACCTCAAGTGATGCATCCTGCCTCAGCCTTCCAAAGTACTGGGATTACAGGCATGAGCTACTGCCCCTAGCCAGATTTTATTTTATGTTGTGGCAAATATATATAACAAAATGTATTAGTTTAACCACTTTTAAGTGTAGTTTTGTGGCATTAACTACATTCACATTACTGTGCAACTGTTACCACCATCCATCTCCAAAATCTTTTCATCTTCCCCAGCTGAAACCCTGCACCCGTTAAACACTAACTCCTCATTCCACCCCTCATCCAGCCCAAGGAAGCCACTATTCTACTTTCTGTCTCTAGGAATTTGACTACTCTAGGTACCTCAAATAAGTAGAATTATACAATATTTGTCCTTTTGTGACTGGCTTCTTTCACTTAAGCATAATGCCTTTAAGGTTCACCCATGTTGTAGCATGTTGCAGAATTTTGTTCCAAAAGGCTGCATAATATTCCATTAAATGTATATAGTACATTTTGTTTATCCATTCACTTATTGATGGACACTTGTTTTGTTTCAGTCTTTTAGTTACTGTGACTAATGCTGCTATGAACATTGGTGAACAGATATCTCTTTCCTTTGGGTATATACCCAAGAAATGGAATTGCTGGATTATGTAATTTTATATTTAATTTTTTGGGGAACTTCTATTCCATTTTCCACAATGGCTGTCCCATTTTACATTCCTACCAGCGACATATAGCAATTTCTCCACATCCTTGCCAACACTGGTTAATTTTTGTTTTGTTTTGTTTTTATACTAGCCAACCTAAAGGTATGAAGTGGTATCTCATTGTGGTTTGATTTGCATTTCCCGACTGCGTAGTGATGTTGAGCATCTCTTCATGTGCTTATTTGGTCATTTGTATATCCTTCAATAAATGTCTGTTCACATCCTTGACTCATTTTTTAATCAGATTTTTTTGTTGTTGTTTTTCTTGAGTTGTAGGATTTTATATGTATCCTGGATATTAATCCCCTATAATGTATGATTTTCTCCCATTCTGTGTGTTGCCTTTTCACTTTGCTGATAGTGTCCTTTGATGCACAGAAGTATTTATTTATTTATTTATTTATTTATTTATTTATTTATTTATTTGAGATTGAGTTTTTCACTCTTGTCTCCCAGGTTGGAAAGCCATGGTGCAATGTCGGCTCACTGCAACCTCCACCTCCCAGGTTAAGGCAATTCTCCTGCCTCGGTCTCCCGAGTAGCTGGAACCACAGGCATGCACCACCATACTTGGCTAACTTTTGTATTTTTAGTGGTGACAGGGTTTTACCATGTTGCCCAGGCTGGTACCAAGTTCCTGGCCTCAAGTGATCTGTGTGCCTTGGCCTCCCAAAGTGTTGGGATTACAGGCATAAGCCACCATGCTCAGCCCAAAGTTTTTAATTTTGATGAAGTCCAGTTATCTATTTTTCTTTTTTCTTTTGGTCTTTACTTTTGGTATCATGTCCAAGAAATCATTGCTAAATTTAATGTCATGAAGCTTTTCCCCCTATGTCCTTCTAAGAGTTTTATAGCTTGGATTATACCTCCTATCCATATGAAATGTGTGTTTGGTCTGTTCGGCACATTTTGCTTTGGGTTCTACTTTGCTTCCTTACCAGTGTGGAAAGTCCCAGTGGGCAAAGTACAGTATGGAATTGTGGCAGCTGAAAGAAGCAGGAGGCAGGCAGGCAGATGGGGGCAAACTCTGGCCAGAGTGAAGGTGCTGAGAAAGTAAAGGGCTAGAGGACAGGCTGAAGTCAGGAAGAATCATCAAGATTTCTTTGTGAAAGCAAACACTCCCTTTCTCTAAGTTCTGCATTTTTACTAACGGCTTGGGACTTCCTGGTGAATTATGCCATAGATTGTACTGTTCAGGGAGCAAGGGCTCTGTTGGCTGAGGCCACAACTTTGTCCTTTGTGGCTCAAGTGTCTCTTGAGCTTAACATGGAGTGGAGTTGCTACACTGTCAGGGCACATAGAGCAGCTCCATGCATATTATGCCATGAGAACAAAAGGATGACATTATTGACAATAAAGGGGAAATGGAAAAGCAGAATTGGTTTAAGGATGTTTAAGATATTTTAGATTTTTGATAAATATTCAAGGCAAAATGTTCTTTTATGTAGGAAATTAAATAAGCCCAGAGGGGTACAACCTCCAAGTCTAACATTTAATAAGAAAAAAAGTCCTGAGTATAAGCTGAGCATTCCAATCAATTTGCAAATTAATAAACACATTCAATCATCAATTCATCTCTTTCAATCATCAATCAGTATCAATTATATGTTTATATTCTCTTAAGAAATATTGATTACTTGTCTACTATAACCTACTATGTCTACTACATGAAAATCTGCAAAATTATTCCCTTCCTTCTCTGTTTTTGACTTCAGATTCCCACTCATGAGATGAGACTGACATTTGTGTCTTAGAGTTAGGTAGCCTTTGTCGGGGCCCTTAAGACAATGATCTGGTATAGAATCTAAGACAGAGAGCCACTGAGACAAGAAGGCAAAATCCAGAACTGTTCAGGCCAATACAAGTCACTGGTTATTTTATTATAAACAAATGGCATTTTAAAAAGATGAATTTAATTTTAAAGCAAAAGCTATATTCAGCATAACTAATCTTCCTCTCTTTTTCTCTAGGTATCTTTAGGAGACAAGTATATGTATTTTAATTTTGTATAAGATCAGCCTAATAGAACAAAATTTTGATGTGGCATATCAAAGAGACAAACTTTTAGATTATTATAAATTTCTCTTTTTAAAAATTCTATTTTTTAAGCATAATTTTAGGTTCCCAGCAACATTGAAAATAGAAATACAGAGAGTTCCCATATACTTCATGCTTCACACATGCATAGCCTCAGTATCAACATCCCCCACCAGAGCTACCTTTGTTACAACTGATGAACCTACATTGACACATTATCATCACCCAGCCACCATAGTTATAACCAGGGTTTCTCTTGGTATTGTACATCCTATGGGTTGGACAAATGTATAATGGCACGTATCCACTGTTACAGTGCCATACAGAGTATTTCAGTCCTCTAAAAGTCCTCTATGCTCCACCTATTCATCTGTCTCTCTCCATTAACCTCTGGCAAGCACTGATCTTTTTACCGTCTCCATAGTTTTGCCTCTTCCAGAAAGTCATATAGTTGGAATCACATAGTATATAGCTTTTTCAGATTGCCTTCCTTCTCTCAGCAACATGCATTTAAGTCTCTTCCATGTCTTTTCATGATATGATAGCTCAGTTCTTTTCAGTGCCGAATGGTATTTCATTGCATGGATGAACTATAGTTGATTTATCCAGTTATCCAATGAAGGACATCTTGGTTGCTTCCAAGTTTTGGCAATTACGAATAAAGCTGATATATTTCTTTTTGCTTTTCTTTTTTTGAGATGGAGTCTCACTCTGTCACCCAGGCTGGAGTGCAGTGGCACGATCTTGGTTCCCTGCAACCTTTGCCTCCTGGGTTCAAGTGATTCTCCTGCCTCAGCCTCCTGAGTAGCTAGGATTACAGGCATGTACCACCACACCAGCTAAGTTTTTATATTTTTGGTAGAGATGGGGTTTTACCATGTTGGCCAGGCTGGTCTGAAACTCCTGACCTCAAGTGATCTGCCTGCCTTGGCTTCCCAAAGGGCTGGGATTACAGGCGTGAGCCACTGTGCCCAGCTGATATATATCTTTTAAAGTAATAAATGTTTGGAGATTTTATATATATATATATATATCTCCTTGGATATGGTCTTCTCTCTTCTATGTATAGTCATACACTTGATGGTTTCATCTAGTTTTCCAACTTACATGTAGTGACTATTCTCAAATTTATATCTCATCCCAAACCCCTTTCTTCTGAAGTCTGTACTCGTATATCCAAAGGCCTACTTGATATATCTACTTGGATGTTCAATAGACCTATTGAACTCAATAGATTGAAAGCTGAACTCTTAATCTTCCCATCCATCCCCTGCTTTCAATCCGCCGTACTGTTTCATACTGCCAAATCTGTTGCTAGAATCATTCCGGAAGTAAGGGCAGGGCAATTCCCACAAGGGAGTCTCTCAAACCGTCTGGAGATGGAGCTGGTTAGGTTTCTAAAGAAAGAAGCACTGAAAGCCAGGTGACCAGTTCAAGGCATATACTGGGGAAACTTATACAGAGTGCTGCAGCAATCCTTGGTGTGGAGAGTGAGGGGAAAGGGGTATTCTACACAGGTATGCCTGCTGCCAGGGGCTCAGAGCATGGGGTTTATATGAGGGTTTAAGGAATTTGACTCAGCTGGGGCCAGTTTCTTTCAGTGTTTTGGGCAACAGCCTAGATACCTTTATCAGCACCTGGGAATGTTTAATGCCTTGGAGTGGGCTCAGATCTGCCGGGAAAAACCCGCAGCTGGCTGGGTCACAGAATGGTCAAGGCACTCTGTGGTTTTCAGTCAGGACACAGAAAGCAAACAAGCGTAGAGGAATGGAAGGAGGCAGAGAGTGGAACTATAACCTTTCCTGTGTCATTGATGTTAACTCCATCTTTCCAGTTGCTCAGGCCCCAAACACTAGAATCCTTGAATGCCTTTCTTTCTTCCTTCTTTCCTTCCTTCCTTCCTTCCTTCCTTCCTTCCTTCCTTCCTTCCTTCCTTTCTTTCTTTCTTTCTTTCTTTCTTTCTTTCTTTCTTTCTTCTTTCTTCTTTCTTCTTTCTTCTCTCTCTCTCTCTCTCTCTCTCGGAACCCATCAAAAAAATCATGCAGCATCTTTGGTATGCTGTATATCCATAATCGGATCCCCTTCCTGCCCCTGCCAGAGCTACCATCTGTTTTAAACCACCCTCATCTCTCACCTTTGGGAGGCTGTCATTGCCTCTTAAATAGTCCCCCTCTACCCCTGTTGCTAGTCTCAATACTGCAGCTTTGAGTTTTACTATCATTTTACTTTGAAATAAATACAAAGTTACAGAAAAAGTTGCAAGTTCAATACAAATAGCTTATGGAACCGTTTGAGCATAAATTGCTGATCTGATTCTCATCACTCCTCTCCTCCTGAATCCTACAAACAAGGACACTGTCCTGTGTAACCACCATGCAACATTGAAATCAGGAAAGTAACAATGATGAATCTCCATTACTTAATCCTCAAACCACATCCAAGTTTCACCGATTTAGTCCCAATAATGCCTTTTGTAACAAAAGGATCAGTTCTACATCCCGGGTTGCACTTAGTTCTCATGTCTTTTTAGACCAATCTTTCCTTGACTCTTAAGACCTTGATGCTTTTGAATATCACAGACCAGTTATTTTGTAAAACATTTCCCAATATGGGTCTGTCTCAGGTTTCCTCATAAATAGATCCAGATTATGCTACAGTGGCAGAAACATTACATAGTTAGCCATGTTTTTCTTGTTCTATAAGGGGGCACAAAACTTTAATTTGTTCTATTCCTGATGAGGTTCAATTTGATGTACTGGTTTCCGCCTATTTTCTCCACTATAAAGTTACCATTTTCTTCTTTGTAATGAATGAATATTTTGCATGAAGTTACTTGGAAACTATGTAACTATTTCATTCCTCATCATACTTCAATTTATCCTTGTATTTATTTAAATTTGTATGGACTCAAGGTTTATTTTATTCCACTTTTCATTTAATGTTATCTGATGTTATTCATTTTATTATTTTATTCCTACTTTACTCATTGCTATCATTATTTTGATGTTTCAATGGATCCTAATTTGGCTAGAGGAAACCCTTTAAAGCCGGCATCTGTGTCCTTTTGCCCTGTCCCCATCATTCTTTGAACACTTTCTGGCTTCTGGCACAGTGAGATGTTCCAGGCCTATGCTATTCTTTCCCTGTCTGAGCCTTGGAATCAGGCATTTCTCCAAGGCATGCTGGTTCTTTTTCGTTGCAGCCTCTCCCCTACACAGACATCATTTCTCTTGCTCAGAGTTCTGCCTCTCTTCACCAGGTTGTTACTGCCTAGGATGACATCCTTTCCCTGCTTGGGCTCTCACATCCCGTGCCAGGCTGACCCTACACAAGGATGCCTCCTCAAGCTGCTCAGGCAGAGTCCTTTGAACCAAAGTCAGATCATGTCACTTCTCTGGCTCAAAACCTCAGAATGGTTCCCATTAGTCCACACAATATGCTGGAAGCATATTGTGACCGGATCATACCCTCTTTGCCTTTCCCATCTCCTTCTCTACTCTGTCTCCTTGCCCACACCAGCTCCCCACCTGCCAGAGGACTTCTGCTCTTCCCCCGGTAAATGTTCTATCTCCAGAAAACGACTTAGCCAGCTGCTCCATGTCCTTAAGGTCTTTGTTGAAATCTCACATTTTCAGTGAGGCCTACCCTGACCCTCCAATATAATATTGCGAACTTCTCTTAACTTGGGTAAATATTTTTTTCTTTCTGCAAAATGCATAGATGGACCTGTTTGGCAATGGGAGCTAATGCCCACAGGTCATGGGCCTAAAAGGAAGAGCAGAACCAAAAGAGATCTAAGCTGCTCTGTTCAAGAAAGAGAGGGGAGTTTAAAGTTTGCTTAGAGACCTCCTCAGGGAAGGGGTGAGGCATCTGAGGGCAAGTAGCAGGATAAGATATAAGCAAGATTCCAGAGGTGATCTGGAAACATTTAAGAACAAAGGTGTCTGGTGCTCTAGTTGTTTGCTGGACATCGCAGCAGTGCAGCTGTCTTGTGGGGGGTGCACTTAGTGTTTGACTTGCAGATTCAGAATTTGGTAGGAACAGCTCACTGAGGTGAAAGGAGCCAATGACAACATAGGTTTGCCTCCTGGGGAGAACACTGGTCATCTCACAGCATATGGAATGATGAGGGGTCAGGCTGCTGAAACAAGCTATTAAAGGGAAGATTGACTCCGGAAGGCTGGAGGCTTTAGGGACTCATATGCCACACTGGCTTCAACTATTTATTTATTTATTTTTTTTAAAGGAAAAACATTGTATATAGTTTCAAAGGTCTCCATGTATCTTCCAATCCCATTCCTTTTTCATTTCCCTTTCTCAGAGTGCTATGGTCTGAATAGTGTTTCCCCTGGAAAATTCATAGGTGGAAGCCTAACCACCAATGTAGCTGTATTTGGAGATGAGGCCTCTAAGGAGGCAATTCAGGTTAAATGAGGTCATAAGAATGGGTCCCTAAACTGATAGGGCTGGTTGCCCTATAAGGAGAGGAAGAAACACCAGAGCTCTCTTTGCCATGTTAGAATACAGTGAGAAGGTGACCATCTGCAAGCCAGGGAGTGAGTCCTCACCAGAAACTGTATCAGCAGAAACCTTGATCTTGAACTTTCCAGAACTATAAGGAAATAAATCTGTGCTGCTTAAACCAGTCTGTAGTATTTTCTTATGGCAGCCTGAACAGACTAAGGCACAGAGGTCAGCCCTATTCTGAATTTGGTGTTGATCAACTCCAAGCAGGAGTTATACTTTACTATATTTATCTAGAGCTGTGAACAAGGACTATGTAGGTGTTTTTTTTTTTTTTTTTGTAGTTAAAAAAACTTTTATAATTAGTATCATGTTCTACATACATTGCATATTCTAAAAAGGTAGTCTATTTTCATCTCAACTCCTTTGAAAATTTCATGACAATTATCAATTTTCCCACAGAAAAATGTACAATATTTTGTATACAACTTCTGACAGTTCATAAACCATGGAGCTCTATCTGAGCCCCAGAGGAAGAACCTTTGCCCTGGTTATATATTTTTTTTTGTTTTAGAATATTTATCCCACCATATTGCAATGTCCCCAGTCATCTAGAACTAGAGTCAATTAAGTCTATTATTCCATGTTTACTGAGACTGAGGAATGGACTGACATTTTAGAAAGGTTATTTATTTATTTATTTATTTATTTATTTATTTATCTGAGACAGAGTCTCACTATGTCACCTAGGCTGGAGTGCAGTGGCGTGATCTCGGCTCACTGCAACCTCCACCTCCTGGGTTCAAGCAATCCTCCTGCCTCAGTCTCCCAAGTAGCTGGGACTATAGGTGCCTGCCATCACACCCAACTCATTTTTGTATTTTTAGTAGAGATGTGGTTTCACCATGTTGGCCAGGCTGGTCTTGAACTCCTGACTTCAGGTGATCTGTCTGCCTTGGCCTCCCAAAGTGCTGGGATTACAGGTGTGAGCCACTGTGCCTGGCTGAGAAAGGCTATTTAGTAATAAAGATTGAGAATAAAAATGATTTTCTTTTGAGTTACTGGAAAATTGAATTATCCACACACCCAATTCTTAAACTTTTCCAAATAATTGAGGTCTAGCAACAGAGAGTCGCACGGTAGGAGTGTCGGCTTGATGAGAAGTATATGCGAGCTAATAGAAAATACACTTTATTTGACATAGTAGGAAGTATTTTAGCTATTACAAATAAACAGAACTAAAAAAGTCATGTTCCTGTAATGCAGTGCCTTGATTGTCATAATTTAATATCAAGTACCATCTTGTTTCCCTGTAAAATGTGAGGACACTTATGTACCTCCCTGAGAAATTGGAAAGCAACGGAGTAAAAAAAAAAAAAAAAAGAAAAAAACCCGGTGTGAAGTTTCTTGGAAAGGATGCCCAGCATAAGGATATAATTGTTTTTTGGCTTGCTGGTTGGTGCCTCTGCACTGCACTTTCCTTCCCTTGGATAGTGACAGAATACTGTGAAAGACATTCAAGGCCAAGTGAACACTTACAAATGAATTACCACCTGCCATGAACACAGAAAGAAATATTGGTGTTAAATAGTGCTATTTGAGAACTCAAGTAGGGGAAAAGAGTGTGGAACCAATTGAGACCTGATGAGCCTTGCCAAGCTATAGAAAGACAAGGTGAAACTGTCCTGCAAACAGCAACAACAACAACAACAACAACAAAACCACAGGTCTGGAATGAAGTGGGATATTATCTGAGAGATTTACATCCTTTATTTCTGTTGAAATCTAGCATTGTCTAACTTTATTAAGAAGCACAGGAAGCTATGGAAACACATTCTGAGATTAACTGTGGAGCAAATCTTGAAAGAAAATGAAAAATGTTTAACTATCATAAAGTTGAGGAATAGAAGATAATATATATAAAGTAAAAGAAGACAGAATGAGAAGAGCGAGAGCAAAGGTAATTTTTAGATTTTTGTAATACAAAGGAAGCAAAATGACAGAGGAGAGGGAGAGGAGACTGAGTTGTTAATACGTGCAGGGAGATGGGCATTTCTAATATTATTCTAATAGGTGATTGCTAGGTTGCGTGGGCATGCGCGCGCACATACACACATAAACACACACAGATTGAGCTTCCCTAATTTAAAAATCTGAAATTCACAATGCTCCAAAATCTAAAACCTTTTGAACACTGGCATGAGATAGTGATACCTTTTCTTTCTGATGTTTCAATGTACACAAACTTTGTTTCATGCACAACATTATGTAAAATCTTGTATAAAATTACCTTCAGTCTGTGTGTATAAGGTATATATGAAACATGAGTGAATTTTGTGATGTGAGTTCCATCCCCAGGATATCTCATTACGTATATGCAAATATTCCAAAATCTAAAAAAATCCAAAATGTGAAACACTACTGAAATGCATTTTGGATAAGGGATACTCAACCTATATACATATATATTTTTCTTCTCTGATAGGATTTAGGAGAAGAGGTAACATTGATAAGATTTAGGAGGAGGGAAAGCGTGAAAATAGAAAAACCACATCTTGACTGATTCCTCATAAGGCTGGTCTTCTCTTAAGACTGTTATACTAGTCAGGGTTCTCCAGAGAAAAGAACCAATAGGATGTGTACATACGGAGAAAGAGATTTATTTTAAGGAATTGGCTATTGCAATTATGGAGGCTGGCAAGTTCAAAATCTTCGGATCTGATGTCCCAGGTGGAGTCTGAAGGCTGGTAGGTGGCAGGAAGAAGTTTGAAGGCCGTCAGGCAGGAAAATGCCCTTAGGAAGAGGGTCAGCTGTTTCTTCTACTCAGACCTTCAACTGATTGCATAAACCCCACCCACATTATGTAGGGCAATCTGCTTTACCCAGACCACCGTTAATCTCGTCCAAAACCTCCCTCACAGAAATACCCAGAATAATGTTTGACCAAATCTCTGAGCCCCCTGTGGCCCAGGGAAGTGTGTCAGCTTAAAATTAACCGTCACACTATGGTAGGATGAAAAATAGCTTCCGAAGGAGATCCACCTCCTAATCTCTGGAACCTCTTACCTAACAGAGGGGAAAAAAAAAAAAAAAAAGGCCCTCTGCAGATGTGATTGAGCTAAATATTTTGAGATGAGGAGATGATCCTAAATTACCCCAGATTTACCCTAAATGCAATCACATGTATTTTATAAGACAGAGGCAGAAGGAGATTTGACACACCCAGGAGAGGCAATGTGACCACAGAGACAGAGACTGGATGGGCACAGCCACAAGTCAAGGAATGCCAGCAAGCACCAGACGCTGGAAGAGTCTCTGCTCGAACTTGGAGGAAGCATGGCCCTGCTGACACCTTGATTTCAATCCACTGAAACTGATTTCAGGCTTCCTGCTTCCAGAACTGTGAGAAGAGAGATTTTCTGTTGTTTTAAGCCTCCAAGTTTGTGTTAATTTGTTCCAGTGGCCATAGGAAACTAATACGGAGACCAAACAGAAAATCAGCCCAGATAATCACAAAGTGAGGGTATCAAAGATTATGCACAAGAGAATTTTTGAATGAGGGTTTTGAGAGTCAGAATCCTGGTGGGCTCCCCTCCTATTAGCCTGTTTGACATCTGAGTAGTGTAACCATGTGGGTTTCCCACATGGAATAAGAAGTATATGAGAGGCTGGGTGCAGTGGCTCACACCTGTTATCGCAGCACTTTGGGAGGCTGAGGTGGGTGAATCACCTGAGGTCAGGAGTTCGAGACCAGCCTGGCCACTATAGTGAAACCCTGGCTCTACTAAAAATACAAAAAATTAGCCAGGCATGGTGGTGTGCACCTGTAATCCCAGTTACTTGGGAGGCTGAGGCAGGAGAATCCCTTGAACCTGGGAGGCAGAGGTTGCAGTGAGCCGAGATCGTGCCATTCCACTTCAGCTTGAGCAATAAGACCAAAACTCCGTCTCAAAAAAAAGAAGTATATGAGAAAAGAGTTAAGAATTTGTCCCGCCTTTTCAGTAGAATTGTAATTATATTTCAAAACAGTCAGGTAACCCAACTGATGAGGGAAAGCTCTTTTTTTAAAATACAGGCAGGAATAATTACAGGGTTAGCATATCACTAATTTTCAACCCCTAATTTTAAAAAAGTGGAGGCATGGATCAAGCAAGAATCATCAGTGGTCACAAAACCCATTAGATCAGTGATTGTGAAGGTTGGCTGCTCACTGCAATTACTGAGAAGCTTTGCAAACTGTTGATACCTATATCCTACCACCAGAGAGTCTGATGAAATTGGTCTGAAATGGTTTCTGGGCATCGAGATATTCAGGAGCTCCTAGGTGATTTCTAATGAGCGACCAGGTTACAAACTACTGCATGAGGTGAAAGGAATTGGTTATTTACGTGCTGCCAAAATATCACTCCATAACCTCCTTTCTGAGCCTTGATTTTTCTCATCTATAAAACGAGAACAATAATACCTATTTTAGAGTGAAATTGTTGTAAGGATGAAATAAACTAATGAATACAAAGTGCTTAGGGAAAAGACCTGGCACACAGGAGGCGCTTCTTCTTTAGGCTCCAACCATCTTCCTGTCAAACTGCTGTTAGCAGTAACCTTCTCCTGCCGATGGGATAGTCTGCCTTGTGCCCTCAGTATGCCCAGAAATACTGGCATATACATTGTTATTTGATTTCTTCTCTCTGAGGACTTCTCCAAAGTCTAAAACCCAAATTGCCTAGATGAGAAGATGAGGAGAGCAGTGTCTATGCATGAGATGTGTCCTGTGATCTCCACCTCATCCCTGAGTTCTGTCCTCCTGCCGAGCTTGCAAACTCCCATTCAGACTGTATTTTCCCCCCATCCCTATAGGCCTTGTTCCACATCAGCTTGTTTCATTAAACAATCATTTATTGAGTATTCATTAGCATTATTCTAAGCACTGGAGAAACAGTGCAATGGACACAATACTTGTACTCATGGATTTTATCCTCAGGGAAGTGACAGAGAGCAAACTCAAAAACAAGTAAATATCTAGAGTAATTTTAGATGAGTCTTTTTTTTTTTTTTTTTTTTTTTTT
>NW_016807677.1:8940796-8950568 GCF_001698545.2 Rhinopithecus bieti
AAATTTTATATGTTTTTTTTTTTTTTTTTTTTTTTTTTTTGAGGTGGAGTCTTGCTCTGTCGCCCAGGGTGGAATACAGTGGTGTGATCCCGGCTCACTGCAACCTCCGCCTCCTAGGTTCAAGTGATTCTCCTGGCTCAGCCTCCTAAGTAGCTGGGATTACAGGTGCATACCACCACACCCTGCTAATTTTTGTATTTCACCATGTTGGCCAGGCTGGTCTTGAACTCCTGACCTCAGGTGATCTATCCGCCTTGGCCTCCTAAAGTGCTGGGATTATATGTGTAAGCCAGCGTGCTGGCCAATTTTAGATAAATCTTGAGAGGAAAATAAAACATAGCCATTGGATAGAGTTTTTTTTTTTTTTGTAGAGGAGATATTCCAACTGAAGAGAGTAAAGAGATGGGAGTCACATGCTTTTCAGGCAGAGGCAACAGCTGGTGCAAAGGCAAAGGCTAGAGTGAACTTGGGATGTTTGAAGGAGTGAAAGAAGGCCTGTGTGACTGGAGCTGTGTGGGAAGAGATGAGGTCAGAGAAGGAAGCAAGAGTTAGATCATGCAGGGCCATGGTAAGGAGTTGGATTTTATTCTATTGGAATGAAAAGCCACTGAAGAACTTTCACCCAGAGAGCAACTGCCCTGATTTTCACCTTACAAAGATGGTTCTGACTACTGTGTGGGTAATGGGCCATAGAGGGACAACAGTGGAGTTGGGCCGACTAGTGGGAGGTCGTCATAGTAGTTTATGAGAGATAATGGTCATTTGGGTTAGAGTTATAACAATGGACATAGTAAGGACTGGCAGGATGTGTGCAATATGTTAGAGTTGAACAGCAGAACTTCCTAACTGTAAGGGAACAAGAAGAATCAAGAATGGGCTGGGCACAGTGACTCAGGCCTGTAATCCCAGCACTTTGGGAGGCCAAGGTGGGTGGACCACTTGGGGTCAGGAGTTTGAGAGCAGCCTGGCCAATATGGCAAAACCTTGTCTCTACTAAAAATACAAAAATTAGCCAGGTGTGGTGGCACATGCCTGTAATCCCAGCTACTTGGGAGGCTGAGGCAGGAGAATGGCTTGAACATGGGAGGTGGAAGTTGCAGTGAGCTGAGATGGTGCCACTGCACTCCAGCCTGGGTGACAGAGACTCCGTCTCAAAAAAAAAACAAGGAATCAAGAATGACCCCTAGATTTTTAGCTAAGCAACTGGTAACTTGTGGTGTCATTTAATTAGATGAGAAAGAATTTAAGAGGAGTGGGTTTTGGAGAAGAAAAAAATAATTTTGTTTTGGTCAGGTTAAGTTGAAAATGCTTATGTCATGACCAATTGGAAAGATCAAGTAAACAATTGATGTGCAAGTCTGGAACTCAGAGAGATCCGCGCTTGAGTCATAAGTGTGAGAATCATTGGCCTATTAGATAGTATTAAAGCCATGGGAAAGAATTTGGGTGGGGAAGAAAAAAGGTCCAAGGACAGAGACCTGGGGCAGCCCAACATGTAGGGTGACAAGCGTCATAATCGTGGCCTAGAACCCTCTGCACCTCCTGGGCTTGCTATCTAATGCTACCCACGTTCTTGGCCCACATCAAAGGAGGAGCTCTCCCTATTTGTCCCAGTCAACACTGATTTTGCCTTTATCTCAATCCCAGCTGCTCTTCCAATCTGTCTCCCTCACTGTAGCACTTAATCACACATGGCGCTTTGCTTGGGGACTTTATCTCTTTGGTGTGCATTACTCTTGTCTCCGCAGCTAGCTTTCTGCCTCCAGGAGGGCAGTGAACATGCTTAATAAATGTCTGTATCACCTTCAAAATCTAACAGAGAACTATAACGTGCTCAGAAACACATGCTGATTGATAGGGTAATGCAGTTTGGGAAATGCCCCATGAGACCATGTTGCCATGCTGTGTTTGTGACCCCCATATCTGGCACACCCCCTTCCATGGTGGTGCCACCCAGGCAGGCATAAAGCATTGTCTCCACTATGGGAGATGAAATAAGCACCAGAAAACCTCCTAGCAAGTCAGGTGGGCAAAGCAAAGCACAAAGAAGGGAAATTACTTTCTTGGTAAATAGACATGTACAAACAAACAGGAACAAAACACCACAGCACAAACAAAATCCAGTCTCCATTAGAAGGGAAAAGGTCTTCAGCACTCACTCCCAGAGGCTGAGCATAAGATCTATTTGTTGAATGAGGCAAGCCAATTTGAACACTAAATAGAGCCAGCCCCCATTGCATTTGCAGAACCCTGACATTTCTGAAAAGTATGTGGCTGAGTGTGCTTTCTGTGCTTTTCTTTCTTGCTTGAATATTGCAAGTTGCCTGCTGCTTAAAGAGCTGTTGGATCATCATTAGCTGTGGACAGAATGCCAACTCCTTACAGCCTTCTCAAAGCCTGTCCAGAGTCCGATCAACAGCACAAAAAGACAAAGAAGCTCGCAGGCACGGAGGACAGAGAAGGAAGAAAATGGAAGGGAAGCAGTGCATTGAATCCAGAGAACAAAAACAGAAACCCGTAGCAGCAGATGTCAGTGAGGAAGAATACGAAAATGCTGATGAATGGAATGGAGCTGAAACTATCAGAAACAAAGAAAAGATAAGAATATTGTAAAAGGAACAGAAAGGCCCAAAATAGAACATGAATCAAAGATGAGAGAATGAATGGAAAAGTAAGAAAAAAACAGGTGAAGTGCGGGTTAGTGGGAAAATTATACACGCAAGTGGCAAAAAGAATAACTCTTTTAAGGGTATATTTTGCAATACGTCAGGGCCTTTGGAATACTTGACCAAGAATGTTGAATAATAATGACTTTACAGAATTAGACTTAATACATTATTAAGCAACTTTAGTGGTATAGCACACGGTTGAACTTATTTGAAAAATCAGAAAAATTAAACAGAACACAATTTGTATAATACATGAAAGCCACAGGGAAGGAGTTGTTATCTGTTACTGTGATGAATACATTCGTAATAACGTGTAGGTGCTTAGGGCAAACAGGGAGTTGTCACTGATAGTTCTACTAGCAACGAGACAGAGATATAGACCATGTGGTGTACAAAAGCTCATGTGAATACCAAAATTCAGAAAGGAAAGAAGTGGTTTCTTTCTGAGGCCTGTGTTATAGGAAGAATTTTTAAAAAATTTATCATAGTCACATTCATAACATTATAGCATATAAAGTTGGAAAGTCTTTTATGAATATTGTTCATTCTCTGGCTCTAAATGCAAATCCTAATATCTAACATAGTTTGAAGATTTGACAATGATAAAAACAGGTTTATAAAAGCTAAAATGCCTTGCTACTATCATCGAGAGTCCAGCCAGTTTTGAGTAACAGATGAACACCCATGTATCCAGTCTGCCTAGTGTCATCAATCCATACAGGAGCAAGGTCCTTGTAAGTCCCACTCACAGACCCTTTAGACTGCTACGGGTGAGAGGGGAAGTCCTTTTGATGCTTTCCTGGTGAATCACAGCAAGGAGGGTGGGGAAAAGATGGGATCATGGGCCACAAACAAAATAGTTGTCTTGTTTCACCCAAATATTACTTGTAGTCCCTCTTGGCATGACTGAAATGAAGAAAAGTATCATGAAAAGTCTTTGATTTGAGATTTAGGATAGTCAGCAGCAGTGTCTGCCCACCCTCTCACTCTGATAAGCTAAGCGGCTTGTTCAGTGGCCAAGTTTAGACCCCATAGTACACTGATCCACAGTCTGCCTCTAAGGTTCCTGGGAACTCTTGTTAGGTGTCCATGTCAGGTTCAGTGTAGACTCTGGGTAAGGTTACCCTAAAATATGCAGAACATAAGCCATGGCTTTGGGCTTGTTTAGGAAGCCCCGAGGGGCCTGGGGAGGCGGGAGTTGGTACCTTGCGAGTGACTCATAATCCTGAAAAAAAAAGTCACTCCTCAGTAGCTCTGGATCAGGTTTTGGCTCAGAACAATGAAAGACCCTAGAACAGGACTGCAGCAAATATGGGGTTCCCAGCTACTCCTCAGCAGTGATGACCATTCCCATGGCCATTTGCTAGAGGAAACGATTGGGGTAGGGAAGTTTACATATTTCCTCCTTAGAATTTGGGAATCAGAGCATCCATAACAGAGGAAATAATATAAGTAAATGCGAGACCCCAACAGAAGGCCTGGCCGTGTGACATGCTTCCACCTTTTGTTGAGAGACAGGTGCACTAAACTACAGAGAGGTTAAGGGTCTTGCTCAAGTGTGCAGCCAATCAGAGGGGAAGCCTTACTGTCTTCTCTCCATGAAACTTCATTCCTTCTGTACAACCCACACTATTTTATGCCCTCACAGGACAAAAAGGGATCCACAAGAGAATGCCCCTTAAATCCCACCCTTGACCCTTGGCAGGTGGCCCCTCTCTATTGCACTTTACTTAACAACTTGTCGTTTCAGACGTGGCCTCTACTCCTTCTCCCAGGGTGTAAGGCAGTGAATGGGGCACTTTCTGCAGAGACTGAGTAGCCCAGCAAGGCTTTTTATCAGAGTGCAGGGAAGTTGTGTTTGAAATGATGCTACACTTGTCTTAATAGGCACGACCCTTACTCCTGGGACACATTTTTCACTGTCATGTCTGCCTGGTAGCCTGAATTAAGTAAGTGATTCATTTGAGTTTCTCACATTCTCTCTTTCATGACCAGAAGAACCCGTGGGTCATTTATAGTTTGGATCGGGCCCCTCTCATCCTTTATTTATAAAAAAGCATGAACACGCTCCCTGTTCACAGGGAGGCCTGGTTCGCTTTCACCCCATTTCCTTTTGTTCACAAGGTCAGTATTTTTGTCTTTTCTCCTCGCATAGATTATTTTTGTACATATCCAATGAAAAGGAAGCTCAAAGATGACCTTTAAGGGCCCTCATCACTTTATGGCTTATTAAAGCCCCTGCAGCTTTGTCCTTTGTCTGTCCACCTCTCGTGTGGCCCAGAGTGTTTTTCTCTGAAAAGTACAATGACAGGAAGTAGATTTTGGCTTACTATTAAGACAAGTCAATAGCAGTTATAGATGCCTGAAAAATAAATGAGTTGTCTCCAGAATTAGTGAACTTCTCAGCCTTTGAGGTGTGTAACTAACATGCAACGGGCAGTGGCCGTGTGTGAGAGATAATATCATATGGGATTCTTGTATCAGATTAGGGGGTCACTCAACAACAGCAAACATTTGAGTACTTTTTTTTTTTGAGACAGAGTCTCGCTGTGTCGCCCAGGCTGGAGTGCAGTGGCCAGATCTCAGCTCACTGCAAGCTCTGCCTCCTGGGTTTACGGCATTCTCCTGCCTCAGCCTCCCGAGTAGCTGGGACTACAGGCGCCCGCCACCTCGCCCGGCTAGTTTTTTGTATTTTTTTAGTAGAGACGGGGTTTTACCATGTTAGCCAGGATGGTCTCGATCTCCTGACCTCGTGATCCGCCCGTCTCGGCCTCCCAAAGTGCTGGGATTACAGGCTTGAGCCAACGCGCCCGGCCTAGTACTTTTTATGCTAGAGATAAGGAAAGCAAAGATCAGTGAAGGAGTCTAGCAGGGTTGGCTTAGAAGGCCCCTCAAGTGCCTTTCAACTTCACACTGTATCTAGATGCATTAAGATACCACCTTAGAAAAGTCTTCGATGCAGCTTGTTTCTTAGAGTTGTTTACCCAGAGTGATCTTTAGAGATAATTTTTCTGAAGCTTTAAAAAATAGAAAAAAGAAAATAGGTTCAAAAGGTGAATTTTTTTTTTCCTGAGAACACACAGCTAGTCATGTTGTTGATTTAAAAAATAGACATGCTCCATGGATTGCAGAGTAGGAAGAACACTTTTGGCATGAGAGTGTTCTAAATTTCCCTTTTGACCGTGGTGGAAATTCCTACTTCTGTAGTTGCTATTATAGGTGCAGTTTAGGAAAGGGCCTAATTTTTCTCCTCTGTGTAACACTCTGATTCATGAGATGGGAAGAAAGGGTTGGTGTGGAATGGGTTTCTGTTAAGACCTCAGATGCATCACCTAAGAGCAAGTAGTATAGCAACAAACAGGAAGGCACTCAGTTGTTTCCGTGCTATGACTTAAGGGGCTGCCATGGTTACAACTCCATATATCAGTGCCACTCATCTTTTCATAGGAAGAGTTTCATGGCTTTCAGCCCTAAGGTGTTTGTCTTAAAGAGGTCTCTATTTAAACACCATGGTTAATGTAGCTAATTCTATCAGTTGATACTGTAGTCTTCAGCACTTTGAATATCTTTTGTGTGCCCAGCCCATAATGACTTCATTTAATTAACTAGCTGATAGATAACTGAGAGAATTAACTAGCTGATAGATAACTGAGAGAAAGGCTTTGCAGGGAATGGGATGCCAACTACATGCCTTGAGATTGGGTACCAGGATGATTAGGAGGATGAGCTTTGAATTTAGGTAACACTGGGTTCTCACATCAGTGCTGCCACTTATTAGTACTATGACCTTGGGAAAGTTAGTACATGAGCCCAAGTTTCCTTATCATAAAATAGGAATAATAATAATATCCCTTAGGGTTATTTTGGGAGTTGGTGGTACCAGGCACATACCATAGTGTCAATTATTTCTGCTATAACACCAGAATTGAAGAAAGGGACTGGAATAAGGGAGAGAGAAGACACCAAAGAAAACATGCCTACAAAACACGTTTGTCCAACATCAGCTTTATCCAGGTTATCTTATCTCCCAAGGGAAAATTGGGTCTCAGAAAGAAGGCCAGGGAAACAGCCCTGCAAACTCTGTGGTAAAGGTCTTCTCTCGGAGTCAGCTCTTGGAGGACAGGGAGTATGTGCTATTTAATGTTCAACACATACCACATGAAACCTCCTCCTGGTTTCATTTTTCCTCCTTACCTCAACCTTCCTGCACTTCACACTTCAACCATTTGGAATTTCTAATCTCGACATAATGACACATGTCATTCTTCTGCTTGGGAAACATTCTTGGCTGATTACTTCTAACTTGAATGCTGGGTCTCAGCTTTGATGTAACTTCCTCTGGGAAGCCCCCCTTCCCACTAGACTGAGCTGAGTGCCCTCCTGTGTGTTTCCCCCACATCATCTGCCTGAGAATTCATACCACTCATTATGATTGCTTGTTCATGTCTGTCTTCCCCTCTAGGTTGTGGTTAGAGAGAGCAGAGACCACATCTGGTTTACTCTCCGTAATATCCCCTGATCACCACCTAGCATAAGTGGTAATGAAGAGGAATTCAATAAATACTAAATAAGCGAGTGAAGGAATGAGTTTTATGCTGAGATTTAGGTGAGGGGATTTATGCTAACATTTCTACTCTGAGCTGAAAAGATCCTTGTTAAGACAATATTATTATTATTCCTCCTTTCCTTGTAGAAACTGTCTACAGATAATTTACACCTCAAAACATGAAGGGCTTTCCTTGTAGTTAAAGACAATGCAGTTAGGGGCCATCTCTGCTTACCAAACTTATGGTTTGACCAGGATCTTGGTGCTTTATCAGATAAAGTAGAATGTGTATATGATAACAGTTGTTGGGGTATAGGTGTCTTCCAAATCATGTTGAAAAATACAGCATTAAATATCTGTGAAAGGAAAACCAATTTGAGTTCCTTCTCAGCTGGAACCTATTTGTACTATTTTAGGTACAAAAGACTCTCAATTACTTTCCCCTTCATTGGGACTTTTCTGATTTAGCATGTGACCTCCTCTCAATCAGTGGTTAAACATGGGGTGACCATGCATTCATCATTTAAACCAAAGCACTTCTGAGTTCCAGCCCGTGACTTGAGCCTGAGAACAGTTCCTCTTTGTGTTATGTGTTCAACAAATGAAAGGGGAATCACAAGCCTGACTTCCTCTAGAACAGAGGATTGGAAGGGTGAGCTTACTAATATGTAGTTTACATTACACGTAGGGGTTAAAACCTCAGTCCAGTTGCTGTGCAATTGGGCTTTGGAATGGAAGAAAACAACATGTGGCACTTTATTTTTCCACAGAAAAAGAATTCATTTTGAAATGGTTTCAAGCTTAAACAGAACATTTCCAAGTACAAAGATCTCCCAGATTCCTCTCATCCAGTTCCTCAACTGTTAATATTTCACTGCATTCCCCTCCCCCTTTCTCTATTGTATAATTTATAAAGAGGAGGGGAAAGTCCACTGTTGTTCCTAATACCATGGGTGCAGTATCAGCAGGAGGACTTGGCAAACAACCCAACAAGAAGGGCTGGAAATTGGAGAACAAAAGTATTTTCATAGGCAAATTCCATATGCTGGGCATTGTGCTAGCTGCTTTGCAAGCATTACTTCTTTAAGTCCCTGGAGGAATCCATTGAAGATTATGATCATTGGCACTCTACAGATGAGGAAGCTGGGGCTCAAAAGGGATTAGAAACTTGCCCAAGGTCACAAGACCAGGAAAGTGATGCACCTGCGTGTACCATTTTAAAGCTTCTTTCCATGACAGCTTGCCTCGTCACTGTAAAAAGAACATTCAATTGGGAATAAAAGGGTCCAGCCCAGTTCTAAATCTATGTTATCTTCGGCAAGCAACTTACCTTTATAGAGATTCAGTTCTTTCAACTGTAAAATGAGGGAGGCTGGACTAAATTAGCCTTAAGATTTTTTCTAGCTCAAAACTGAATAATTTAATAAGTGCAATATGTTTGCCAGGCTCACTGACAAAAGTACATTGAATATATTAGTGTCTACCATAAGAATAGAAGACTTAGAGCTTGGGATTTAGAGCTTATTTACTTCAGCAGCAAACTAGTTAATTTCTTCTGTCTGTTGGGTTGTCCATTGGTAGGCTATTTAAAGCATCTACCTGCCCTTGACCTTTTGCTACCTTTTGCGCTACCCTATAGCAGTTAGGTGTTCACTCCTCACATCGTAGGAGTTGGGATAATTCTGAGGGATAGGGGTGGAGATTGCCTCTGCTGGGGAAATTGAAGGAGTAGGCTGAAATCCGGTTGGTTTTGAAATCATTCTTGGTTTGAAATCATCCTTGGTAACCTGGTAGTCACTCTGTGTACAAGTTTCTTTAGATAGTTCATTCCATCTTCAAAGAGTTCTATATTATTCGAAGAGTACTATATTAAAAACACCCTCTTCCTAAATATTTGGCTGTCATTCAGGGACTGGAGTATGTATACCCACAGAGTTATGCAATGGTGCTTTAAGAGGCCCCCCAAACAAGCTATATGATAAATATAGCTCTTGAAGGGCAGATCCTAGAGTTTCAAAAAATTTTATATAAATATATTTTTATATATTACAAAATATACAATTATAAATATATATATCAACATATATATTTGTATTTATTTATTTATGGAATGCCATGGTACAATCATGGTTCACTGAAGCCTCAAAATCCTGGGCTCAAGTGATCCTCCCACCTCAGCTTCCTTAGTAGCTGGTACCACAGGTGCATGTTACCACATCTAACTATAATCAGGGGTCCTGTTTACACCTCCCCAAGGGTCAGAAATGATACACACGCCTGTAATCCCAGAACTTTGAGAGACGGAGGCTGGAGGATTGCTGAAAGCCAGGAGTTTGAGACCAGCTTGGGCAACAAAGCAGTAAACTGTCTCACAACACAAAAAAATTTAAAAATTAGCCAGGTGTGGCGGTATGCGCCACCCACCCTCCCAGCTACTCAGGAAGCTGAGGTGGGACAATTGCTTGAGGCCAGGAGTTTGAGGCTTCAGCGAATCATGACTGTGCCACTGCACTCAAGCCTGGGCAACAGAGCGAGACCCTGTCTATATATATATATA
>NW_016807677.1:8953790-8954617 GCF_001698545.2 Rhinopithecus bieti
TTGGAGACTGGAGCTGTTCCTATTCGACCATCTTGCCCCACCCCCCCTCGATGTTGTTTTATTTCTTTCCAACAGGAATCAATTCAGCATTTGGTACCCAGTGAAGGCAGAGCCAACCCTCTCTCATTTTTTTCTGAATCTGTCCATTGGTTCTGAATCCCATAGGTTCCAAGCCTATGATTTGGGAAGATGGTAACTCTAAGGTCATCAACACATTACAAACATGTGACAGCAGCTAATCTATACTTTCTATGTCTTCTGAGACTTTTTCCTTCTGATTACATATTCTTAGTTTCTTCAACTCTTCTTTAGTTAATACCATGTTTAGATTCTCTCACTGTACTGGTCTCCTCTTCAAAAGTTACTCTGGTTTATCTATATCTCTTTCAAAGAACTGATTCAATAGTACTAAGAAACTTTTTATTCCAGTTGTATGCCTTCTATCAGAGGTTGATTAGCCTCAAGAGGGGCAGATAGAGAGAGGCACACGGAGAAATCATATGCATCTTACTGAATTTACTCACTAGTAATAATTGGGAGGCCAGGCATGGTGGCTCACCCCTGTAATCCCAGCACTTTGGAAGGCTGAGGCGGGCAGATCACCTGAGGTCAGGAGTTCAAGACCAGCCTGGCCAACATTGCGAAACCCAGTCTCTACTAAAAATACAAAAATTAGCCAGATGTGGTGGCATATCCCTGTAGTCTTAGCTACTTGGAAGGCTGAGGCAGGAGAATCACTGGAATTCAGGAGGCAGAGGTTGCAATGAGCTGAGAATGCGACACTGCATTTCAGCCTGGGTGACAGAGCAAGACTCCATCTCAAAAAA
>NW_016807677.1:8954720-9039600 GCF_001698545.2 Rhinopithecus bieti
AACATTCATTTTTCCTCCCTTCCTCCCTCTTTTCCCTCCCTCCCTCCCTCCCTTCCTTCCTTACTTCCATCCATCCTTCCTTCCTTCCTTCCTTCCATCCTTCCTTCCTTGTTATCTGACTTCCTTTTAAGGAATTTCCTCTTTCCCACTGGGTATTGTCTGTTGGGACTATAATCAGGGGTCCTATTTACTCCTCCCCGGTGGTTGGAAATGATACAAGCTAAACCAATCTGCTGTTCCCTCCTTGGAATTCAAATACTGAGCAGAAGAACAATGATGTTGAAAGTAATTGGATTCCCATCCCATCCTAGCAGGGCTTCTTGGTCATACCGTTCTTGCTACAAGCCATTTTTGTTGTTCCTGGTTCTAGGCTTTCATCGCCTCTGACCTCACGTCCTCCTGATACATTTATTTTGTTTAAGATAGTTGAGTCACTATCTATTGCTTATAAACAAATAGCCCTAACTAATCCAACTGTTGTACATAGTGGTGTGCTTATCCACTGTATAAATACTTCTACAATATATCTCCCTAATGGTTTCTACAATACTTATTCACACAAGTTAAAAAATTATAAGCAATCTCCTGCCTTTTGATTTGACGACAATGTGCTATATGTCTTTATTTCTAGGAGGCTAAATCCATTTAGAGAAATCTGGACTTGTTTTCATCTTCCTCTCCTTCCAACCATATGATTTTATAATTTTTACTGAGAAAGTCAATTAAGAAAGCATCTAGTTTTGCCTGAACATAAAATATAGTGAAAAGCCCACTTGTCTGCTTTTTATCTTTTATTTGTTTTGAGGTGGGATGTTACTCAGTCCCTCGGCTGGAGTGCGATGGTGTGATCATGGCTCACTGCAGCCTCGACCTCCTCAGGCTCAGGTGATCCTCCCACCTCAGTTTGTAGTTTTAGTAGAGACGGGTTTTCACCATGTTGCCCAGCCTGGTCTTGAACTCCTGGGCTCAAGCAATCCACCTGCCTCAGCCTCTCAAAGTGCGAGAATTATAGGCATGAGCCACCACCCTGGGCTTTGTCTGCCTTTTAAATGGGAAGAAGTCAGCTCAGTCACGGAGTTGCATGGGGCACGAGGCTTTATATTCTCTTCCAGGTAAAACTGGGGGAGTAGGATGCATTTGCATCTGCCAAAATGTCAGTATTCTGCAATTAAGTCAGATTTCATCCTCTTACTGTATTGAAAATGACAAAAGGAATGCAGGTATTCTAGCATAAGATTAATATGGGTACTTGAGTGAAGATGAAGACTTTGTCAACAGAGTGGCGAAGCAACGTGACACAGTAGGTTTAATGCTATAGTGAGGCAGCTAGTGCCCTGCCTGCCCTTGACAAAGCAATTCTCTCTGACATGTCTGGATTCATCTCCTGCAGTTCAGATTTTTGTGACTGAAGTTTCATATTCTTTTCTTACTGGCGAGATCTCAGCCAGATACTTGTCTGGGAATACCAGATACTTCCTCTGAGAAGTAGATGCTGAGAAGAGATGGCAGTGCAAGAAGTTTCTTGGAAGAGGGGGTGACACCTGTGAAAGCAAAAAGGGCGAGGAGGCAGGATTGAGCAGGAGAAGCCTTCGGACTGCAGTGCTGATCTGTCTCCTGTGGAAGGAAAGGGGAGATGGAGCAGGATCACGTGGGGAGAGCCTGGGGCCACTGTGCCCCTCTGATGGTCTCTGCCAAGCCAACAGGGAGCTCCAGAGTGAAGTCTCCTGTTAGAGATGTCCTGCTTTTAGCAGGCTTCCTCATGTAACCATTGGTGGGAGACTGCCCAAGAAGAACATGGCCTCAGTATAAAATCTGCAGATCCTGAAGGCACAGATAAAGGCTGAAGCTATTGAACTCCTTGCAGCTGAATGGAGACCCAAGCAGCATACTCTCTTGGCTGCCACTTTGTCCTTCTGAATTGTGTCTTAAATTCATTCATGGCCTATTGCTCAGTGCATAGACTCGAGCTAGACAGAATCTCGGTCTGAATCCCAGCTCCAACACTTGCTCACTGTGTAACCTTAGAAAATCTAGTGAACCTCTGTGTTTCATACTCCTCCTCTTTAAAGTGGAGACAAAATCAGTCATAACCTTATAGAATTACTGTAGAGTACTTAGAAAAATGCTTGACACAGAGTTTATGCAAAATATGTATTTGCTATTATTATTTATCCATTAAATGTTCACTATGTGTCAATCCCCCTTGACCTGTCTTGTAGGAACATTCAACCTGCCCGCTTAGCATTAGCTCAGTTATCTGTGAAGCAACAATTAACAACTTACTTTTTATTGAAAGTATATCTTTTTTATTTATTTTTTGGGACAGAGTCCCACTCTCCTGCCCAGGCTGGATTGCAGTAGCATGATCTTGACTTATTGCAACTCTGCCACCTGGGTTCAAGCAATTCCCATGCCTCAGCCTCCTGACATAGCTAGGATTACAGGTATGCACCACCAGGCCCAGCTAATTTTCGTAATTTTAGGAGACACAGGGTCTCACCATGTTGGCCAGGCTGGTCTCAAACTCCTGGCCTCTGACAATCCGCCCACCTCAGCCTCCCAGAATGCTGGGATTACAGGCAAAAGCCACCACACTCGGCCTATTGAAAGTATGTCTGAGAGACCGAGAGATACCAGCAAATGCCCTGATTACTAATCAGTGTGAATGCTGTGATCAAGGTCTTATGTCTTGTGTACAGACCTTGTTATTTCTGGTTTGTATTTTTCTTTGATTATTGCATTTTTCCTTGAGAGATTAGTGTTGGCCTCAGGGGCTAACTGCAAAGTGGCAGCCTCTCAGCTTTAACTGTTAGGCTTCCATTTATTTACATATCGAGGTGGAACAAAGGAGCACTGGCTCCAAACTGTCTTAGGAGAGGGAGAAAACAGTCTCATGTATGGCACATTAGGAACTATGGAGAAAGAACTTCCTTAAAAGAAGTCCTCTGGGCCAGGAAAGGTGGCTCACACCTGTAATCCCAGCACTCTGGGAGGCCAAGGCAGGTGGATCACCTGAGGTCAGGAGTTTGAGACCAGCCTGGCCAACATGGTGAAACCCTGTCTCTACTAAAAAAAGTTTTAAAAATTAGCCAGATATGGTGGCGGGTGCCTGTAATTTCAGGTATTCGGGAGGCTGAGGCAGGAGAATCCCTTGAACCCAGGAGACACAGCTTGCAGTGAGCCAAGATCGCGCCATTTCACTCCAGCCTGGGTAACAAGAGTGAAACTCTGTCTCAAAAAAATAAATAAATAAATAAAATAAATTCCCCAAATGCTACCAGGGAGATCATTTTCTTTATTAGCAAACGCATATATAGTACTTAGAGGTCCCAGGTTTTACTCTAAGTGCTCTATAAATATCAAATAATTTAATCCTTATCACTATGATGTAAGTACTTGATGTAAGTGCTGTCAATACCTTCATCTTATAGCTTTTTTTGTTTGTTTGTTTATTTTATCAGTTTAGGGTATAAGTGCAGTTGTATTACATTCATACATTGCACAGTGGTGAAGTCTGGGCTTTCAGTGCACCCACCACTTGAATAGGTGACATTGTTAAAACTCAGAGATGTTAAATAACTTGCCCAAGGACAGAAGCCAGTGGGAAGCAGAGTTGGAATTTGACTACAGAGTTTGTGTCTCCCAGGTTTGTGCTATTCACCACCACATATCATGCCTCCTAAGTAAGTTCTTTTCTTTAAAATGCATTCTTTGCTTTCCATCACCGTATTGCCAGGATGCATTGGAGCATACATCTCTGAAAAGAAGGTTCTGATTTACTTGGGGTCTAAGGATCCATCTAGCTTCTTGGGAGAGGAGCCCCTAAATTGTGATTCTGAGTTTATGTTACTTTGGGACTTTCAATTTGGAAACTTACATTGGAGCCCACCTGAACTGGTAGTGGTTCCTTGGTTCCAATTGGTCAAATGCCTGGCAAAACACAGAGGCTGCCAAACCTTAAGCCACATCTGAGGGCAATAAACATGATCACTAGTTGTATCAGTTTCTTCTCACGCTGCTGTGAAGAACTGCCCGTGACTGGATGATTTATAAAGGAAAGAAGTTTAATTGAGTCACAGTTCTGAGGGCTGGGGAGGCCTCAGGAAACTTACAATCATGGTGGGAGGGGAAGCAAACATGTCCTTCTTCAAATGGCAACAAGAAGGAGAAGTGCTGAGAAAAATGAGAAAAGCCCTCATAAAACCACAAGATTTCATGAGAATTCACTCACTATTATGAGAACAGCATGGAGGAACCACCCCCATGATTCAATTACCTCCTGCTGGGTCCTGTCCTTGACACGTAGGAATTATTACAATTCAAGGTGAGATTTGGGTGGGGACACAGAGTCAAACCGTATCACTAGCTGACAAGGTGATAATAGTGGTGGAAGATTTTGGATTTAGAAGCCTCACTTTGTCTTAGGTTTGTTGTTGCTTTAAATCATATTTTCAAAACATCTTTTTGGTTTTCTGGGTATAATTCCTATTTTTTGGTGTGTTCATTTGTGTGTGCGTTTTCTGTGTTTCACCTTTCATACACAGATGGAATCACTGGCAAACTGCAATGTAGCCAAATCAAAGCATTTTATTTCTGTATCTGTCATGATATGACATGGCTGGAATGATGTATAGCAGACTTTTGGAGAACAAAGCCCTCTTTTAAAAAGAAGAAAAAGAAGGAAGGCATTGAGAAATCCCTACAAAGAGAAGAAAAGAGTCCTAAAACTCAGTATCACTGAACTGAGAGACAATCTGAATTCTAACCCCAGCTCTTCCATAAACTTGTTGTATGGCCTTGAGCAAGAAAACATTTAATTTTTCTGGGCCTTAGTTTATGATTTTGATGATAATTTCAATCTCATTAATATGTAGAACTTTGGGGAAAGGGTGATGGCATAGTATTCTGCAGGGGAAAAATAAAGAATGATCGACTCCTTTCCCCCCTACTCACTGTAAAGTCGTGTATGCACTATTGTCTAATCAATGTGAGACAAATTACCTTGTAAGGCCATTTACAATGGGAAATAAAGGAGGTGGCAAGTCACTGCATGAATTTTATAGAAGCAGATAATTATAGTAATATTATTTTCAGTGATATTTTAAATTTATTTCTCGAGATAGGTTGGATAGGTGAAGTAAGGGGGTATTACATTGATTTAAATAGATTCACTTAATAACCTTTTATGTTAATAGAGATCTGGTAGCCACAGTGAGAATTTTTTTTTTTTTAATTCACCAAGCTTATTATCTTTCTTCCCATGTCTTCTTTTCTCCTACTGTTCTTTGTCCCTGCCACCAACAGAATGGATCTGTCCCCAAACCAACCTTTCTGTCACTTATTTTAAAAATAAAGCAGTAGCGAAAGGAAAAATAATGTTATTATAAATTTTAATTTTATAAAAGCCATAGCACAGCACTTAAGGGTATACTTTAATGGTCTAATAACATTTAACTAATTAAATAATTCTTCTAGTTAATCAGTATTTCTTGGGCACCTACTGTGTGCCTGGGCACTATGCCAGTGTTTGGGCATATGGTGGTGAGTGAAAATACCTCTTAGAGTCCGTGAAGGAGTCAGACAGTAAGAAAATAATTTCATAAGACTATAAACTGTGGTATATATTGTAAAGGAAAAGTACAGACAGCTATGAGGTTGTGTGCCTGGCGGGGCCTGCCCAAGTCTGGGGCAAGAGGTCAGGGAAGATTTTCTTAAAGAACTGACTTTGGATCTCAAATATGAAAGAAAAGGACAGTCTATTCTGCTACTAATGTGCGTATTTCTGTAAATCAAATTTGCTTACACTGAAATGGTAAATTGGGGAATAATGTCAGTATAAAATGGAAGTCACGTTGATTGATTATGTAGGTTTTTCCCAACATACTACCTGTAACCAAGATTGCATTGAAGGCAAAAGACTCTCATAGAGCGGAATACAGTGAACGGTGGGAGAATCCAGAGCTATACAGAGCGTCCCTGCGTCCTGTCATACTCCTCTCTAGTTTAGACACATGCTCTATCTTAGAAGTACTTATTGTGTGGTTCTTTCTGACCTTTCAACATTTACCTTGTCTCTTTATAAAGCAGAAGGCTCAATCCTTCACCCCTTTCATCATCAAAACTTCACCTTTTGGGGATATTCCTGTATGTATTTTAGCATTTCTTTATTTTTTTAGGATTATAGCATCTCTTTAGCGGAGAAGTGTTTTCTGTTGGGGTTGATACTGTTTCGTTGTTGCTTAGATTAGAACATTGCATAGATTTTCAGTTGTTTGTCCACATTTTTTTTTTCAGCTTTTTAAAGTGAGAATTTTCAGATACATTCTAGCAGAAACACCTTTATTTGAAAGTAAACTCATAATTCAAAGTATATGCAGTAACTATAAAATGTTTGTTTTTTAGGCCGGGTGCAGTGGCTCACGCCTATAATCCTAGCACTTTGGGAGTCCGAGGTGGATGGATCACCTGAGGTCGGGAGTTAGAGACCAGCCTGACCAATATGGTGAAACCCCGTCTCTATTAAAAATACAAAAAATTAGCTGGGCATGGTGGCAGGCTCCTGTAATCCCAGCTACTCAGGAGGCTGAGGCAGGAGTATCACTTAAACTCGGGAGGCAGAGGCTGCAGTGAGCTGAGATCACGCCATTACACTCCAGCCTGGGCAACAAGAGCGAAACTCTGTCTCAAAAAAAAAAAAAGAAAAAATTTGTGTTTGTTTTTTTTGAGACAGGGTCTTGCTCTGTCATCCAGGCTGGAGTGCTATGGTGCAATCATGGCTCAGTGCAGCCTCAGACTCCCGGTGATCCTCCTACCTCAGTCTCCTGAGTAGCTGGGACTATAGGCATGCACCATGCCTGTCTAATAGTTTCTTTTGTGTGTGTGTGAAATGGGGTCTTGCTTTGTGGCCCAGGCTGATCTTGAACTCCTGGGCTCAAGCAGTCATCTCCCTTCAGCTTCCCAAAGTGCTGGGATTATAAGTGTGAGCCACTGCACCTGGCCTAAAAATTTTTAAATGAAACCCTTTTCAAATAACTCAGTGTGGGTATGTTAAATCTCAGCTTTTTCACTCAGTCAAAACTTAAGAAGTATGTAGCCTTCACTTCACCTTTCCTAATACTTTGGATAGAGAGAGGTTACCTGACTTATCCAAGGTGACAAATTAACTTTAGTCAAATACTTTCTTCATAATGGAATATTACCTTGGACATGTGCATTATTTTTATTTATCATTCACACAGTGTCTCAGACATATACTAGTCATATGATGGAGACCAAAGTTTATTTTTAAAATAAATTTTATTGGCCAGGCACGGTGGCTTACACCTGTAATCCCAGCACTTTGGGAGGCCAAGGCAGGCAGATCACGAGGCCAGTAGTTCGAGACCAGCCTGCCCAATATGACGAAACCCTGTCTCTACTAAAAGTACAAAAAAATTAGCCAGCCATGGTGGCATGCGCCTGTAGTCCCAGCTACTTTGGGGGCTGAGGCAGAAGAATTGCTTGAACCTGGGAGGTGGAGGTTGCAATGAGCTGAGATCATGCCACTGCACTCCAGCCTGTGTGACAGAGTGAGACTCCATCTCAAAAAAAAGAAGTTATTGATGTATACACTGCATATAATAAAAGTCACACATTTTAAGTGGATCGTAGGTGAGCCTTGACAAATGTAGCACCACCCCAAAAAAGTTTCCTTCAGCTCCTTTCCAGTCAGTCCTCCCCATACCTAGTTCTAAGCAACCATCAATCTACTATAAATCACTATAGATTAGATTGGTCTTCTCTAGAGTTTCATATGTCAAGCAGTCTAGCAGTTCCTAGGCAATAGTGACTACTTCAGGTACTAGTCCAGCTTGTTCTTCTGCCATAGTCTTGGCCAGTGAGGAGACATGAGCCCAAACAGATTTAGACAGTTTATTACAAGACAGTAGGCAACATGAGCTTTGTGTTCTTACTGATTCTCTTTGACCCTCAAGATGTATGGGGTGATGTGGAGGTGGGCCCAGGTTAATACTGTGCACATTGTGGATCTATGGCACATAGGAACACTGAGCCTAGGATCCCTAATATTATAAAGGGGCTGCTGGCAAACCTGTGTATCCTCCCCCATGGAGAGAGATATTATCTTGATCATCTTGGTCAGGAAACAAATTTGTCCTTTGATTCAGATTGAATGTTATCTTTACAACCCTGGAATATCTCTGGAAGGAGAAGAGAAGACTCTAACTTTATTACACTAGAATGTAAACAAATCTGATCCCTGCCATGGAGCAGCTATGCAAACCTTGCCGAACAAAGCTGTCAATGCCCCTCACTCAGAAGACATGTAGAAATGCCAGAATTGTCTCCTAACATCTCATAAATGGGATCACTTAGGATGTGCTCTTCTTTTGGTATGATTTATTTTGCTTACATAATGTTATAGAAATTAATCCTTCTATTGCAGCCCAATATTTTGTTGTATGAGTATGCCACAACTTATCTGTTTACTTGGTGATGGACACTTGGGTCATTGGCATTTTGGCTATTGTGGATAAAGCCACTATAAACATTCATATACAAATCTTTGTATGCACATATGTTTTCATTTCTCTGGGGATAGTTATCTAGGAGTGGTAGGTATGTGCTCACCAAAACTGGAAAATATATGGCAGATAAACCTTGATATGGTTTGGATGTGTGTCTCCTCACAAATCTCATATTAAAATGCCATCCCCAGTGTTGGAGGTGGGACTTGGTGGGGGGTGTTTGGGTCATGGGGGTGGATCCCTCATGAATGGCTTGGTGCTGTCCTTGTAGGAATGAGTGAATTCTCACTCTGAGTTCATGTGAGATCTGGTTATTTAGAAGAGCCTGACACCTCCTCTCTTGCTCCCTCTCTCTTTCTCCCTCTTTTGCCATGTGACACACTGGCTCCCCTTTGCCTTCCACCATGATTGCAAGCTTCCTGAAGCCCTCACTTACTGAAGATGCTGGTGCCATGCTTGTACAGCTTGCAGAACTGTGAACCAAATAAACCTCTTTTCTTTACCCTGCCTCAAGTGTTCCTTTATAGCAACACAAATGGACTAACACAGAAAATTGGTACCAAGAGTGAGATGTTGCTATAAATATACTTGAAAATGTGGAAGTGGCTTTGGAACCGGGTAATGGGTAGACATTGAAAGAGTTTGGATGGCTCAGATGAATACAGGAAGTTGAGGGAAAGTTTGGAACTTTTTAGAGACTTGTTAAATAAGTGGTTGTGAGTAGAATGCTGATAAAAATATGGGCAGTGAAAACCAGGCTAATGAGGTCTCAAATGGAAATGAGAAACTTACTGGAAACTGGTGTAAAGGTCACTCTTATTATGCCCTAACAAAGAATTTGCTGCATTGTTTCCATGTCCTTTGGCTTTGTGGAAGGCAGAACTTAAGACTGATGAGTTAGGGTATCTAGCAGCAGAAATTTCTAAGACCCCAGAATAGTAGACCCCTGGCAACTTGCAACCTCAGCCTGGAAAAGCTACAAAGGCAGAGCCACTGAAGGCCTTGGGACCCCCTCCTTTCATCAGTGTGCCAGGATGCAGTACATGTAGTCAAAGATTGTTTTGGAGTTTTAAGACTTAATGTCTATCCTGCTGGGTTTTGGATTTGTGTGGGGCCTGTTGCCCCTTTCTTTTGGCTCATTTCTCCGTTTTGGAATGGAAATGTTTATTCAATGCCTGTATCACTATTGTGTCTTAGAAGTAAAGAACTTGTTCTCGATTATAGGTTCATTGGTGGAAGAAACTTCCTTGGGTATCAAATGAGACTTTGGACTTTTGAGTTAATATTGGAATGAGTTGAGACATTGGGGTACTATTGGGAAGGGATAATTGTATTTTGCAATGTGGTAAGGACATGAGATTTGAGGGCCATGGTGGGATAATATGGTTGGGATGTGTGTCTCTTCCAAATCTCATGTTGAAATGTGATCCCCAGTATTGGAGGCGGGGCCTGGCGGAAAGTGTTTGGGTCATGGGGATGGGTTCCTTATATCTTGGTGCTGTCCTCACTGTAATGATTGAGTTCTCGCTCTGAGTTCATGTGAGCTCTGGTTGTTTAAAAGAGCCTGACACCTACTTCCCTGCTCCTTCCCTCTTGCTTCCTCTCTTGCTATGTGACATGTTGGCTCCCTTCATCTTCTGCCATGGTTATAAGCTCCCTGAGGCTCTCATCAGAAGAAGATGCTGGTGCCATGCCTGTACAGCCTGCAGAACCAAATAAACCCCTTTTCTTTAGAAATTACCCAGCCTTAGGTTTTCTTTTTTTAATAGAGATGTAAACAGACTAACACATACCTCTAACTTTTTAAGAAACTGTCAGTTTTCTGAAGTAATTTTACCTTATTCTGTTATTACTAGCAGTGTATGATAGTTCCAGTTGCTTCACATCCTCACCAACACTTTGTATAGTTAATCTTTTTAGCTTTAGACATTAGGAGTTTGTCTATTTCTCCTTTATATATTTTTTTAGATATAGTTTTGCTCTTGTTGCCCAGGCTGGAGTGCAATGTTGCGATTTTGGCTCACCACAACCTCTGCCTCCCAAGTTCAAGCAATCCTCCTGCCTCAGCCTCCTAAGTAGCTAGGATTACAGGCACCTACTACCATGCTCGGCTAATTTTTATATTTTTAGTAGAGACAGGGTTTCGCCATGTTGGCCAGGCTGGTCTCTAACTCCTGACCTCAGTTTCCCAAAGTGCTGGGATTACAGGCATGAGCCACTGTGCTTAGCTTATTTCTCTTTTACAGTCTATAGTCTTTAACTTCATCTGTTTTAAAGCTTTGTTATTAGATACATACATGTTCAAGATTATTGTATCTCACTGACGAAGTGACCTCTTTATCATTATAAAGTGTTCCTTTTAATCTCAGGTAATATTCCTTCTTCTGAAGTTTACTTTGTTTGATGTATTTCTTTTAGTGGTTAGTCTAATATTTACAATATACATCTTTAAGTTATCACAGTCCAATTCATATAATATTGTCACTTCACATATAGTATAAAAATCGGAGAAGAATATATTTTCATTTTCTACTTCTATTCTTTGTGCTTTTGTTTCCCTACATTTTATATCTAAACATATTATAAACCCCATCATATTTTATTTTTAAGGGGTTATTTATCTTTCATATAAATTTAAACTTGAGAAAAAATGTATTCTACATGTACCCACGTATTTATCATTTCCAGCAGTCTTTATTCCCTTGGGTAGACTCAAATTTTCATCTGGTATAATTTTCCTTATGTCAAAAGTACTTACTTTAATATTTCTTGTAGTTCAGATCTCCTGGTGACAGTTCTTTCAGATTTGTTTGGTAAGTTATTTTTTTTTCCCTTTATCTCTGAAAGATATTTTTGCCTCATATGCAATGACGGGAAATGGGTTGACAAATTTTCCCCAAGCACTTAAAAATGTTGATCTCTTGTGATAGCCAGCCTCTGTCGTGGCTTCTAATGATCCTCACCTACTGGTATTCATGCCTTTGTGTAGTCCTATCCCACACATTGAAATTACATCATATGACTTCTAAGACTGTTTCATGAAGTTATTGTAGCTTACCCCTTGGTTTCTTAGACACTCATTCTGGACACAGTCAGTCAGCATGTTATGAAGATGCTCAAGCAGTCTCATACAGTAGCCCAGTTGGGGAACAACAAACTTGTCAGCCTCAACTTGTCAGACATGAGAGTGATATACCTTGAAAGTGAATTTTCCTTCCCTAGTCAAGAAAACTCATTAGAGATACCTACACAGAACTGCCTAAATGAGCCACTCCCAAATTCCTGACCTACAAGAATTATGATAATTAATATATTATTATTGTGGTTTTAAGCCATTAATTTTGGGGTCATTTGCTGTGTCTCAGTAGATAGCAAAGATTTTTTTTTTCTCTGGTTTGTATAGTTTTTGACAAAAAAGATGAAGTCATTCTTAACTTTGTTTCATTATATGTAACATGCCTTTTAAACTTTGTAATGCCTTTGGGATTTTTTTTCCTTATTATTGATTTTCAGTAATTTGATTATATTGTACCTTGGTGGCTTCATGTGTTTGTGTGTGTATGCATGTGTGTGCGTGTGTATGTGTGTGTTTATCTTGGCTGGTGTTTGTTGAAATTCCTGAATATGTGTATTTGTAGTTTTCAACAAATTAGGACATTTTTTGGCCATTATTTCTTCAAATACATATATGCCAGATTGTTTGATATTTTCCTTTAGACCACTGAATGCCTGTCTTTTTTCTTTTTTTGGTTTCATTTTAGATAGATTTTTGCTATGTCATCAAGTTCACTAATCTTTTTTTCTGCAGTGTCTAGCTTAATGATTATTCCGTAAGATGGTATTCTCATTTTAGATATTCTATATGTTTATCTCAGAAATTTCATCAGGTTCTTTTTCATATCCTTCATCTCTCTTCATATGTACATGTTTAACTTTAGATCCTCAAATACACTAAAAATATTTATGACCAGGCATAGTGGCTCACACCTGTAATATCAGCACTTTGGGAGGCCGAGGTGGGCAGATCACCAGAGGTCAGGAGCTTAAGACCAGCCTGGCCGACATGGCGAAACCCTGTCTCTACTAAAAATACAAAAATTAGCTGGGCATGGTGGCACATACCTGTAGTTCCAAGTTATTCAGGGGGCTGAGGCAAGAGGATAGCTTGAACCTGGGAGGCAGAGGTTGTAGTGAGCTGAAATCATGTCATTGCACTGTAGCCTGGGTGACAGAATAAGACTCTGTCTTAAAAAAAAAAAAAAAAAAAGCTGTTTTAATATGCTTGACTGCTAATTCCATCATCTTTATCCTTTCTGAGTATGTTTCTATTAACTAATTTTTTTCCACACTATAAATCACATTTTTCTGCTCCTCCTTATGTTTATTCTAGTAATTTTGATTGGATTATGAACACAGTGAATTTTGTGTTGTTGAATGTTGGATTTGGTTGTATTTCTTTAAAGAATGTCGAACTTTGTTTTTGTGTAAAATTAAACTAAGTGAAGATTAGATGAAGACTTTCATATTAGATCAAGAGGTTAAAAAAATTCCTCAATAAAATGTCCAGAATACCTTTTTCTATGGTTAATTTTATCCCACTATGTGTGTGACCTTTTTGGGATTTTGACTAAATGACCAATGTATTTGTCTATGTCTCTCTACTTCAACTACTGGGAACTTGAAAGATTCCCAGTCTTATGTGAGCTCAGGGAATTGCCCTATTTACAAATGCCCAGTAATTACTCTTTCCCCAGGTGTTGATTTTTCCTCGCTGTGTGGAGTTTCTCCTATGCACATGAAGATTGGTATTCAGTCCAAAACTCAAGTAGACCCATGTGCAGATTTCTGGTGACTTTCTCTGTGTAGCTCCCTGTTCTGTAGTACCCTGTCCTACAAATTCTGGCCATCTCAATTTCTCCAATCACCAGTCTCTGTCTCCTCAATTCAGTCCTACTTCTGGGCTCTGCTTGGGTTCCACCAGCCTGCACTGTCCTCTAGAAATTGTCTCCAGGTTGAAAGCTGGTAGGACTCATCTCATCTGTTTTCCTCCTCAGGAAATCACAGTTCTGTGTTGTTGTTCAATATCTGAAACTTGTGTTTTGTTTGCTTTTTCTAGTTGTTTATGGTAGGAGGGTAATTCCAGAGCCTGTTACTACCTAATGGCCAGAACTAGAAGTTCCAACCAAAATGTTATTATTAAGAAAATCTTAGGAACATCATAATTTCTTTCATAGTCTTCTTACCCTTCTATGCCAACATACAAATTTAATTATTCAGTTATTGTATTCAAAAATTTTCTTGAAAAAGGCTATTCATTACATGTATCATGAAGATATTACATCTCTGATGTAGAGGAAGATCAACCAGATACAACCCAAATTGATGTGCAGTACCATCTTATGGTCAGTCCACCTACCATGCCTGTGGGTGCTGAGTCTTATTTCCAGAGCTCATCTCACAGACCAAGAAGGCCAGGTTCTCTGGCTTGTGATAGATCTTTAGGTTCCAGATAGAAAGTTTCATGGTTTTGTGGTCTACTTTGAATCCAAGGTTACTTTCTCTTTTTATGGAAAATACATTGTGCCTTTTATATTTTACTCCCCTTAAGTTATATTTCAGTTTGCTCTTGCCCTGAGCATAGTGACAATGCAGCATATTTATCACTATTCTTATTTTAGGAAAAGAAAGCCTTGGCAGCAACCTGGAGATAGTTTCTTTACTTTTCTTTTCTTCTTCTTCTTCTTCTTCTTTTTTTTTTTGATGGAGTCTCACTCTGTTGCCGGGTTGGAGTGCAGTGGTGCGATCTTGGCTGACTGCAACCTCTGCCTCCCGGGTTCAAGTGATTCTCCTGCCTCAGCCTCTCGAGTAGCTGCGACTATAGGTGTGCACCACCACACCTGGCTAATTTTTGTATTTTTAGTAGAGACGGGGTTTTACCATGTTGGCCAGGATGGTCTCGATCTCTTGACTTTGTGATCTGCGTGCCTCGGCCTCCCAAAGTGCTGGGATTAAAGGTGTAAGCCACCATGCCTGGCCACCTGGAGATAGTTTCTAATTGGATGCAATCCTTCTGAGAAAGGTGAAAAATGACCCATTTTCTAATAGTGGGCTTAACAAATAATAACCAACAATGTGACATGACAAACAGTTTATTTAGAATAGGAATAATAAACAGAAATAGTAATGAAGGATGTACGCTAAATAAATGTAGTAACTAACACATTACTGATATTTAATGGATACTGGAGTGTGAAGGATGATAAAATGACTGTTGTTGCAAGGTATGCCCCTTTTCTGTCTCTAAGTGTCCTCTGCTGATCTAGGAGGGTCCTTCCTATTGGATCTACTCCACTGTCTGATAAAATGTGCTAGTGCTTAGCTTGTTGAGCACCTGAGTATGTGTATTTCCAACTTCTGTTAGGCACATTCTCCCCTCCATTCTAGCTGGTAAAAAAATAAAGCATGATAGCTCTTCCCAGACATAATAAAAGATAATGAAATTGAATACAACAATCAATTTTGATTCCTTATTTGTTCATTTGCCTAGGATCTTTTTTCTTTTTCTTTTTGTAGGTTTGTTCTATATAGTTTTAGAGGAATTTCCTTGTTGGAGAAAAAGAAATCCCAGTAGATTAACACACTCATAGACCTGAAAGACTATTTTCCTTTAAGCATTATTCAAAAGAAACTAATTATCTTTAGAGAGCTGGGAGAATTTGCAGTGACCTTTCAGGCTGAATTTGTGGTGGCTTCACAGGAAGATTTATGATTGCTAAGCTATACCCACCTAATTTTTAATTTTAATAATTTTCTGTAAAATATTAGAACATGATTCATTTCAAAACATCATTACAGTTGCTCCTAGGCTAGTTTCAATTGTGTTTCAGAACTGGATGCTGCTTTTAACATCTGTCGGCTCCATTTCTTTGGTTTTGTTTCTTATAAGTATAGAATTTAAAAGAAAAGTGCTAATATTTAGACATATTTTAAGCACTGAAGCTTATTCTCTGTCATTATAAGCAGGATAAATATGATTGAACATCAACTGGGAAGGAGACACTGGATTGCATCAAGTCCCAAAATGACAATTTTAATAAGCTTAGTTTGTTCTAACTGTTTTAGATGACAGAAGCTAAGAACAGTCCTGGGATGGTCCTCTGAGGACCACATGGTAGATGTATTAGAAAAAGAGAGGACACACAAGTCCAGGAACAATAAGAGGCCTTCTATTCTTAACATGCTTCTCTGCTAATCGCGTAGTTTACATATTAGAAAAGGATTACTTCTTTTCTAAACCGGAAGTGAAAAGAACAGAGAATAAAAACTTTAAGTAATAAATCAACACATGAAAAGATGCTAACACTGAGGCAGTGTAGTGCATTACTAGTGTAATGCGCTAGTAAATTAAGACCAAATGAATTAATTCATATAAAGTACTTAGAACAGTGCCTGGTACATAGTACTGCATGAGGGTTGTTAAATGTTATTACCTTGATTAAAGTAAACGCTGTTTGCTTTCAAAGTCAGCCATTCATTAGGAAATAGGGAGCTTACATATAGATTGAGGGTTGTTTTGGGTAATGAGTTTTTAGAGCTATAATTCTTTGGACCATAAAACTTTGTCTTATTTCATCTCTAACCTGGAGACTTATGAAGGAGCCTTCTGAAATGATTGACATGATCTATTCTTTCCCATGCTAAATAATTTCTTCTGTAATTTGAACCTTACTTTACCTACATATTTTTCTGCCTTTTACTTTTCTTGGCATATTCTCAAACAGAAGAGAGACAAGACACTCAAGATGAATAAAAGAAGAAGTCATAAGAAAAGAAGAGACCTGTTAAGTAAGAAAGGCAAATAAGTTTATGCATTTTTCTCTGATAATTGGCTTAGAATTATATCTCATAAGTTTTCATATATAATGTTCCATTATAATTAATATCTCAATAGTCTGCAATTGCAGTTATTTCCTCTTTGACCCTAGAGTTACATAAACTTACTTAAGTACATTTCTTTTTCTTTCCCTCCTTCCTTCCTTCCCTCTCTTCCTTTTTTCCTTCCCTTTCTTAATTTCCAACTAATTGGAGATTGTTTGTGGTGTCTTTATGATTATCTGTAATTTTTTTTATGTGGTTAGATATGGTCTGAACCATTTCAATATTTTGAAATTGTTGAGACTTATGTTGCTACCTAATATATAATTACTTTTCATAAATAGTCTATGGCAGCCTGAATTTATGGTACTATCTATGAATTTGGCATTTATAAAACTATTAAAATAATTTTAGTTTGATCTGCCCAATCTTCTAGGAATAAGACAATGATGTTAATTTCTTCATATCTACAGTAATTTATTTTGCATTTTAAATATATATTTATATATGACTGCATGTTATTTGGCACATAGGTTTATGATAGATAAAATTCATTGTGAATTGTCACTTCTTAACAGAAGTGGCTATTATATTTAATGCTTTCTTCTTTGATTGCTACTTTGATGTTTGTATGGAAACTTTTTTGTTGTTGTTTTCTTTTTTTGCAGTGAATATCAGCAGCAGATTATGTTTTTATTTTACCATTTATCTTAACTTTTTTGAGTCACTTTATTCTGAATATGTATCTCCTATAGATAGCATATACAGGCCGGGTGTGTTGGCTCACGCCTGTAATCCCAGCACTTTGGGAGGCTGACGTGGGCAGATCACAAGGTCAGGAGATTGAGACCATCCTGGCTAACACGGTGAAACCCCATCTCTACTAAAAATACAAAAAATTAGCTGAGCATGGTGGCGGGCACCTGTTGTCCCAGCTACTTGGGATGCTGAGGCAGGAGAATCTCTTGAACCCTGGAGGTATAGGTTGCCGTGAGCCAAGATCGCACCTCTGCACTCCAGGTTGGGCGACAGAGCGAGACTCCGTCTCAAATAAATAAATAAATAAACACACACACACACACACACACACACACACACACACACACACATAATAAAAAGAGATAGAATATACAGTCATGTGCCACTTAATGACATGTTGGTTAACAATTAATTGCGTATATAATAGTGGTCTCATAAATTGTAATAGGGCTGAAAATTTCCTATTGCCTAGTGATGTTATAGTGCAACACATTACTCTAGTGCTTGTGGTGATGCTTGTATATACAAACCTATTATGCTGCCAGTCATGTAAAAGTATAGCACATATAATCATGTACAATGTATAAGACTTAGTGCTAAATGACTATGTTACTGGTTTATGTATTTAGTACACTATGCTTTTTATGGTTATTTTAGAGCATACTCCTTCCACTTACAAAAAAAAAAAAAGTTAACTGTAAAGCAGCCTCAGGCAGGTTTTTCAGCAGGTATTCTGTTCCAGGAATGTTATCATAAGAGTTGATGGCTCCATGCATGTTATTGCCCCTGAAGACCTTTCAGGGGGACAAGATGTGAAGGTGGAAGACTGATATTGATGATCCTGACCCCGTGTAGTTCTAGGCTAATGTGTGTGTTTGTGTCTTAGTTTTTAACAAAAAACTAAAAAAAGTAAAAGTAAAGTAAATAGTAAAAAAAAAAAAAAAAAGATTTAAAATAGAAAATGTTTACAGTGAAGGTATAAACAAAATATTTTGTACAGCTATGTAATGTGTTTGTGTTTTAAGCTAGGTGTTATTACAAAAGAACTAAAAGTTAAAAAATGAAAACATTTATAAAGTTAAAAGTTGCAATAAACTAAAGTTACTTTATTATTAAGGAAATTATTTTTTTCATATGCTTATTGGCCACATGTATGTCCTCTTTTGAAAGGGCCTGTTCATGTCCTTCACCTACTTTTTAAGGGGTTGTTTATATTTTGCTTATAAATTTGTTTAAGTTCCTTATATATTCTGGATATTTTGTCAGATGCACAGTTTGCAAATATTTTCTCCCATTCTGTAGGTTATCTGTTTACTCTGATGATAGTTTCTTTTGCTGTGCAGAAGTTCTTTAGTTTAATTAGGTCCCGTTTGTCAATGTTTGCTTTTGTTGCAATTGCTTTTGGCATCTTGTTCATGAAATCTTTACCAGGTCCTGCGTCCAGAATGGTATGTCCTAGGTTTTCTTCCAGGGTTTTTATAGTTTTAGGTTTTGCATTTAAGTCTTTAATCCATCTTGAGTTGATTGTTTTGTATAGTGGAAGGAAAGGGCCCAGTTTCAATCTTCTCTATATGGCTAGCCAGTTATCCCAGCACCATTTATTGAATAGAGAGTTTTTCCCTCACTGCTTGTTTTTGTCAGCTTTGTCAAAGATCTGATGGTTGTAGGTGTTTGGCCTTATTTCTGGGCTCTTTTTTCTGTTCCATTGGTCTGTGTGTTTGTTTTTGTACCAGTACCATGCTGTTCTGGTTACTGTAGCCCTATAGTAAGTTTGAAGTTGGGTAAAGTGATGCCTCCAGCTTTTTGTTGTTGTTGTTTGGTTCTTTTTGCTTAGGATTGCCTTGGCTATTCAGGCTCATTTTTGGTTGCATCTGAATTTTAAAATATTTTTTTCTGATTTTGTGAAGAAGGCCATTTGTAGTTTGATAGGAATAGCATTGAATCCGTACACTGCTTTGGGCAATACGGCCATTTTAACAATGCTGACTTTTCCTGCTGATGAACATGGAATGTTTTTCCACTTGTTTGTGTCATCTCTGATATCTTTGAACAATGTTTGGTAATTCTCATTGTAGAGCTCTTTCACCTCCCTGGTTAGCATATTTTTAGGTATTTTATTCTTTTTGTGGCAATTATGAATGGGACTGTGTTCCTGATTTGGTTTTCAGCTTGGATGGTGCATTAGAGAAATGCAAATCAAAACTACAATGAGATACCATCCCACATCTGTCAGAATGGCCATTATTAAAAAGTCAAAAAGTAATAGATGCTTGTGAGGTTGCAGAGAAAAGAAAATGCTTATATCCTGCTGGTGGGAGTGTAAATTAGTTCAGCCATTGTGGAGAGCAGTGTGGCAATTTCTCAAAGCACTTAAAACAGAGTTATCATTCAACCCATCCATCCCATTATTGGGTATATACCCAAAAGAATATAATTCTTTTTACCATAAAGATATATGCACACACATGTTTATTGAAACACTATTCACAAAAGCAAAGACATGGAATCAGCTTACACACCCATCAATGATAGACTGGATTAAAAAAATATACATATACACTATGGAATACTATGCAGCCATAAAAAGAACAAGATAACGTCATTTGCAGCAACATGAATGGAGTTGGAGACTATTATCCTTAGCAAACCAATGCAGGAACAGAAAACCAAGTACCGTATGTTCTCTCTTTTAAGTGGAGCTAAACAATGAGAACACAAGGGCACAAACAGGGGAACAATAGACACCACGGCCTATTTGAGGGTGGAGGATGGGAGCAGGGAGAGGACTAAAAACATTACCTATCAGATACTATGTTTATTACCTGGGTGACAAAATAATCTGTACACGAAACCCCTGCAACACAAACTTACCTCTATAACAGTCCTGCAATGTGCCCCGAAACCTAAAATAAAAGCTTTAAAAGAGGACATATTTTAAAATAATAAATTTAATGTGGCTTAAGTATACAGTGTTTATAAAGTCTACAATACTGTAGAGTAATGTCCTAGGCTTTTACATTCACTCACCACTCACTATCCAGATCACCTTTCGGTCCTGCAAGCTCCATTTATGGTAAGTACCCTAAATGAGTGTACCATTTTTTATCTTTTATACTGTAGTTTTACTGTATCTTTTCTATGTTTAGATATACAAATGCTTACCATCACATTACAATTGCATACAGTATTCAGTACAGTAACATGTTAGACAGGTTTGTAGCGTAGCAGCCATAGGCTATACCATATAGCCTGGGTGTGTAGCAGGCTATACCATCTAGTATACACTATGATGTTTGCACAATGACAAAATTCCTAACAATGCATATCCATATCATTAAGCGACACATGACTGTAGTTAGATTTTGTTTTTTGACCCAATATGAGTCTTTTCTTTTTAACAGATGAGATATTCCCATTACATTTCTTGTTATAACAAACGTTTATTACTTCTCTTATTTCATGTTTTCTGCCTTTCTTGTTTTATTTATTGTCTTTTTTGATATATGATCTGTGTTTTTTTCCTTTTCTTTTAGTAATTTGTGGATAAAAGCCAATATTTTCTTTTGCTAGTAAGTTCCTTTAAATCTTTAGGTTCAAACTTTCTCAAGTTATTAATATAAACTAATATCTAATGACTACCACCTATGAAGATAAGGAATTTATCAAAATAATATTTTCCCATTTCTTAGGTTTTGTGGGTATACTCTGGAAATTTTTTTCTAGGTAGTTGTTGAATTGTTAAAACACTTGAAAATGCATTATCTTTTCTTTTAATAATCACATTTGTGTCTTATTTCTCACCTTATTTGCCAAGTCATTTAGATTTGAGTACATGTTTTAATTCACACATCTGGGCCTTTCATCCCACTGTGTCTTCATCTGTGACTTCTTTATTTGCATCTCCTCTTTGCCATTGGTACATATCTTCAGGTCATTTTTCCAGAGAGAATACACAGGTTGATACTTTCTGAGAACTGGCATATTTGATAAGATTTTTCTGTTATCTCTGTATGAAAAGTATGTTTTACCAACATAAAACTCTTGAGACAGGCCGGGTGCTTTGGCTCATGCTTGAAATGAGCACTTTGGGAGTCTGAGGTGGGTGGATTGCTTGAGCCCAGGAGTTCGAGACCAGCCTGGGCAACATGGTGAAACCCCATCTCTACTAAAAATACAAAAAATTAGCCAGGCATGGTGGTGTGTCCCTGTAGTCCCAGCTACTTGGGAGGCTAAGGTGGGAGGGTCACATGAGCTCAGGAAGTCAAGGCTGCAGGAAGTCCACCTCTGTTCTCCAGCCTGGGAGACAGGGAAGGAGACCCTGTCTCAGAAAAAACAAAACCAAAAAACTGTTGAGTCATAACTGTTTCTTTAAAAAAAATTAATGTGATCCCATTATGTTTTTGGCACTTAATGTTTCTTTTGGCATTTAATTTCACAGAGAAGATGGCCAATTCCAGACCGTTTTTTTTTTTTTTTTTTTTTCTCATAGATACCCTGGAGAGTTGGATGTTGCTGGAGAATATCATTTGCTCATTCGGCAACTTGAATAGTGTAGAGAGGAAATTGGGGTTGCATGTGGGTCAGAAAAGAAGGGATGTTTGTCACAGAAGCTCTGTTTTCTCTCTTTGTTGAGATTATTGCACCAGAGGCCAGTATTTTTATATACAGTTTTCTGTTCAGCTGACCTCTAATCCAAGTGCGGAGACTGGGTTCAGATTCCTCTGGGATCTTCCCTGCGGCTTTTATCCACCAAATTGGGGAGTGTCCTGTCATTGTGGAGTGCCCTGTCATTGTGGAGTGCTATCCCTTTAATTTGGGAATACATTTGAATGTATCAGGAGGAAATGACCAATTAGGTCAAATTTTGGATGAGAGAAAACTCTCGGGGCCGGCAGAGTTTTATTGGTGGCCCTGCTACAATACACACCGTGGTTAGTGCCAATAGCAAAAGCACCTCCATGGGGAGTGGTCTTCATCGGTCTCATGGTCCTTCTTGCCTTCTCAAAGTGGGATTGAGGGTCCTGCCCCGCTTCCCCATTTTAGGAAAGTGCTCCCTCATGTCATTAAGAGCCTATGCTGCTACTGAGAAACTGGGCAGGTGGCACGCTGAATTGCTGCAAAGTTTTCTGATGTACCCACAGGCTTGCTTCTTCTGTCCTGTCCCTGCAGCCTCTGACTTGTGGATCTGTCTGGTCCACTGCTCACCCTCATCTCTTGCCCTCATTTCTTATTATTCAGGATTGCTGGTGACATTTATAAAGATTTGCTTAACTTCTTACTGCACTGTGCCACTTCCAGAGTGGGAAAACCAGAGGGGGCTTTCAGGGAGAGCTTTTGATCTTGTTTCACCTTTGCTTTAATCTTCCCAGTTTATAATATCTTATAAATCTTCCCAGTTTATAAGACGTTGGCAACATGACTTCTTTCAGCACTGAGATTTTGTTCCAGTATTTTACTTTTATAATTTTGTCTGTTTCCGGGAGAAGGATTTGAAACAGACCTGTCACTTCCCTTGGAATTCAAGAGATTACAGAGAATTCTGCATAAATTGCAAATTTTGCATTTCATTTCCTTCTTAAGAATCAAACACCCTAGTCACTTGATAAAATTTTTTTACCGACTTTTCTTCAGGTCACTCTCAGCATGTGGTTCAGCTCATTCATTTTTCAGTTGATTCATATTAGCTTCCTTTGGATTTGTCCCCTGAATTTGAAGATACTTCTTTTATGAGGCCTACTGCCCAAAATACTCTGACCACAACTGCTCTGGAGGAGTGGGGCTCGTGCCTGAGGGAAGGAAAGGAGAGTTATTGCAGGGAGTAGAAGTGCTTGCATCCACCCTTATCCCTGGGCCACTGTTGGGTATTGGCTCATGGACTGTAGAGACATCAATTATTGGGATTGGCCTCACTCCATGCTCTCAGTGATCCAGGCCACATCTCTTACTCTCTTACAGATACAATTTATTTTTGTAGATAATCTCTGGCAAAACTTTACTTTTTTGGCTTTGCTGTGCCCTTGAGAGTGCTGTTAGGTATCTTTCTCCATCCATCAGGTAATTAATACCTAAAAAGGCAAACAAATCTTAAATGTAATTGAGAAGATGAATCTACTGCAAAAAATAATATGTTAGAATATAAAAGTGAATATACAGGATTTTTAGATTATCTTCCCTGCTGTACATTATTGTTACCGTAGATGATGAGTTGACTCTAACAGTGTGGACTGTATATTATGTCTGTAATTCCTCACCCCATTCCTTAAGTAAATCCCTCACTGAAATGATTTTATATACATTTCAGCTGCTTTCCGCATAACACCTTAGCTGTCTTTTTGAGTGTTATCTTTAAACCATTCCTACCAAATGAGATTTAGATTTTGAACATTATATATTTATATCATCTTTTTAAAGCTTTTTTAAAAGAAAAAGTATGCATTCTGATTTACTTTGTAAAGACTTCGAGTGATGTCCTTATTTAGAACATTTCTGTTTCTTTCTGACATTTACTAAGCTGTTAGAGAAAACTGATGAGCATAGCTTGCTGTCTTCAAGTTACATCAGTTTTTTAGGGAGTTGAATGAGAATACATTAAACTTATTTTTAGAATGTTCCTTTTTATAAATGTATCATGTACGTCATACAGAGTTAGCAGCCCCACTAATGTGGAAGTGAGCATGTCAGATATTACTCCCTTTGTAGGGTCAGGCTTAACTGAACTTAGAGAGGGCGAAAGGGAACCACTAAAGAAAATTCCAAGTAATACAAGTAGTGGTATTTATAAACCTCTGAGTCAATAATGATTCAGCACTGAAGTACCCTGCTAAGGAGACTGTTTTGTTAAAGTGGCATTGGTGTGAAATTAAAGCTGAGAACACTTGGAGTTCTTGTTTGACATTGTGGATATTTGGCACTATGAGTAGGTAAAACATTTGGTATAAGGCCATTTTACTCTAGAATCATTTGTGTAACTCTTCACAAACTTGAAAAACAAACTTGCCTTCAAAGATTCTTCCTCCCAGTTTTAAAAATATTAAAAACGGAAAAAAGACATCCTGCTTAAGTTCATTTAAAATTAAAATTAGACATCTAATTAGATTAAAAAACAGGATTAGCATATTACAGGATTGGCATTTACTTTATGCCAGACTCATTACGATTACATGCTGTTGGTCTTACAATACCCATTTTACAAATTATGAAGCTGAGGATTAGAGAGGTTAAAAGCCTTCTGAAAGTAACATAGCTACTGAACAATTTTCAGTCAAGATTCAAACTCAGGTCTTTGCTATCAGACAGACCCAAATTATCTGCCCCAAGCTGCCTCCTGTGGCAAAAAGAAAGGAATTGCCGTATTTAACTAGGCCATGTCAAATGAGCCAAACTTCCAAACTCAACTTGGGTTTCAAGTAAACTCCCTAAAATTTTCATTGCTAAATGATGGAGGTAACATTAGAAATGGTTTTAAAATTTTGGAGGCTAAAAGTTTGATGTAAATGAAGATGAAACATGTCTATCTTTGGCTTGATATTGGTAAAATTAAAACCTCCAATTTTCATTCATTTTTTCTTTAGAATTTTTAAAGACAGATTCAGGTCAACTTTGTCAGATTGGTGATGATTGCTAAATGTATATTTAAGAATCTTTCTTTCAGAATGACACTGGCATATGATGAGCTTCCTCAGTAGAATATGTGGGGGACCAAGTATTCAGGCTTATTCCCTCAGTTGGCAATGTGAGGACAGACTGTACCAAGGGTTTTGGAAGGCTTAGAAATACTCAGGCTCAGCAACAGTTTGCAAAGCAGTGTGTTCTTCCAACTGCCCATTGCGGGACTCTGCATAATGCAGCCCCCATCCCTCCAGAGAAAATCTGGCTCCTTGAATAACTGGACCGTTTGTATTGCTGGCCAAGGTGAATTTGCAAAGAGAGAGAGAGATGACTGCAGAAATATTGCATTGTGTCTTTTCAGCTTGGATAGTGCTGAGAGCTGCAGAAAGCAAATGTCAGAGAACAAAGCCACACACGTTTGGGTTCACAGAGTGATACATCACTTATCAATCTATACATTAATTTATTTGGGGGTCACAGGATGGTCAACTTTTATTTTCAGTTAAGAACATTAAAAGCCGGGGCGCGGTGGCTCAAGCCTGTAAATCCACAGCCACTTTGGGAGCCGAGGACGGGGCGGATCACGAGGTCAGGAGATCAAGACCAAATCCTGGCTAACACGGTGAAGACCCTGCTCTACTAAAATACAAAAAAACTAGCCGGGCGTGGTAGGCGGCGCTGTAGTCCCAAGCTACTCGGGAGGCTGAGGCAGGGAGATGGCGTAAACCCGGGAGGCGAGCTGCAGTGGCGAGATCCGGGTCACTGGACTCCAGCCTGGGAAGACAGCGAGACTCCGCCTCAAAAAAAAAAAAAAAAAAAAAAAAAAAAAAAAAGAACATTAAAAAAAAACACCCTACTATCTACTATTATTTCATGAAAGAAATGCCACTTTAAATCTAAAAAGAGGAAGGATGTCATATCAGAATGGAGAACAAACTTTAAGATGGAATAGATGTGGCTTCATTAAAAATTCACTCTATTAACAGAGATATTGCACTTATCTCTAATTTTTCTCAGCCTGTTGGAACTATGCCACAGATGAGCACTGCCTATGGACTGTTGTCCGACAGTCCCTGAATGTGAAGCACTTTGAAGCCAAACATGAGTTCTAGAACTTTAATCCACTCACCAGATCTGAGGGAAATCTTGAAAAATATGTGCCCTCCAAAAAAGCAGCCTGGGCTTGATGCAGTGGCTCACACCTATAATCCCTCCTATAATCCCTGACAGGCTGAGGCAGGAGAATATCTTGAGTCCAGGAGTTCAAGACCAGCCTGGGCAACAAGGCAAGACCCTGTCTCTATGAAAATAAAAAAATTAGTCAGGTGTGGTGGCACATGACCATAGGCCTAGCTACTCAGGAGGCTGAGGTGGGAAGATCACTTGAGCTGGGAGATCGAGGCTGCAGTGAATCGTGATCATGACACTGCATTCCAGTCTGGGCCACAAAGCCAGACCCTGTCTCAAAAAATTTTAAGAATTGAAAATTAAAAGCAGCCTGGAACAGGGTCTGGTACATATTGTGTGCTCAAAAACATTGTTGAAACTGGAGAGAGATGAATACCAGGCCCCAGGATTGAATCTAGGGAGTGGATCATACAGGAGACAAAGAGTTCCTCAAGGCCTCCCTTCAGAGCTCCTTAGTCTCTTCGCCCCACTGGTGTAAAGCATTAGGTATGGAGGCTGCAGCCAGAGGGTCAGAAACCTTCAGGAACCAGATGGTCTCCACTGGGGGTCCATGTTGGAAGGGCCAGTCTGGGCTGGGCTGCATCAGTAGTGTCTGCACATTCCCTCAGGGAGGTCCCTAGGTGTCGTCTGTACCACTCTCTACTGTCGTGGGCCCTGTGATCCTGTTTCTGGGCTCCCTGTGGGCCACAGAGGCATCAGGATGTGATGAGGAAGAAGATCACCAGCTTTCAAGACAGGCAGACCTGGTTGGAATCTTTATAATTAAACTTAATACCTAAAGGTGTCCTTCTCCTAAGAATAATACCTGAGTATCAAAACATAAACATGGTCAGCCATCCCAGAGTGAGTAGAGGAGGAATAAATACAAATACAAACGTTATATTATGGTCTGGGTGTGGTGGCTCATGCCTGTAATCCTAGCATTTTGGGAGGGTGAGGTGGATGGATCACCTGAGGTCAGGAGTTCGAGACCAGCCTGGCCAACATGGTGAAACCCTGTCTCTACTAAAAATACAAAAATTAGTCAGAATAGTGGCACACACCTGTTAACCCAGTTACTCAGGAGGCTGAGGAAGGAGAATCGCTTGAACCCAGGAGGTGGAGGTTGCAATGAACCAAGATCGCACCACTGCACTCCAGCCTGCATGATGAGAGCGAGACTTTATCTCAAAAAAAAAAAAAAAAAAAACCCACAAAAATTATCCAGGCATGGTGGTGTGCACTTGTAATCCCAACCACCTGGGAGGCTGTGGCAGGAGAATCACTTGGACCCGGGAGGCAGAGGTTGTAGTGAGCGGAGATCGCGCCACTGCACTCCATCCAGCCTCGGCAACAGAGTGAGACTCTGTCTCAAAAAAAAACCAAAAACAAACAAAAAAAAACACTTATATTATGAAAGTGATTATTCAAATAACCCATTATATAATCAACGTTCGTGTCAATTAAAAAAAACAAAGATTTCTAGTGGGTTTTGCTTTATCCCTTTCATAAATGGTATCTTTATGTTTCATAACCTTCCCCTTTGTCCTGACTAATGCTTTAATCTTAAATGCTGTGTTGGCCAATAATTGTAGTAGTGCTGCTTTGTTCTCCTACCTTTCTTTTCTTCTTTTCCTTTCTAAAAAATATGTGCTTTTCCTGATATCCATTTACCTATTACTTTTAACATTAAAAAAATCACTTTAAGTGTGTTTTGAAATCAAGATACATCTGATTTATTAAGTCTAGTTTGAAAATGTTTGTCTTTGAAAGGTGAATTCAGTTCATATTTAACTTAATACCAGATATATTTGATTTTGTTTATTTCATCTTACCTCATGTATATTATTTATTTGACATTGTTTTTCCTTTTCTTTCCTTAATTTTGGTAGATTCATCAAGGTACTATAATTCTATTTTCCTTATTAAATTTAAAGATTCTACCACACTTTCCCATTCGTCTAGTGAATGCTTTCCCATTATGCTCACTCCTGTTGGACTACTGATTTCTCTGCGACCAAATGAAAACAAGATGCCAACTCTCTCTCTCTCAAATAGCTTTATTTTCTCACTGCCCTCTTCCACCTTTATAATGCTTTCATTTCCCTACCCTTATCTCAGATGAAACCTTAGGAAAATTTGTACTTCCCTCTCTACTTACTCCCTCCTGCCTTCCCAAGATTTTGTGAAATAGTGTAGTACTTTTAGACATTTTTAGGTTTTCTCCTGCAGAATACTTCTTCTATTTGTATAATCATTACTCAGCACTTACATTACAAATTCCCAGTCACTCTATCATTTTCAGTTTAAATTTCAATATAGGTATGCCTAAGTGGAAAATTACACATACACACACACACACACACAGAGATAGAGACTCAAACTCATGGCTGGTTCCTCACCTCCTTGTGCCCTACCAGGGACTCTGTTCAGGTTCATACTTTGTTGTCCTAGAGCCCTTCCTGAAGTATGTCCTTACATGGAATATGCCGGTGACATAAGCCTCAAATCCTTGCATATTTGCGAGCACCTTTCTTTCATCCCGGCAGGTGCACTGCAGCTCTCTCAGCAGAGGGTAGGACTTGAAGCTGGAGTCCTGTGTTCTGTAGCTGTAACTCTTCTGTCTTCTGTCTCCTGTATTAGTCCAATTTATGTTGGTTCTTTCCTTTGTGTGTAACACAGTTTTTCTGCCTGACAGCCTATAAATTTTGTAATGTTTGAATTTAGGGTATCTACCAAGATATCTCCAAGTATTTTTAAAAAGACAATTTTACCCCATAAATTTTGCCTGGAACTTGATGAGCACTTCAAATTTGCAGAATTGAATCTTTCTTAAAACCAGGGAAAATTTCTCCCATTATTCCTTTAATTAATGCATCCCTACATCTGTTCCTTTCCCTCCTTTGGAAGTCCTATTATTCATAGGTTTGGTCTCTGCATCTGTCCTCCAATCCCTTTTCAATAATTTCTCTCATATTTCCATCTCTTTGTGATTTTGCTTTCTGCATTGAGCTATCTTTTTGCTTGATCTTACAGGCCCAAATTCAGTCCCCAAAGAGACTAACAGCTCCTTCAATTCATCTGTGTAAACTGTAAAGTTGAGCAAACAAAAACCCTCTTTGAATTTCAGAGTCTTTTTTTTTTTTTCACATTGGGACTGAATTTCTTTAAATGCTATTGTTGTCATTATTATTATTTTATCTCATTCAAAAACTACAGTTGCCACCTCTCTTCTTTAGTTTATAAGAAGTTCCAGTGTATAAGAAGCTGCTTGTTTTGGGCATTCTGCTTGTTTTTTCCTCTCCCTGGTTGCTAGGTCCTGTGGATGCTATTGTTACTTTCTTTTTTCTGTGCATGGCTCTATTCACCCATGGGATATAAACCAGCAGTTGAAAATGCTCTTAAGTGATGGCAAAGCCAGGTGGAAGCAGCAGTCTGTGCCCCTTTGAACTGGTGATGTACTTCCTGGCAAGTGGTCAGTCATTTCTCATGGAAAGGCCAATGCTGGTCAGGAGGTTCTCCTAGACAGCTCTGCTCCAAGCAGTGACTCAGGCATACAAGTCCCTTCCATCTCATGGATCTTTAATTCTTTGGGACCTTTCCATGATACTCTGTGGGATCTAATAAGCATGGTAAATTATGCACTTTATAGAAAGTTTTAAGTGCTGTTAAAATAGAGCAGAAGAAAGTATTGGGAGCATGTATGGGCACAATTACAGTTTAAATAGGGGTGGTCAGGGTGGCTTTATTAGGAAGGTGTCATTTTATCAAAATATTAAGGAGGATTGAGCCGTAAGGATATCAGAGGCAAGAGAACAGTAAAAAAAAAAGGCAGTGCAAAGCCACTGAGGTGAGAGCAAGCCTGGAGTATTTGAAGAGCAAGCAGCAGCCAGTGTGGCTGGAGTGGAGAAAATATGGAGGAGAGTAGTAAGAGATTATGTCAGAAAGGGATGGATGGCCTGATCAGATAAGAGACTACTGCTATAATCCAGGCAAGAGGTAGTGGCTGCTCACTCTATGATGGTAGTGGTGGAACTGGTGTAAAGGTGTCAGATTTTAGACATGTTTTGAAGGGAAAATCAAAGGGATTTCCTGACTGATTGGAGGGGACAGTGTGAGATAAAGAAAGAGATTAAGGATTTTATTTATTTAACCTACATGTAGCATTTACTATGTGCAGATATTGTTCTAAACATTTGACAAGTGCTAACTCATTTTATCCCGTACCACCCTTAAGGGATATTATTCTCCTATTTTAAAGATTAGGAAATTGAAGCACAGAGAAGAGAAGTAGTTTCCTCAAGGTCACACAGCTAGTATCATATCTAGGATTTGAATCCAGGCAGACTAGCTCCGGAGTTCATGATCTTAACCACCATACTATATTGCCGTTCACGTGGCGATTCCGCCAGTTGCTGAGAATGTCAGCTCCAATTAAAACATAAGGCACTGCGGAACTAAGCACAGTGGACCCATCAGGCCCACTGTGAGACTTAGGTCAAAATTCCATTTCTTTCCTGACTTCCATAAGTTCCCATTTGGTTCTGGTAGACCACAGTGGTATTTTGAGTTCTCAGGAATGAGCAGCCATTTAGAGCCAGTCTTAGTAATCCCCGAAAAGTTTGGGTATTTCCATTTCCATGGTGCAGTTATCTTGGTAACTGGCTACATTCCTTTGGAGGAAGATTTATGCTCCTCACAGCATTGGGTCCTTCCTCAAAGGGATTTATGACATTTTACTAGGGTCCCTTTACATTTGGGATAAGAAGAAAAACTCCAACTTTCAGGAAAGTAGATAGTAATTACATGATTTTTGAATTGAACAAGTGGAAGGATGGATGCTGTTGACTTGTTTTAAAAGATTGAAAAGATTGAAAAGTTGGGTGATCCAAACTTGAGGGTGGCAAGAAGATCAGGGGCTCAGTGTTGGACATATTAATTTTGAGATACCTTCTAGATATCAAAATAGAACTATTGAATAGATGGTTGGATAATGAGTCAAGATTTTTGGAGGTGTAAATCTGGCAGTTGTCAACATATTCAAAACCATCAGATCCCAAGATGTATAGACAAAGAAGAGACCTGAGGACCAACCCCTGGGCCTGAAGAAGAGGGTAAACTAGCAAAGCAAACAGCAGTGTGTGGTCATGAACTCCAAGTGAAGAAAGTATTTCCAAGAAGCTGAATGTGATCAACTGTATCAAATGCTGCAGTTATGTTAAGTGAGATGAGGACTGAGCACTGACTATTGAATACAGCAATGTGAAGATTATCTGTGACCTTGGAAAGGCAGTTTTGGGGAGTGGTAGTGTCAAAAACCTAATTAGAGTGTGATAACAGAAAATTGGAGGGGGAAATTGGAGGCAGTGAATGGTCAAATCTTTTGAGAAGTTTTGTGCAAAGGAGACCAGAGATGTGGGCATAGCTAAAAGGGGAAGTAGAATCCAGAAAGGGCATTTTTATAAGGTGATTAAGATCAACTTGTGTTTATATATCACTGGAAATGACCCAAACAATAGATGGGAAAAATGACAGGACAGAAAGGGGAACATTCCTTGTGGAATTTCTGGGCTGTTTAATTACAAATACGAATTAAACCATAAGCTCTAAACCACAGAGATAGACTAATTTACTATTTGTTTGCTTGTCTTCTGCCTTCAAACATAGTTGGTAATCACTGCTAAATCTTTATGAGAGCAATATGTCTTTTTGAACCACCATGGAGAGAAACCTCCAGTCTTAGTCTGATATTCATATCCATGCAGATCCATTTCACATTGTGACTCCACAGAATGTCCTCTGAGAATGCCATTTACTGGGCTCCAGCCAGGAAGAGGTGGCCTAGGAGGGGGCAATCACTGAATTTTAGGACCTAGAGAATATCTATTTCTATTTCTCATGGGATATCAGCAGCATTGCCCACTTATGTACACATTTATGTTGCCCCGATTACCCATGGCATTTCATTAGGAGAGACCATAAATTTCTAACTTTCATTTAAAGTACATTCTGGAGCCTCCAGAGATCAGTTCCCTATTCTTCGTGATAGTCAGCTGTCTCTAAGTACCCTTAACATTTTATTTACTCATTTTAAATTTCTTGTCATATTGCTTGTTGATGTACTATAACTGAATATTATATTTTTAATAATTGTTTAATCCTCTAGCTATTTCACTTAGAGTTCAGGATGATGCCAGGTAGCTTTTAACTTGAAGAAATTAAAAAGCAGAAACTTTTAAACATTAATAATTACAAGGTTTAATTATCTTACTCCTTTTATTTTTTTCTGAAGCAAGCATATTTTTTTCACTATTATCTGTAATATCGTTGAAAGATAGATTCCCAGTGGACATAAAGCTGAAATATTCCAAAGGTGGCACAATCAGCCTCATGGTTTAATTGTCTGAGGCTTAGCGAAGAATATTAGATTCTCAAAAATCATCTCCCACTGGCTTTTATCTGCTGTTACTCTGATTACTCAGTCTCTTTATGAATCTAATTTTTAATTTAGTAGCTTCTAAATTCAAACCAGGCTGTGTTTTTATACATCATGTCAATGACAGCTGGAGGTAGCACCTCTGGACTTAACCATGGAACATTTGAGGGAAGAGAGGATGCAGTCAGACCTTCTGACCTGAGCTTGCTCTTTGTTTGCTTGCGTACAGTGTACAGTTGTTATGTACTGATATGTCAGTCTGCTCCTCCGGATGATGTCTTTGTGGAGGGAGACTTCATGCTTTTTTAGCTTCTTCTCTGCAGTGCCCAGTACAGCATCTGCCACATAGAGACACCCAATAAATATTTGTTGAATGAAGGAATACACTATGTCATTAATAAACCATGTGACCTGGTTATCAATTTCTGCCTGAAAGTAGCTTGCAGTTTAGGAGATAATATAATTAGTCTTTCAGTAAGATACTCAGTCTTCACTTTAGCTATAAATAAACTCAAAAAATTAATAAATATATTTCTGTTTAGGCCACTCAGTCTGTGATTTTATTATGGCAACTCTAGCAAATGAATACAAAGACCTCACATAGTTCTTGGCCCATTGTTCAATTTCAGTAAAAAAGAGGCTAGGGGAAATAAAAAAGAAGAAATAGGAACCTATATATTGAAAGACACTTCAATCTGTAGGTACACATCTGTAGTATACATCAACCAACTGCAAATATGGAGTTTACTTGGATCCTGATTTAAACAATGAAAAGATAAATTGGGGAAATTTAAATGCTAAGTAGACATTTGATGATATTAAGGAATTATTAACATTTTTAGATGTAATAATAGTATTGTCATGTTTTTTAAAAATGAGTTCCCAGTTGCAAGAAATACATACTGAAATATTTATGAATAAAACAAAAAGTGTAAAACTTCTTCGATTAAAAACGGTGCTGCCCTACACTGCTCATTTTAAAATTCAAGCCTGCATGTAATGATACACATAAAATTTGACAAGCAAATACATATTACTGCCCATGTGTACTGTGATAAACAAAATGCCAGGCAAGGTTTAGGTGCATCTGTTCTGCGCCTGTTCTCACTGGCATTAATAATCAGGTGGAAAAAATGAGGGCTGCTGTGTCATGATATTTCGTAGTAGATATTTTGGTGTTTTTTGTATATTATGAGTGCTTTTTTTCTGACATTATAAAAAATGAAAGGAACTCTTAGTATAAATTTTCAAATTTAAAAGGAAAAGTACTATTCCTCTTTTTTTGTTTCTAGATTTGTTTATTTTAGAACATCCTGAGATTGCAAGGTAAGCTGTCAACAAATCAAAAAAATTGCAAAGCTATCTGTGGAAGTCATGATTTTATTGGTGCTGTATAACCAGAACAAAAGAAATAATTTGGATGCTGAGTTTGATACAAATCTGGATATTTTCAAATGCAAGATTTTTTATTTGTGAAATGAGATTCCTTGTTCTCATTGACTGACTGTAATAATGCATTATATACATAGGAAAGATGTCTAACAGGAGAGGAGAGGGCAAACATGAGGTTTGGTTCCTCTGCGGAAAGGATCTCATTCTGCTATCTTTCTCAAACATCATCACGGATCACTGGGATTGGAGTGACTCCTGCCTGCTCTTCTTTTTCTGACTGATGACCTTACCTTACACTTAAGAGAGAACATCAAGGTTAAAGGACATGCCACCCTTGGCTTTTAGTCCTGATACCTACAAACTTACCCTCACCTGCCTCTCCTTCAACTACCTTTCTTCAGCCTCAGAGCAAGATGGGTCTCTTTTCACCAAAGTCATGATTTTCTATCTTTGTTGTTCATGTGCAATTTTTTTAAAAAATTAATTTTACTCACATCCACATAACATACAATTTACCATCTTAACCATTTTAAATGTACGGCTCAGCAGTGTCAAGTACATTCACATAGTTGTACAACCAATTTCCAGAGCTCTATTCATCTTGCAAGACAGAAACTTAAATATCCATTAAATAATACCTCCCCATTCTTCTGTCTCTCCTGCCCTGGCAACCACCATTCTACTTGCTGTCTCCATGAATTTGCCTATGCTAGGTTCTTCATATAAATGGAATCATACATTCTTGCCGTATTGTGCATGGCTTATTACACTTAGCATAATGTCCTCAAGTTTTATTCTTGCTGCAGCATGTGTAAATGCTCTTAAGGCTGTCCTTCCTTTTAAGGCTGAATGATATTCCATTGTATGTACGAAATGCATACAATGTCTGTGCATTCATCCATTGATGGATATTTGGGTTGCTTCCAACTTATGGCTATTGTGAATCATGCTGTTATAAACCTGGGTATACAAACATCTCTTCAAAACTCTACTTTCAGTTTTCTTATGTCTGTACTCAGAAGTGGAATTACCACCTTGGGAGGCCAAGGCGGGTTGATCATGATGTCAGGAGATCAAGACCATCCTGGCTAACATGGTGAAATCCTGTCTCTACTAAAAATACAAAAAATTAGCAGGGCATTGTGGCAGGCATCTGTAGTCCCAGCTACTTGGGAGGCTGAGGCAGGAAAATGGCATGAACCTAGGAAGGTGGAGGTTGCAGTGAGCCAAGATCGCACCACTGCAGTCCAGCCTCGGTGACAGAGCTTGACTCCATCTCAAAAAACAAACAAACAAACAAACAAACAAATAAAAAGGTGGAATTGCTGGATTATATGATAATTCTGTTTTTAATTTTTTGAGGAACTGCCATCCATAGTGTTTTCCATATGACTGCACCATTTTGCATTCCCACCAACAGTCACCTGCATTTCTAACATCTTTATTCCACTGGCTCTCTCCTCGCAAATTTATAAACTTCCTGTGATCTTGGACCCTTCTAACCTCTCACCTTCTCTTCATAGATGGGATTCCTGAAAGAAGAGTCCACGCTTACTTTCCTTGTTTCTTACCTTTTCTTCACCCTCCACAACCAAGTTTCTCTTTGTGTATTTTACACTATTGTTCTCTACATTCTACTAGCAAACTCTTCACTCCTTTGTAGCATTTCACACTACTCCTCCATAACAAAGCTCTTCTGGCTCCACTCCTATCTCCCTGAATGTTCCTTCTCCATTTGCATTCTTACCCCCTACAAGTTGTTATTTGCTAGGTTGTGTCTGCCCTTGGCTTTCATCTCATTCGACACTGACCTTGGGTGATCTCACCCCTTACTCAAATAACTTCAATTTTGGAGATTCCTATGTCTATGCAAACCTTCAACCCAGGCCTCTTGCCTGCTCTTTAGGCGTGGCAAGATTAATTTATTACCACTCAGTGCTAGACATTGTGTTAATCACTAAGGTTACGAAGATGACTGAGACACGGCCAAGCAAGCTTGCTGAAAAGAAGCCCTGTCTGTTGTAATGGTATCCTACTTTAAAATCATATTTTAAAGCCATTCATTATTTTCTTGGCTTTCATGGTGCCGTGATATCTTATGGCTTTTTAAAAAACCGTATTTACAACTCCTCAGCATTCAGAGCCTATTCTTGGGTACTCCCTTTTCCTCCAGTTACACTGTCTCTCTAGTGTCCCACCTATTCCCAGGGCTTTAGAAATACTATGTGAGGGTTATTTCCAAATCTTAACCTATAGTTTTGACTTCGCTGGAAGTTCGTGATGTGCGCATCCACTTGCTGACTTGACATTTCCTCTGGAATGCAATAGTTATCTCAAATTTAACATGGCCCAATAGGAATTCTCATTTCCCTCTCTCATATCTGCTCCTTTCTCAGTAAACATTACCACCATCTGCCCATTGCACATGCCAAACATTCATCAGTGTTCGATTCCACTTTTTATTTTTTCTTCCGTATCTAATCCACCAGCAAGTTATTTTTTAACTCTGCCCACAAGCATATCCCAATTCCATCTGCTTCTCTCCATCTCCACTGCCATGTCCCTGGTCCATCTTGATCTCTCCCCTGAGGACCACTTCAATAGTTTCCTGACTTCTTTTTACTTCTATTCTTGTCTACCTTCTATAGAGCAGCCAGTTATCATTTAAAAAGATACACCTTCCCATATCATTTACCCACTGAAAACCATACAGTGATTTCCTATGGCCCTTAAAACAAAATCCAAACACATTGCCCTAAGCCTTATGGCCTTTGAATTCTAGGCTTGGTCTACTTATCAGATGTCACTGTCTACCATCTGCTCCTGGCTCTCTTATTGCTGGCCATGTTGGTCTTTTTTCTATTTTTTGAGCTGGCCAAACTCTTTCTCTCTTAGGGATTTTGCATCAGCTGTTCCTTTGCCTAGAATGTTCTCCTCCCAATCCTATAATAGAATGAGTTTCTTGTCACTCAGATTCTGCTCAGAGAGGTCTTTCGTAGTTACACAATTTTAAGTCACCACTGGATACTTGCTTTTATACCAGCCTATTTGAATTTTTGCACAGAGATTCATGCTCTCTTCTATTTTTCTTGTTTATGTATTCACTTGTTTTGTTGTTATATATATGCCCCTGCTAGAATGCTCCATGAGAGCAGAGATCTTGTCTCTTTGGTTCATTACTGTATCCCTAGAGCTTAGGATAGTATCTCGTACTTTAAAGGCACTTAAAAGTGTTTGAATGAATGAATAAAATGTCTTCAGTCCCCAAACTGTCTCATTCAGTCGCTACACAACTACCAGAGTGAACTCTCTAAATCATATAATACATCTCACCAAGTCACTTCCTATTTGAAATATTCCAGAGACTCCACATTGCCAAGAGAATATAATCCAAACTGCTCAATATGGCACACAAGACCCTCCAATACCTGGCCACGGCTTCCTTCTCCTACCTTATTTCTCCCTGAGCTCCCCTCTATGCCTAGCAACTTGCAGGCATCTAACCACTAGCATGTCCAGGACCATGCTGTTTCATCCTCTGAGCCTTTGATACATTTCTTCATCATGCCTGGACCACCCTTTCTTCCTGTTACTCCTCCCACTTTAACCCCCATGTGTACTCAGTTTTTAAGACACAGCTTGAGTCAAGAAGCCAGTCTGACTCCCATATTACCCTAAACTCCAACGTTTTTGTTTTCTTTTCTCTCTGTTGCCCAGGCTGGGATTCAGTGGTTTGATCACTGCACACTGCAGCCTTGACCTCCCCAGGATCAGATGATCCTCTCACCTCAGCCTCCTGAATAGCTGGGACTATAGTCACACACCACCATGCTCAGCTACTTTTTCAGTTTTTTGTGGAGATGGGGTTAGATGTTTCCCAGGCTGGTCTCGGACTTCTGGGCTAAAGCAATCCACCCACCTCAACCTCCCAAAGTGGGATTACAGGTGTGAGACACCACACTTAGCCTCCAACATTTAGAAAAATCAATGATTTTTGCCTCCATCATAGCTGCAATAACTCTTTGTTGGTCTTATTGCTTTCATGTCTGTCTCTCTATTTGGACTATAAACTCCATGAGGCGGGCATAGTGTTGTATACGCCATTTTGTTACCAGATGTGACTTATGGTTGTTGCTCCCACAAGTGTTAATTGACTGACTCACTGAATGTATGTATCAATTTATTCTATTTGTCATAAAAATGCAAAGGACTTGAGAATGCTTGACATCCCTTGCCATTAGGGTTGACAGATGCTACTCATTACACTGTGTTTACTGTGGCTTGGGCCCCACTGCATAATAACTCAGATTAATGTAGACAAATGTTTTCAAACTCTTAGGAAAAATGTGCTCTGAAAGAACATAGTCATTTTGCGACCTAGAACTAATTCTTAGATCATTACAAGAGAAATAAATGGGCCTGACAAGAATTTGAAACACTTAAGGAAAAGTTGATTAAAGAAGACTTCATGAATGATGAATTGTAACATTTAATATCTGTGGGAGAGAGTTTTACTGACATTTAAATAAAGACCAACAACACAAGCTGCAATTAAGCATTTGCCGTAGCAAATAAAGCACACCAAGGTGGTCATTCTGAATCACAATTACAACAACACTGTATGTGCCATTCTGAAATAAATGTTCATGATCAGCATGAGTCATAATTGGAGTCTTGTGTTTTGGACACTTTCGTGTTTACCGTGATGATCACAAGTCCTGCTATGCAAAGGCAAGTGTATTATGCCTCCTTTTCGTGGGCTCCCAGCCCTTCTTCAGTCCTTTGCCTTCTGCTTTCCAGCCATTTTTGCTTTTTAATGACACTTTTTTTTATTTTTTAATAATATTATTATTATTATTATACTTTAAGTTCTAGGGTACATGTGCATAACGTGCAGGTTTGTTACATATGTATACTTGTGCCATGTTGGTGTGCTGCACCCATCAACTCATCAGTACCCATCAACTCGTCATTTACATCAGATATAACTCCTAATGCAATCCCTCCCCCCTCCCTCCTCCCCATGATAGGCCCCGGTGTGTGATGTTCCCCTTCTCGAGTCCAGGTGATCTCATTGTTCAGTTCCCACCTATGAGTGAGAACATGCGGTGTTTGATTTTCTGTTCTTGTGATAGTTTGCTGAGAATGATGGTTTCCAGCTGCATCCATGTCCTTACAAAGGACACAAACTCATCCTTTTTTATGGCTGCATAGTATTCCATGGTGTATATGTGCCACATTTTCTTAATCCAGTCTGTCACTGATGGACATTTGGTTTGATTCCAAGTCTTTGCTATTGTGAATAGTGCCGCAATAAACATACGTGTGCATGTGTTTAATGACACTTTTTTATAAAGTCCCCTGTGACTTTCTGATGAACAAATCCGGTGACCCCAGCCTAGAGTTTCTGGGATATTTAATATACAGATTCAATGAATATTTATTTATTATTTACTATGTGTCAGTGTTAGGCACCGACTGGGTGCACAATAATTTAAAAAAAACAAAAACCTTCCCCTTCATCCCAAGAAAACCCACCAAAAACTACAAAACAAAACGAACAAACAAAAAATAAAAATAACCCAACCAAACTAAGCGACAACAAAAAATACACTGGGTTTCTGACCTTAAATGTCCTATTATCTAGTAGGAAAATAGACATTAAATAAATAAGCACTGCAATAAGCATTTAATTAAATTCTGATGAATGCTATGAAAGAAAAGCATTGTGTTCTGAGAAACAATAACAGGGAAGCTTATTTAACCCAGGGATCAAGGTAGCTTCTTTGAAAAGAAGACCTAAAGGAGGAGAAGGGAGAAAAAGTCCAAATGGAGAAAGAAAAATAAATGATAGTTTGCAAGATATGTTCAATAGGACAACAGGTGAAGAATATCCCCCAATTAGTAGATGAAGAGGAGGAATCTTCAGCTCCACCAAGAAACCAGACACTCACGGGGATAAACATGGTAAAGTCAAAGAGAAAGCATTCATGGAGCCATATTTTAAAGATAAGAGGGAAACTAGCTTACAACATTTTTCTCACATTAAGGTGGCTCAGAAGAAAGAAGAGAGAACCAAATTCCTTGGTCATACATATAAGGAATATGAAATTTATCGTGTAGATATTCCAGCAGAAGAAAGAAAAGAAGTTGACTTCCTATTCAAGACATTTTGCTAAATTCCATCCAACACACCAGAGAATTTCTGGGAAGCTGGTTTTTCTTCTGACATGTAGCAGATATTCTCTTAATCCTTGATAGCACCTAAATGTAGGGTATATCCACAAGCTCAGGAATGAAGAAGATAAAATCATTGGCTGAAAATTGCTTAACGCATCTGTGATTGCAAATGATAAGTATGAAAGAGAAACTGATAGTTTTTACAGAAGTGAAACTTCCTTTGTGTGATTAGCACATGTGATCAAGACAATGGCAAAGTGTGCTTACTACCCCTGTTTGGGCTTTTCTAGATCCTAGGAACTTTCTTATATGGAAGTAGAGAAAAGGTCTTTTTCTTTCTCCCTCTTTAAAGATTAAAAAAAAAAATTTAAGCAGTAATTCTCAACCCTGTTACACATAGAAATTACCTGTGGCACTTTGAGAACTGCATATGCCTTGAGACCAATTCAGGAGCTCCTCATTCAGTGGGTTGTGGGGGTAAGGAATGGGTGGCATGGCTTAGGGATCAATATTTAAAAAGTTTCCCAAGTGATTCTGATGTGAGTCAAGTTAGATAACTACTTCAGTAGGGCCTTATTTACTCTTATCTCTTTTTTTCTTTTAAAATAATCTTTGTTTTCCTAAATCAAATAAGCGCTGAAGGAATGTTAAATAGCTAAAATGATTAGATTTTTTTTTTTTTTAATAAAAAGAGAGAAAGGAGAGGCTTGGAAAACTTCCACCAAGAATATCTGTGATCTTATAGTTCTAGCCTTATCCCTTACGTTGTAGGGAGTGGTGAGTGGCTGGGCAGCAGGTCCCAATGGGCAAATCTGGCTTCAACTGGAGGACTTAGCAGGGTTTCCCAGATATTCTCACTTGCTGTAACTTCCACTAGACTCTACATGTCTACAACACAGTCCCATATCTGATGTTCTCTTCCTTTGATGGATCACATGTTCTAATTAGTGCTTCTGAAAATGTGGGCCTTGGAACCATAAAAGCTTCCCCAATTTCCTTTGGCTTCTCCTCCCTATGTCTTCACTTACCTCTAGCAGATGACAGTGTGGATCCATAATCTTTTCTCCGAAACCCTTGGAGCCAAATGTGGATTGGAACTCAAGACTTTTGAAGGGTAAACTCTGCATTGCATGTTTTATACACTTCCTTCAGTATAGTTGGAGGAACACCCTGTGATCAAACATTTTCATGTTTCTACAGGAAACACAGAACTCCTCCCATGAAGTGGGATGAATAGAGACCACAAGCAGCCTCATACGTGTTCAGTTCAGGTTCTGCTACCAGATGACATTGCCAGAACTTTATGAATTAAAAACTCAAGAGTTTCAGAGCTCTTTGGATTTTGAAACTGTGAACAAGGGATGGAGAATCCTTGGTAACTTCATCGTTTAAAAATTGGTTGAAAAAACTATTCTTTCACAGACTTTACTAGTTTTTCTCATCCTTATAACAAAATCATAAGTAACATGAAAACTAATTTCCATGGTCAATTGTTTTCTGAATGTTAATACTTTTAATTTGGTCAGAAATGGAAACCCCAGATAACCCTAATTTTTTTTTTTTTAATGGTGAAACTAAAATAGATTAAAAACAAACACATTTAGAAGCTATATCATTGAATCCTGGTGGCTCAAGTTCAGAAATCTAAACAGCCACCTTGAACCTAAAGTGGGCCATTTTATTAACCTGTGATCATCCTGTTGACTCCCTTCCTCAGCCTTCAGACTTCTTTCCCCCCGTCTAATTGTAAGTCATATAGTTTTCATAGTTGGATTGGCTGAATTTCTCTTAGATTGTCCTTGCTAGGGTTCCTGGGGTTAGGTGAGCTTGCTGGAGAGACTGTATGGGTAAATGTTATGTGACCTCATTGTTTTTACAGGCTGGTGAGGCGCAAGAGACATTTGAGTTCTGTGCATTTATTTTCTCATTGGGTTAGCTACTTACTGTTTTAGGACAGATTTTCTCCCTGTGTACTTCTCAGAGCATGTGACATAGTTGGTGGGTGGTAAAAAAAAGAAAAAAATTCCTTTCTTTTTAAAATAGTTCATAGTAGAATTTGCTTTGGGGAGGAATGGTCTTGAAAATATCTTTTAAAAAAATTTAAAAAATGGTTGTTTATTTACCATCAATCTTATTTCCATCTTGCTTAAGAGCCCATGGAAGAACAGCTTAAAATCACTTGGTGGTGGTTCCTACCCCTTCAGTGGCCTGAGCTGGAGGAGCTGCAGACCATTCTTCCATGGCAGGTTGAACACTGTAGTCTTCAGTTGAAACCTGCTGAATGGCCACGGGGCACCTGCACGCCTTTAGACCAGTCTGCAACCTCTGGTTGAGTAGCAGTGGAGTCAGGAGCTAGGGCAGTCCATTCGCTCTGAAATTCCTCCTTAGTCACAGTCTTTCCAGCAGCAGCCTGTTCTTCCTTTTCAATCTTTTCAGGATCTCCATGGAAGTAGAAATCAAGCATGACCTTGATGAGTGTTCACAGGAGATGGTGCCACTTGTGTGTAGAACTTCCTGGGCCAGTCTTCACCACGTCAGACCCACTGAGTGAACTCCCTTGTTGTTGCATGGGATGGAGATGCCCACAGAGCACAGAGGAGAATCTGTGGAACACAGAGCAATGGTAGGCAGGTTACCATAAGATGTCTCTGTGAGAAGCTGGTGGTTAGCTCTGGGATCAGTAACCACCAAAAAAACACAGCTCCTGGAAGGCTGCCTGGATTGGGTTAGTGAAGGTTCCAAGAGTAAAGCAGCCAGCAATAGGATTTGCTCCAGGGGCAGTAGCAAATTTGAGCACAGCCCACCAGCCAAGGAGGACATGACACTGACATCAGCAGGGTTTTCAATGGCAACAATAGATGAGCTGCCAGCAGAAGCTTCTCCCAGATCCTCTTCAGACTGATGATGTAGATGCTGTCACTTTTCCTTTGGAAATCAAGGTTGGTGACACCTAAGTGGGTTCCTGCTGCAAGGAATTTAAGGACATCCTCCTTCAGTTGCAGGACATCAAGGGCTTTGGACATTGTAAAAGTTTCCCTTTAAGCTACAGGAATCCAGAACACATCTCAATGGAGCATTTGGGAATGAAAAATCCTATCCCCATGATAGGATTGAGAAGTCTTCGGGCAGAACAAATGGAAGGTAGAATAATTTTTCATTTGAAACAAAATTGCTGATGGGGGCAGAGGTCATATAGGAGAGAGAATGGCTGAGCAATGTGATCAGCAGAGAGACTACAGAACTAGGTTGACTGTTATTCAGATCTAATTGTTTATGAGTCAACTGTGCAAACCCTGTATATTTCCTAACTTCTCTAAACTTTCTATAAAACCTGCTACTCAAAGTCTTTGTGTGAATGATTTTTGTGTTTGTGTGTAAAACCAAGGAAGATAGTGGAATACCAGTTCAAGAACCCATTGGGAATAAAGAAAAAAGCTGCAAGGTGCCAAAGTGGAGAAGAAGAAATTAACTGAAGCAAGAGGCGCTCAGGAGAACATAAGCCCTGGAGAAATATATGGAAACCTTGCAGAGGGAATTGGACTTTCAATATTGGGTGTGTTGGGGACTGGAAATAGTCTTGTCTAGATTTTAAGAGACGGGGTGATCCTAGATATCACCTAGGTTAAATAGTATATGGTCAACAAAAGTTATAAATGGCTTATTTAAACAATGGTAAACTGGACTTAGAATGTCACAGTCATCTCATAATGGGAAGAGTTCTGGAAAGGGACTTAGAAGTCCTGGGTTTGAGTTTTGTGGCACAACGATTATGTGACTGAGAAGACAGCTAACCACTATGAGGTACAATTTTCTCATCTGTTAAGGGAGGAAGGAAACGAATTATTGGTCCTCTCATTTGGAAAATGGCCCAGATAGTAACTAGGATGTCCTAGGAAAAAGCACAGACTTTGGAATCTGAAATGCCCATGTGAAATACACAAACACGTCCTGCTTTTGCCATGTGCTGGCTGTGTGACCTTTGGTCAGCTGCTTAAATTCCTAAGCCTGATTCTTTATCTTTAAAGTAATAAGTATGCCTCAGGTGGCTTGAGGAGGATTAGGTTATTTAACCTAAGTAAAGTGCCTGGCATAGGGATGCTTGATTAAATATTAGACCCATATCTCTCAAATATAAGTCAATTTCTTTGCTCAGTTTCCTTCCCCATGACCTTGTGGGAAAAACATTTCAGTTCTGTTTTATAGAGTAGTCCAACTTGACACCCACTTATCCCTGTTGAGCAGAAAAAGAAATCACACCAAGCAACAATTCAACTGCACATTTTGCCAATTATATGGAATTTAAAAGCATATATTCAAATCCATATGCTGCTATGGTTACTGATTATAATATACTAAGTGTTTACGAAGAAAACTCTATATAAGGAACAGTATTCAGAGAAGTGGTAAGTTTTGCCTGCTGATTCCTTCATCACTATGTAGTTTCTATATTTAATATAAAACTTTCCCAACATCAATTCTAAATCCCAAGTCTGTCTGTTTTAATAATCTTGAGAAATACAGTAGTAATGGAATTCTTACCTACATTTTTTTTTTTGCCTTGGAATAATTGGGGGCTACCTCTATCATCCACTTCACTCCTAACTTCACCAAACCAGGAGTAGTTCCATTTAGGCTTATAGCAAAAGGCAGCTCACAAGTGAAGAAGGTATGAAATCCTCAATTCTTCCATGAAAATGAGACATCCCTTTCTTATGTCTCAACATTTCTTCTCACTAGCCAGCTATCATCAGGATGCCTTGGGCAGGCCTCCATCCCACTAACACTGCCTCTGCAGTACCACTGAAGCACACCTAGGGTGAAGGCATAGGTCTACCTGCCTTCTTTCTGTCCATGTATCTTGGGTGCCTAGGGTTTCTATCTCTCTAGGGTCCTAGTGCCTCGGGAGGGGAAAGGGAGCTCTTCCCTCTATCTCAGAAGTACTGATAGGGCCAGGTTTCCTGTCCTAAACCTGCCAAGTTTATTTCCTGCTGGACCTCATGGTGTCTACGTTTTCTCCACGGTGTGTATCTGACTCATACCTAATAAAGGACTCTAGAATAAGGAAAGTAGGTCTGAGGATAGGTAGTAAGCATCGGTCATTATACAGGACCATACAATTAAATTTTCTTTTTTCTTTTCTTTTTTTTTTTTTTGAGCGGAGTCTCGCCTCTGTCCCCAGGCTGGAGGCAGGCCGAGATCTCAGCCTCACTTGCAAGCTCCGCTCCCGGGTTATGCCCATTCTCCTGCCCTCAGCCTCCCGAGTAGTGGGACTTACAGGCGCCACCACCTCGTCCGGCCTAGTTTTTGTATTTTTAGTTAGATGACGCGGGTTTCACTGGGTTAGCCAGGATGCGTCTCGGATCTCCTGAACCTCGCTTATCTGCCGTCTTGGCCTCCCACAAATGCTGGATTACAGGCTTGAGCCACCGCGCCCAGCCTTAAATTTTCTTAATTTTGGTTCACATTTTCACTTGTTTACCAAATGGAATAAATAAGTATTATGGTGACCCAATTCCCATATAGTCACCCCTAGGTTGAAAAAATAGTTCTTAGTGGATGACGAATTTCCAAACAATTATTGTACTTCAAAAGATGCTCCTTTAGGCATTGTGTTGAATTATGTGCTACTTATATTTTTGACCTAGTATTTCCTTTTATTTGGGTAGGCTATAGTCTTTCTTTGATAAGCATTTGTAATTCTGAATTTCCCACTTCCTAAGAGAAATAAGCAGATTGTGAAAGTTTCTCTACTACATTTTCATGAAGATGGTAATGAAGTACACAGATATTTGATGTTAATGTACTTCATTTTCCCTGGGGGACCCAGGATGTGCTAAATTGTAAATATACCTTAAGCAGAGAAGTCAGTGTTTCAATGCAGGTATGACATCAACCCTATGTCTCAGATTTTCACTGATGGGTGAAAAGGCCTTTATTAGGTCAGTGTGACCAAATAGTGTTAATGTGGCTTGCTCTCATAGGGAAATGAGATATAGCAAAGTTAATTTTAGGGTTTCAGACTTTATCAGAATTTATAATTGAGAATATGGATTGGGGCTCTAAATCTGAGACTCTCAGATAGTAAACAAAGGGGAAGGAATATTAAACTTTTTTTTTTTTTTTTTAGATGGAGTCTTGCTCTGTCACCCAGACTAGAGTGCAGTAGCGTGATCTTGACTCATTGCAACCTCCATCTCCTGGGTTCAAGTGATTCTCCTGCTTCAGGCTCCCGAGTAGCTGAGATTACAGGTATGCACCACCACACCTGGCTAATTTTCAAAATTTTTAGTAGAGATGGGGTTTCACCATGTTGGCCAGGCTGGTGTTGAACTCCTGACCTCAAGCAATCCACCCGCCTCAGCCTCCAAAAGTGCTGGGATTACAGGCGTGAGCCACTGAGCTGGGCCATTTAACTTTTAAAGACGCCATTTTCCAGAAGTGGATTGTTTTGGAACTCAGCACAATTTCACATACGATTGAAGTTGTAAGTGGTAATTGCTTTAGGCCAGTATACACACATGCAAATATAGAGCACAAGGCCTGTGAATCTGAAGCTTGGTCCAGGCATGGATTGAGGGAGCTGGAAAAAGATTGGATTTTTATAGAGCACTAGCTTTGTAGTCAGAGCAGGCTGGGGCATGAAGTCAGAGCAGTTCTAGGGATGGCCCTTGGCACTATGGCCTTTCGGTTTATTGAAGTCTGATCAGTAACCACAATACCATATCAATTTCACTTCCCATGTACTTATTAAATCTGTGAAATTGTCTTTATTTTTATTACCACCAACATAGCACCACATCCCAACAGAACTCCTGGAATAACTTTCTAACTCATCTGCTTTATATCTACTCTTTCTCACTGAGTCTTCATAATACAACCAAACGGATGTTTTAATGAACAAATTTTGAGGGAATCACGGCTGTTTTGAAATCTGTCAGTGGTTTCTCATTGTCCTTACAATAAAGTCCCCAATCCTTACTGAAGTCTACAAGGCCTTCCACAATCTGGGTTCTCTGTACTTCTGCAATCTCATACTGGGCCGTTCTTACAGTGATCTTATTTCCATTCTCAAATACACCAACCATTCCATGTTGGGACCTTCATGCCTGATGCTCCTTTTCCTGAAACACTTTGACCCAAACTCTGCTTGATCCATGGGCAATATCCTTGTATTGGCAGGTTCTCAGAGGTATTCATCTATGATTAAAGCTCAAAATCATAAAATATTGGATAGAGGCCTTTCACAGGCTGATTAAAACATAGAACTGGATTTATTTGATTTGAAAGTCTTCAGCATATCCTATACATAGACACATACACACCCCATTATTAAAACGAAAAAAAGTTTCACAAAATATGTTAGTTTATGAGCTGCCATTTAATCCTTATGAAACAGGAGAGTTCCCTGACCCCCCCTTTCAGGACATGCAACAGGGGTGTGGCTCATCTGTTTGGCTGCTGTGCACTCAAATCCCTTACAGGATGGGGAGCACACAGATAGGCAGGTGCAGGAGCTGGAGTGAGTGCTTTTGAGCTCTGGCCCCATGGTAGCATCTAGCGGTTGGTGCCTGTGACTCGCAAAGCCCCAGTGGGTGTGCTACAGTGCTCTTTTAGCTCTGCTGTCTGCAGACGGCTTAAGTATTAACCAGCTCAGTGCCGCCTTGGTACCTGGGTTCTTGTCTGTCATCCAGGAAGAATCAGGTCACACATAGACTTAAAGGTTGGTGAATGTGGGGGGTTTACGAGTTGTGGCGGTGGCTCTCAGTGGGATGGATGGGGAGCTGGAAAGGGGATGGAGTGGGAAGATGATCTTCCCCTGGAGTTTGGCCATCTAGTAGCGATATCCTCTCCAAGCAGCCCCAGCTGAATTCCTCTCAATGTTCAGACGTTCCGTCTCCTCTTTTCTCTGCTCCACCATTCTGCTGCTCTTCTGCTCTTCTGTTCATCTGACTGTGGGCCCTGGAGTTTGAGGTTTATATGGGTACAGGATAGGGGGTGTGGTGGGCCAAAAGGCAACTTTTGGGTGCAAAAACAGGAATGCCTGTTTCCATTTAGGGCCATGGGTTTCCAGGCTTGAGGGTGGGGCCTTTGCTGGGGAACCATCCTTTTCTACCCAGCATTTCTCTGCTTCCTGTCCATATCACTTAGAGCTAATGTTTTAGTTCATAATAGTTAAAATCACAGTTCAAACATGAATCATATCTTGATAATTCCAGGCAGGGTAAAAAAAAACCTTGATCAAAACATTTAAACTCTATCAAATGTTATTATAAGGTAGGCAGATTGCTCTCCCAAACAACAAGTGGTTATAATGAAAAGGAGACTGTCCTTGATTTGCTAATTAATTGATACTTCCATAAGTAGTTACTAGTAAAATAATTCTAATGTTTAATATAACTTAGGTTCTATTCAGTGATCATTTACTGGTGTTCTATAGGCCAGGACTAGTCTACATGTGTTTTGTTTCATCTATTGCATATTAAAAACATTTGAAGCAGTATTTAATAATTGGAAGAATTAAAATAATGGAGACTTCTGCTTCCCTTTGAACATAGAGGCACTGATGACCTAAGATCCATACTCCCCACATGGAAACAATCAGCTGGAGAGGAGTGGGAGGTATTCCTTTTAGGTACAGCAGTGTTTCTCAAACCTGAGTGTGCGTCAGAATCACCTAGGGGGCTTGTTAAGCCAGTTTTCTGGGCCCCACCCTAGAATTTCTCATTCAGTAGGCCTGGGATGGGGCCCCCAAATTAGCATTTCTAACAGGCTCCCACGCGATACAGATGCTGCTGGTCAGGGTCAGAGTCCACACCTTGAGAATCACTGAAGTGGGGACTATGCTTTTCTGTTCACAGCACTGCCCCTACTTCTTGTTGATTACATTAACCCTAATATCCACTGCCATTTATCAAACTCACATTATTACTTTTTGCATAATTAGAGAATATTTTTCCCTATGTGTTTATCTTGAAAGTGTGAAGATAACAGAAAAAAGGAAAAAACATGTTTGTGGAAGGAAAGAATATTCCAATGTGCTTGCTATGAAAACACTTGGCCATCTTCACTCATGTGCATTTCCTATTAATACATGACTTCTGGAGGCTTTGAGTTTGTGAGCTCAGTGTTATGGTACTTTTCACATAGAAGAAGACTAAACTTGAACAGTAGGGCCTTGGCTTTTAGTCACTCAGACCTGGGCTTAAGCTTCTGGATCTGTAGTTTACTAGCTCTGTGACACTGGGAAACTTCTGAATCTCATTAAATCTCATTTCCTCATCTATAACAGAGGGATCTTAGTAATAACTACTCCACTGGGTTATGGTGAAATTAAAAAATTGAATGTGATGTGTCTAGCACATAATAAATGCTCAATAACTATTATTTGTCAATGTATTTGTTGGATTGTAATACTAATTTTAGAATAATACAACCGTGAGCTGGAAGGAGAGGAAAGAAACTAAGCAGAAATGGAGTCAGGAAACTGGAAAAGCTGAGTTGGGAAACTGGAAAAGCTGAGTCAGGAAAGTTAAAACCCAGAATGAGTGGAGGTTTGCAAAAAGCACAAAGGACAACAAAAGTGGAATCTCACAGTCACTTTTTGAGTGAGAAAAATAAGGAAAGAATATTGATTACTTAAGGAAAATTAATGTTAATACACAATAGGAGAAAAAATTCCAGAAATATTGAATTGGTGTTAGAATTTTTTTCTTTTTGGTCAAAGAGAAGTATTTTCAGTCAGAAGGGAAAATAAATATTAGTAAGAGGAATCTAAATTCTTAGATTTCTCTAAGAATCAGAAAGAGCTATCCAAATGAGTTCATATTAGCCATGTTTGTCTAAACCAGGTCATTGGTTCCTGAGAAAGGGCAGGTAAGGTTGTGGAACAGTAAATGACAATTGATGAGGAATTACAGAGCATGAGCATGTGCCCATACATCCACAGAGACCCATTTAAATTCTGAAATCCAAAAGAAAGAAGAGAAAGTGTCTACTCATTCTCATAACTTTATGAATTATAAACCAATAAGCTTGATGTGTACCTGAAGTGAAATAGTAAATGAATCGATCATCAGCATTTAGGAAAGGAAAAGAATGAGTATAAAGTGGGGTCACTGGTTCTTAAATGTAAGTTTTATCAGTATACTTATTGTCTTTTTTGATAAGATTATTAAACTATTGGATCATGGAAATGATTCACTTAGCAACTATTTATTGGGTACTAGTTAGGTGCAGGCACATGGTCTGTTTCATTTTTTATTGGAGAAATAGCCAATATGGTCACCTGCTAATGAACGTGGGATACAATCAAACATTCTAGGAAGAATGGAACAGAGATCAAACCAAGTATATACATGCACACACAAAAAGATGGTCTTTATCAAAATTGGAAATACAGGAATTGCTGGATGAGATAATAGAAAATGAGTTAATTTTAGGGCTTGTGTTTAAAATGCGTTAATGATGTCACGACAGATGTCTATTAACTTACAGACATGGAGCTCAGAAGGCCCTGGGCTGGAGATAAGGATCTGGGAATCATTAGCTTGTACAGATTGTCAAAGTTATCACAGTGCCTGAGATTTCCCAGGAGGGGCACGTTGAATGAGAGCACCCGCCAGAATGCAGGGAGCATGAATATCTAAGAAAAGAAGAAAAAGAGCTTATAAAGAAGACTGAGAAACAAAGAGTGGGGAGACAGGAGGAGAATCAGGAGAGAGTGGTGCCACCTGGCCAAGGGAGGAGAGACATTCCTGCGAAATGCTGATGGCCAGCTGCATTTGGAAGCCTTGCTTCGGTTGTGACACCAATCTGCACTGATGTGGGAGTTTTCTCCAGCAGCTCATGCTGAGCTAGCAGGGTGTAGGAGAGGAAAAGGGAGATAGACTGAATGGTCTATATTAGGAGGTTTGCAGAAATAGTAAAATGGAAGAACAAGGAAAATAGTAAAGAAGTTATTAAAGAAGTACATTCATATGGTGCTTAAATTTAACACAATGTGATGTTGGGTGGGCAGGCAAAATCTCAGTTGTCTTAATTAATACTCAAAAGTGGCATAATTGGGCTGTGCATGGTGGCTCACACTTGTAATCTCAGCACTTTGGGAGGCTGAGGTGGGAGGATCACTTGTGCTCAGGAGTTCAAGTTTACAGTAAGCTATGATTATGCCATTGCACCCCAGGTGGATAACAGAGCAAGACTCCATCTCTAAAAAAATAAAAATAAAAATTAAAATTAAAAAAAAGGAGCGTAGTTGAAAGAGTAAAATCTAGCAGAGGAAAATATTTAATAGAGATGAATATATATTCTACACTTTGCCAAGGAATTGTCAGAGTGCTGAATGAAGCAGAGACGAGGACAAATTCCTGTGGAATAAAGCTAGACACTTACTCCACCTTCTTCTTTTCTCTTTACCCTAAAGTGACAATGAATGTTCAATTAGTATTTTCTCTTTTAATAATGGATTTTTAAAAGGCAATGACTTGAGCCAACGTTTTTTCATCTGGACGTAAGATAACCACGTGGAGGTCAATTGACATTCAGATTTTGTAGCTGATTTTCAACTCAGTGATAATATTATATTGCTAATAATATAGGTAACATTTTATGTCTTAGATAGTTTTACATGTGTTTATGTGTATAGTAGATCTATGAATCTCAGTCCACAGACTGCGTTGATCTAGAAAAATAACATTTCCTCTAACTCAATTTGATGTTTTATCTTTGTACTAGCAGGCTAAGGGTAACAATCTCAGATTATTGTTGGTTTCTCTCTTCTTCCCGGGGATTGAGACAAAGACCCTGTTGGGATTTACTTAGTACCTTGAGCAGCACACTGAGGGAGGGTGAGCCTTCTGTTCCCTGAGCCATCTGTTCCCACTGAGTTACCCTGAGACAGTATTTGGCTTGCAGCATGGCCTTTTAGAACTGGAGGCTCACACAGATGTTTTGTTGCATAGCCTGAGGGCTGAAAATCTTGTTTGTTTGTTTGTTTGTTTTTGAGATGGAGTCTCACTCTGTCACCCAGGCTGGAGTGCAGTGGCGCGATCTCGGCTCACTGCAAGCTCCGCCTCCTGGATTCACGCCAGAAATCTTTAAGAGGCAATGAACTGGTATGCCTAGACTTTGCATGAAGCCATCTCTTTGGGGTATTGCTAGCTCCTCCTGGGAACTGCCCAGAAAGAAGGGAACCTGGCTCTTGAACCCCTCATTCTGTCTGTTCTCATCATTATCTGCTCCTCACTCTCCTTGCCTCAGATCTCAGAGAATCCTATTTTAGGCAATGAGTGGAGGAAGTCAATGCTCTTTGACCTGTGTTTCTCCCACACATTTGATCTTTACATCATCCCCGAAATTCTAAGTTCCCCTTTTAAAACACAGAAACAAAAGCGCCAGTTGGCTATTTGTATCTTCTGACTAATTGCCTCCCCTTCCTGAGGCAATGAGTGCAGGATTGCCTATACATTTGGAAAAGGGGAAAGACCAGAAGAAAAATGGACCCAAATAACTCTCCCTCCATACCCACATTAAATTCTTTATTCTTGTAGCAACAAAATGAGAAAATTAGCTAAGAGCTTTGCTATTTGCTTTAAAACATTCTTCCAAATCTAAGATTGTATAGTTTTATCAATGTTAGGCTAAACCAGTTGTTTGTGCTGCTAGGAAGGATGGAAAAAACCATGGGGCACATGACAGCAGCTGATCAGACACTGAGAGCAAGGGCCCTGGACCTCTAGCCGTTTAGTTTTGAGAGTGCTCAGAAAGATTCTTAAGAAATAATAGTGACCAAAACGGAACACTTCTCTGATGCCTAACTTTGGACTGTGCCTCTGACCATTAAATGGAGGTTTTCACTTCTCTGTGTGGCCAGAGCTGGCTCTTCCTCAACTCCAGTTTCTCTTCTGATTGTGGCTCGACAGCATGTCTCAGTTCTTGGTGACTCTGTCTTCTGCCTTGGAGTCAGGACTGTGATGCATCCTGGTGGCCTCTGAAATTTTATAGAACCTTATTATCAATGAACATTGGTCAATATTAATTGCATAGAGCTCTGTGCTAAGGTTTTGCATATTGTAAAACTCAAGGGGCTTATAGTCATGTTGGAGACATGGGGTGTGTGCATAGTCCAGTGCAGCATGTCCCAAGCACCCTCTATGTGGTGGTCCCAGGAGTCTGGGGAAGGAGAATAGCACGAAAAAGAAGTATCAACTGCTGAGCCAAAAAGGCATGCACTGTGACACTTGAATTGCAGCTGCTTTTTAGAACCCTACCTAAAAATAGCTCAAGCTCAATCTGCAGAAATTCTGACCTTAATGGATATGCTCGAGTTCAAGAAAGATGATTTATTCTTAGATCTTTATAACCAACTGGGAAGGAAGTCTCAATCTCAGCAACATCAGTGATTAATCCTAATAATATCTGTCTCCCAGACACATGCTTTGAAGATGAAATGAAACGATACAGACAAAACAACACTGATTGCAATTCAGATATTTACTGGTACTGTTCATTATTCTTATATATTCAAGAGGTACAGTGGATGCTTTTACAATTTAATAAGGAATACTAGATACAGAGTGAGGCCCTCCCCTCACATCCACCAAATTGATCACTGTAGTGTTTGCATCAAAATAGCAGTATCGGTATCAAAATAATCAGATTTTGAATGGCTCAGAATACCCAAAGCATCCACTTCTAAATTGCTATTTAAGATGAATGCTCTACCTTTTTTTATATTGCCTTTTTGAAAGTGATTCAATCAGAAAAGTACTTTGATGTTGTAAATACCTACACATCAGCTCATCTACTTTTAAATTAATCAAAATATTTAGGCATCTTCACAGAAATTTCTCATATTCATAAAGCAAGGCAATAGTTATTTACTTCCTGGTATGGTAATGTGTTTTGGGAAATCTCTATTTGACTTGCATAAAAGGAATGAAAGCTAGTTTCATGAAACTCCATTGTCAGAATAATGAATGTTTTAAAAATACACTATTCAAAGCCTGCCCAACTCTCTTCCTCAGGCTATGGAGAATGTTTCTCCAGTGAGTCTCAGAAGGAAGGAAACCCTTCCTTCACCCCACTTCCTGTGCCTCCTTTAGAGCTGGGCTTGTAGCCAGGGTGAACAGAGAATGGCAAAACTGTTAAAAGGTTAACCGTCAACATGGCGTTCTCAGCATCTCTCAAAGGCACTTAGGAAACTAGATGCAAGGAGATGAGTAGCAGCCAGAGAGCACCCCAGAGAGTACACTTGTGCTTATTATTCCACATGATTACATATTCAAATTGGTTTTAATTCCTGGGCAGCCATGGGGATGTTGGGGGAGGTGGGAAATAGCTTGCTGGAAAGGGGCAAGAACGGCGGAAGGAGCTGGTCTGGCATTAAAAATGTGCTGCAGATACTTCCCTAAGGCAAACGAGCCTCACAATTATGAATTCAGGCAACAAGAAAAGAGCTGTGGATCTAAAAAACGAGGTTGAATTTCCACGTTACATATGGTAATCCCTTTCAATACATTAAGAATTCCATTTTGCATCTGCATTATAGACTTCTTTTTCTTGAATCCTTCATAAAGGGCTTTTAAAAATTCTACTGTAGCCAGGTAAGTTAACTCACACCCATGCTGCCTTATAGATTCAAAAACCCCAGGGATTATGAGTAAATGTCTGTGACATTTTAGTCAGCTAGAGTCGGTGTTAGGAAACTTTTGAGGGTTTGTGGCTACAGATATAACCTTTGCCTGTCTTCACCAACTGTGGTTTTGAGAGGATTCACAGTGGTTACGTTTGAAGGTGTGGGCAGAGGTAGGGGAATTTGAAAAACACGCAATTGTTTACTAGCTTTGTATGTTTGTAAACTTTCAATGGCACTTGCAAATAAAAAATACTCAACATTTGAAAAACCATGTGTTTTATTGCTAGAAAATAGAATAAATGGAATATAAACATGTAGATAGCAGTGAGTATAATCTATTTAACACACATTATAGAATTTAAAAATCCTTATCAAGTTTGCCATTTCATCCAGGAATCTGTAATAGAACCTAATTGAGATGTGTTGTGAGACCTGGAAGGATTCATCACAGGAGGATGGAACTGAATTAGGAGGAGGTGAGACTCAGAGAATGAAATGCAGCAGGGACTTGGAGGAGACGGATTGGACTCAACGCAGCATTGTCTAGAAGGTATGACAACAGACTACAGGTGATAGACCATGTAATAGCAGGAGAACCCAACATGAGGGCATGGGCAATGAGAGTTTTGACAAAGAAGAATTTCAGAGCAAGGGATATTCAAAGGTCTAAGTAGCTCTGTCCAATAGAAATATGTAGTTAAAATTGTCTAGCAGCTATATTTTAAAAAGTAAAAAGAAACATATACAATAAATTCTAATAATATGTTTCATTAAACTCACTATATCCAAAATATTATCATATCAACTTGTGGCAATAGAAACACTTCAAGTGCCCAGTGGCCACAGAAACACTCGGAAATCAATGAGGTCTTTGGCACCAGGTAAGTCTATCAGGTCAGAGAGAGACCAACATCATGACTGGATGGAAATGGGCATGTTAAATGGACGTGTTAACTGGGTAATTTGCAGAAGAGAAAATATGAATGGTTAGACAATTTATAAAATAATTTCCACTTCACTTGTAATAAAAACTATAAAAATTAAAATATCAGCAAGACATTATTTCTTAGCTGTCAAAATAGCCAAGGTTAAAAAAATGGAGTTGTTTGAAGATATGCTAAAACTCACATGATGCTGTTAGCAGTATAAATTGGTATAACTATTGGAAAATAGTTTTACATTTCATATCAAGATCTTGGAATTGTTTTTCTTACTTTTGGAACTCTATAACAAAAAGCAATAACAATCATTAATGAATGCTTATTACATGAAAGATGATATGTTTAGCACTTAATTATTTTAAGTCTCTTAATCATCACAACAGCTCTGTGAAGTAGATGTTATTATCCAGTTTTAACCCCATGAAAATCAAAGTATGGAAAAATTATGGATTAATATGTTATTAATAGCATTGTTACAAGAAGCAAAAAATAGAGGCAAAAAACCAGATTTAGTAAAACCCCTAATATTTCAGAATCAGGAAATAGTTAACTAAATGAAATTTTTCAATGGAATCAATGCATTTATAAGAGTGCTTTTTAAAGAATATGAAATGACATGGGAAAATACATATCTTAGTCTACTATTGCTTTAATAAAGCCACATAACAAACATTAAATCTGTATGGCAGAAAACAATAAACACTTATTTTGCATATGTTTGCCGGTTAGCTGGAATAAGACTCTGCTTTTGGCTTCAGGTAAACCGGCCTTGGATGCAGGCTGCAGATCTGGGCTCAGGTATGTTGCTCTGTACTCATTTTGGAGCCCAGGTTGAAGGGGTATCTGCTACCAGGGGTAAGCTCTTCTCATGGGAGTCTCCTACGGGGCAAGAGGGTGAGTGCAACCACGCAGCACATTGTAAGCATCCGGGGGCTTCCTGTCTGCCAACTTCTAATTGGCCAAAGCAAGTCACATGGCCCCGCCTAAAGTGAGGGATGGGGAAGTATCCTCTGTTTGCCTTGAGAAGATGGCAAGAATGAGTTATGTCTGATTCTCTTATGAGGGAAAAAAAGAACTGGCACCAATAATTCAATCAACCCTGGTCTGCTTTCCATTACCTTTCTTCACATCCCTCCCACAGGTGCTTGTGTCCATCCCAAGATCCTTCCAAATCTCATCCCCTGCTGGCGTCATTCTAATAGCAGAAGAGTGAGATGCACATAGCGGTCATGGTTTATAGACACTGTGAAATCCTGGTTGATGAATGTTGCACCTTGGGAGAAGGGAATATTCTTACTGGCTTAGACCCCATTACTGCTCCCTGGGCTGAGCTCCCCAAATCTCAGTTCATTATTTCTCTGTGGTTTTTGGCTCCACTCTTTGGGAGGTCCCTTGCCAAAACCCCCCTTGGTCACTTCTAAAGAGGGCATTGGAGAATATGCCCTATTTGGTGTCTGAGTCACCCTCTCAGCCTGCATCCTCCCTGTGGAAGGTTGGGGTAGGAGGAGACTAGAAGAAGTTTTATATCTCAAAAAGTCACAATCGCTTTTAGTTCATGTTAACAGAAATTTTCTCAATATAGATTTTTTTTTATTCCCTGTAAATGCAGGATTTCTGGGCCATGTTTATTTACTCTCAATTCTGTTGGAAGGTAGCCATGTTTTACTTGGAACCTGTATTAGTCAGGGTTCTCTAGAGGGACAGAACTAATACGTTAAATGTATATATGAAGCGACTTTTATTAGGAAGTATTGACTCACACAAACACAAGGTGAAGTCCCACAGTAGGCCATCTGCAAGCTGAGGAGCAGGAAGCCAGTCTGAATCCTAAAACCTCAGAAGTAGGGAAGCTGGCAGTGCAGCCTTCAGTCTGTGGCTGAAGGCCCAGGGCCCCTGGCAAATCACAGATGTAAACCTAAGAGTCCAAAAGCTGGATGACTTGGAGTCTGACATTTGAGGGCAGGAAGCATCCAGCACAGAAGAGAGATGAAGGCCGGAAGACTCAGCGAGTCAAATCCTTCCAACTTCTTCTGCCTGCTTTATTCTAGCCATGTTGGCAGCTGATGAGATGGCACCCACCCAGATTGAGAGTGGGTCTGCCTCTCCCAGCCCACTGACTCAAATGTTAATCTCCTTTGGCAACACCCTGACAGACACATTCGGGAACAATACTTTGCATCCTTCAATCCAATCAAGTTGACATACAGTATTAACCATCACAAGTCCACCCTTTGTCAACTTGAACCCATGCATCTCCTGACATACATAATCTTCAAATAAAGACAATCAATAATAAGGTCATAATTATGCCTAACATAATACAACTATTCTTTGTACAAATGGAAGTGTACTAATCCTTAACCTAAATGCTATTACATAAAGTTAACAACACTTAATTGCTGATATAAAGTCAATAAATCTTATGCCATATGATAAATGAAAAAGAAAGGAAATAAAATGAAGACATTTCCTTAGTACAAGTGTATACATGCACAGACATGTTCTTAACAAAATAAGGAGGAAATACTCATGACAATTACAGTTCTTGTTTCTGCAGCTGGTCATGTGGTTGTAGCTGGTGTTGATGACTACCTTATTCTACTATCCATTCTGTATTCCCTTTGCCTTCAGCAAGTACCTCATTGGGTCATGAATTTTTACTTGGTGGAGTGACCCAGATCTTCATTCCTGAATGGTCTGAGTCATCTGTAGTCCTGCCTGGATTGGGTTGTTATAGTTTCCCATTGACCTTAATCACAGGGTATGGTATAAGAGACGCCCTAAGGGATCTCATATGTAGACTGATTTTATCTTGACAGACTGGGCCGATAATCCCAGCCAACACTGTAACTCCCTTCTTAGCCTGTTGACTTAGAGGTAGGAGGAGCCCAAAGTATCCAGGTGGCAATCTTAACTTCCAGTTTAATGGGATCATTGTTGTGTCTCCTGGTGGCAGCATTCCTCCCTCTGGAACTAAGACCTCTAGGCCAGCAGAACGTAATGTTGTAATGTCCCAGGAACAGGAAGCACAAATTTTGCTAGAGGGTCACTAGGGGTGATGGTGAGTGACGCCACTTCCATTACCATCCCTTGATTCCTGCACCCATGAATACTGGCTCTAGGAGAAAGAGTACCATATATTAGATTCTGATTCAAAGCATACACAACTTTCTGGAAAACTTTGCCCCAGCCCTGCAAAGTACTGTCACCTAGTTGGTGGTGTCATTTTGACTTCAAAAGGCCATTCCACCATCCTATCAATCTGGCTGCTTTAGGATGATGGGGAACATGGTATGACCAGTGAATTCTATGAGCATGAGCCCATTGCTGCACTTCTTTGGTCGTAAAGTGAGTGCCTTGGTCAGAGGCAATGCTGTGTGGTATACCGTGACAGTGGATAAGGCATTCAATGAGTCCACAGATGGTAGTCTTGGCAGAAGCATTGCGCACAGGATCGGCTCACCCATATCTGGAGTAAGTATCTATTCTGGTGAGAACAAACCATTGCCCTTTCCATGATGGAAGAAGTCCAATATAATCAACCTGTCACCAAGTAGCTGGCTGATTACCCTGAGGAATGGTGCCACATCAAGAGCTCAGTGTTGGTCTCTGCTGCTGGCAAACTGGGCACTCAGCAGTGGCTGTAGCCAGGTCAGCCTTGGTGAGTGGAAGTCTATGTTTCTGAGCCCATGCATAACCTCCATCCCTGCCACCATGGCCACTTTGTTCATGGGCCTATTGGGTGATGACAGGGGTAGCTGGGGAAAGAGGCCGAGTGGTATCCACAGAATGAGTCATCCTATCCACTTGATTACTGAGGTCACCCTTTAGTGAACATTCACATGAGATACATATAGCTTCACAGTTTTTTAACACTCAGAGAGGTCCATCCACCTACCTCTTCCCCAAATTTCCCTGTCACCAATTTTCTAATCATGCTTCTTCCAAGTCCCTGACCATCCAGCCAAACCATTGGCTACAGCCCATGAATTAGTATATAATCACACATCTGGCCATTTTTCCTTCCAAGCAAAGTGCGCAGCCAGGTGCACTGCTTGAAGTTCCACCCACTGGAAAGATTTCCCTTCACCACTGTCCTTCAGAGATGTCCTAGAAAGGGGCTGTAGTGGTGTAGCTGTCCACTTCCGGGTGGTGCCTGCATATCATGCAGAGCCATCTGTGAACCAGGCCGTAGTCTTCTCTTCCTCTGTCAACTCATCATAGGGAACTCCCCATGAGGTCATTGGTGCAGACTGGGGAAGAGAAGGCAGGGTGGCAGGAGTGGGGACCATGGGCATTTGAGCCACTTCCTCATGTAACTTACTTGTGCCCTCAGGACCTGCTTTAGAACCATCACATATATACCACTTCCATTTGATGATGGAATGCTGCTGTGCATGACCCACTTTATGGCTAGATGGGTCAGAAAGCACCCAGTTCATGATAGGCAGTTCAGGTCGCATGATGACTTGATGACCCATAGTCAAGCGTTCAGTTTCCACCAAAGCCCAGTAACAGGCCAAGCGCTGTCTCTCAAAAGAAGAGTAGTTATCTGTGGAAGATGGCAGGGCCTTGCTCCAAAATCCTAGAGGCCTCTGCTGTGATTCACCTATGGGGGCCTGCCAAGGGCTCCAAACAGCATCCCTATCTGCCACTGACACCTCAAGCACTACTGGATCTGCTGGGTCATATGGCCCAAGTGGCAAACCACTTAACACAGCAGCCTGGACCTGCGGCAGAGCCTTCTCCTGTTCTGGACCCCACTCAAAATCAGAAGCCTTTTGGGTCACTTGATAAATGGGCCAGAGTAACACATCCAGATGAAAATGTTTTGCCTCCAGAATCCAAATAGGCCCACTAGGTGTTGTGCCTCTTTCTTGTTTGTAGGAGGGGCCAAATGCAGCAACTTTTCCTTCACCTTAGAAGGATATAAAGATATATAAAGATATAGGCCACACACCACAGGAGCCCTAGAAATTTTACTGAGTAAAAGGTCTCTGAATTTTAGTTGGGTTTATTTCCCATCATGTGGCATGCAAATGTCTCACCAATAAGTCCAATGTGTTTGCTACATCTCGTTCATTGGATCCAATCAGCATAATGTCATCAATACAATGGGCCAGTATGATGTTCTGTGAAAGGGAAAAGTGATCAAGATCTCTGTGAACTAGATTATCACACAAAGCTAGAGAGTTGATATACCCCTGAGGTAAGACAGTGAAAGAGTATTCCTGGTTTTGCCAGATGAAGGCAAATTGTTTCTGGTGGGCCTTATGGACAGGAAAGGAGGAAAAGACATTTGCCAAATCAATAATTGCATACCAGATACCAGGAGATGCGTTAATTCATTCAAGCAATGAAACCACATCTGGTACAGCAGCTGCAATTGGAGTCACTACTAGGTTAAACTTACAATAATCCACTGTCATTCTCCAAGATCCATCTGTCTTCTGCACAGGCCAAATGGGAGAGTTGAATGGGAATGTGGTGGGAATCGGAATCACCTCCCCTGCATCTTTCAAGTCCTTGATGGTGGCGTTAATCTCTGCAGTCCCTCCAGGGATGCGATATTGGTTTTGATTTACTATTTTTCTAGGTAGAGGCAGTTCTAATGGCTTCTATTTGGTCTTTCCCACTGTAATAGTCCTCACCCTACCTGTCAGGGAGCCAATGTGGGGGTTCTGTCAGTGGCTAAGTATATCTATGCCAATGATGCATTCTGGCACTGGGAAAGCGACAACAGGATGAGTCCAGGGACACACTAGACCCACTGTAAGTTGGATCTGAGCTAAGACACCATTAATTACGCGACCTCCATGAGCCCGTACTTTAACTGGGGGACAACAATAATGTTTTGGGTCCCTTGGAATCAACATCAGCTCAGAGCCAGTGTCCAGTAGTCCCCAAAAAGTCTGATCATTCCGCTTTCCCCAGTGCACAGTTACTCTGGTAAAAGGCTGGAGGTTTCCTTGTGGGAAGGATGGGAGAAAGATCAGCAGCATAAATTGTTGGTGGTGTAGTGGGGCCCTTTCTCAAGGGAACCTGGCCTCCCCTTCATTCAAGGGGTTCCGGGTCTGTAAACTGGCTCAAGTCTGGAAACTGACAGAAAGGCCATGATTCTCTATTTTATAATTCAAATTAGTCTTGTCCACTTGACCTGGAAGTTTTCTATTTATACAAATCAAGTAAGAATGCTGTAGGCTTCCTACCAATTTCACTTCTAGAAGCACTGTGATTAATTAGCTAATGCCAGAGCTCTCCTCGAGTCAGACTATTCTGATTGCTGCTTTGCCTCTGCTGTTCATTACAGTAACTATGCCCACCTTGCTTTTGACAGTTGAGTGCTGCCACTTGGCCACTGCCACCTTGAGATCCGATTATTCTCATGGCATTTAAATTTTCTAATTGAGTGACTGTGGTTTCCACTGTAAGATCTGGCATACAGAGAAGAGCAATCACAAAGCTCTTCAAGGATATAGGTTCTCCCCTCATAAATCTATTTTGGAAAGTACTGGTGAAGGGTATGTCTTCTGGACCCCTCCAACTGGGATGAGTAGGTCTAAAGTGACTAAACCACTCTAGTATTCCAATCTCCCTAAGCCTTTGGATCCTTTCCTCTTCATTAAACCAGGGGAGATCAAGCATTTCCAGCTCGCTCACAGTGGGCCATCTTTTAATCCATATTTCAGCTAACCAAGCAAATAAACTATTAGAACCTTTTTAAATTCCCTAAGCTGCAACATTAAATGCAGGATCCCTGCTTAGTGGGCCCATATCAACAAATTCAGCCTGATCCAACTCTGTGTTCTTTCCACCATTATCCCATACCCTTAATATTCATTCCCATGCCTATTCTCCAGATTTCTGCTTATATAAATTAGAAAACTCAAGCAGTTCTTTTGGAGTGTAGTGCACCTCCCCGTAGGTCGCACTCTGAACTTTGCCTCTAGGGGTCTACTGGGATTTGAGTCTACTTATAGGTCTAGAAGCAAACAGGGGTGTTGGGGGTGGGTCCTGAGGAGAATCAGCATTGTCTTGCCTGGTAACTGCCTCAGGGGAGGCCATCACTGTTGGCTCAGTCAGTACAGGGTTTAACTCCTCAGATAAATGTGGAAAGGCTGATGGCCATGTTGGTGGGGGAGGGGATGTTGCCACCACTGAGGGTGGAGAGGCTGTTTCCTCTGGCAAAAGTATCTCATCAGAGTTTACAAGCTCAGTGTCCCCATCATCATGAGGGTCCTCTTACACATCCCCATTCCAACTTGCAGTGTCCTGTTCTTTTCCAATCAATGCTCTCACTTTAACAGTAGACACCTGGTGAGACTGAGCATGCACCTTTCCTGGCAGGTCAGTCATTCTATTATAAGAGCTTATATCTGATTTTCTGCAATTTCAGCCCTTTGTCTATAGGAGATAAGACTCTCACTTGGGGCAATCTTAGAAGACTTGAGGCTCAGTATGTGCTTCTGCAGCTGGGAGTTAGAATCTCTGAGCTCATCCTTTTCTTTCATCACTTTGTCCAGTGAACTTAGGAGCAACCAACCAACTTCATTATATTTCTTGATTCTCTACATATGGTCAAAGGTATTATGTATAGAGTCACTAAACTCCTTGCCTCTCATGAACGATGAATCAGAAGTATCAAATGTATTTATTTTGCATAATTCTCTAAACAGTTCATTCCAAGGACCATCAGTGTTCTCCATACTATCAGAAGTAGAGTCCTTAGCATTTTTGAGTCTAATCATATTAAGCAACCAACTCCAGAAACCCCAAAACCAACTAAAGAAATCCACCCTTAAAATTCTCCTCCTTTAGAACTGCTCCTGGTACCAAAATCTGTCTACCAAAGTCAGGGTCTTCTAGAGAGACAGCACTAATAGGATAGATGTATACATAAAGGGGAGTTTATTAAGGAGTACTGACTCACACAATCATAAGGTAAAGTCCAACAGTAGGCCAACTGCAAGCTGAGGAGCAAGGAAGCCAGTCTGAGTCCCAAAACCTCAAAAGTAGGAAAGCCAACAGTGCAGCCTTCAGTCTGTGGCCGAAGGCTTGAGAGCCCCTGGTAAACCATTGGTGGAAGTCTAAGAGTCTGAAAGCTGAATAACTTGGAGTCTGATATCTGAGGGCAGGAAATATCCAGCACGGAAGAAAGATGAAGACCAGAAGACTCAGCGAGTCTCGTCCTTCCAACTTCTTCTGCCTGCTTTATTCTAGCCATGTTGGCAGTGGATTAGATGGTGTCCACCCAGGTTGAGGGTGGGTCTGCCTCTCCCAGTCCACTGACTCAAATGTTAATCTCCTTTGGCAACACCCTCACAGACACACCCAGGAACAATACTTTGCATCCTTGAATCCAATCAAGTTAATACTCAATATTAACCATCACAGAACCCATCTGTTATCATAGCTTTTCAAATGCAATTCAACAACCCACTTACCATATCAGCATTGTGAATTGAAACTTGCTTGGTCATCATCCCAACTTTATGAGGTCTGTTGTCTGTCTTTTGGTTTATTGAAAGTAACAGTTGTAACAAATGTTTTACTTTCACTACTATATAACATGGACCAACATTTTTTCCAGGCTTTTAGAACAATATCCTTCTTGTCTAATCTCCAGTCCTAAAGCTGATGGCACATATTTTGGGATTTGTTATGGCAGTACCCCACTTCCAATATATTCAGCTATTGCCACCATAATGCTCTATAACAAACAACCACAAAATCTCAGAGGCAGGCAGCAATAAGCATTAGTTTCTGGCTTACGTGGGCTGGCTGCGGTTTGCCTCCGCTGCTGGCTGGGAGTCAGCTGGGCTTAGTTCCTGACCTTGAGTTGGGTCCAGGCCTGCTCCCTGTGTGGTTGTTCTGCAACCCTGGCTGGATGAGCTTTTCTTGTTGCAGACAATCACGTTGCAAGAGAACAAGCCCAACCACATCAGCACATTCCAAACCCTTGTTTGCGTCATGCTGTGGTAATCATGTCTTTTTAGTCTGTATTTGTTGATGCTTTGACATCTTGGGGCCTTGCTGACCCTGGAGCAACTCCCTCTCTCAGGGTTAGCTAATTCCTAGAGATAGCAAATAGCAAACTACTGGCCTAAGAGTGCACCTTTCACACACAAATCAACTACTCCGGAGTTCATACCCCCCAACCACCTCCATTAATGAACTCTCACATTCTGGGCCGATACTCCAGGAACAAATACCAGACAACTATACCATAGAGTCCACTAAATTATTCAAAGTGGCCAATCCTCAACCTGCTTACCCTGCCTCGCCCATTATGTTTCCCACAGAAACCACAATGAAGATCTTCTCCCTGCTTCCTCTGCCCCTGACTGACCCTGGTGCTTCCTGTGTGACCCCGCATTATGATGTGGCATGCCCTTTTGTCTTGGGGTCTGTTGAGTGTAACAAACGATGTGTACAGAGGTAGCTGTCTCCTGATCTGTTGGCTTTGCCATATCTTAAACAATAAAACCTACATTAAAAAGCATTTGTCCGCTAATAACTCTTTGGCCAATGTAAATCACTTGATTAATCCCAAAGTCAAGGTGTTGGGAATAACTCTCTGCTCACCAGTCTGATGAGAGTAAAGACCTATTTCTATTAGAAGGCAGAAAAGTTGGGATGCTCTTCCCCAGAGTGGCAAGAGTGTGGATATATAATTCTATTAGAGGGGAGTGAAGAATTGAGACCAATGATTCAACCTATCACCACTGTATATGTATATATGTGCATACATGATGTTAGATTAAAACATTGAGATATGCAATATGATGTCCAATATGTAAAACAGAATCCCTGTAGAGAAAGAAATCTTGAAGGAAAGACATTAAAATGTTAATAAGGCATATCTTTGGGTGTTGAGACTGTGGATGATTAAAATTACTCTTTCTTCTGTTTTATAAATTGTCTTTCATGAGAATATGTTTATTTTATAATTTACAAATATACTGTATTAACTAGAAGCTGAGTCTTCTAAGTATTAAACTAAAATTCCTTGAATATCTTCTGCTTAGGGTCAGTAATGATCCTAAAAGCAGAGCCAGGAGGATTTGCCTAATTCCACCTGGGAGAACAGAAAGGTTTCTATGGCAGGGAATAGAGGGTCTGACAGGGGTTGGCCTCTTTTGTTCTTTGCTATTTAAAGTTTTGTCCACAGATGACCAGCATTGGTGTCACCTGGGAGCGTGTTAGAAATGCACACTCTCAGTTCTCATGCCAGAGCTACGGAATCAGAATCTGCATTTTGAGGGCATTCTCCAGGTGGTTGCATGCACATTAAAATTTGAGATGCACTGAATCTATTCCATACTGTTTATTTTAGCATCATTTAAAGTAAATGCATTTTTGCTTGATGATTCAAAACGGCTGCTAGAAATTGTTGTTATAAAATGCAAAGATAGTGAAATAGGCTAGCAGATGGGCTGGCTTAACGACCAAGTACTAACAATTTTCATGCAATAAAAATGAATTATTCAGTCTATAATATTTATTGATTGACAGTCTGATGTGGGCCCCTGTTACAGGTAGAATAGCATTTCTCTAAAAAATTGTAACACAGAACTATAATTCTGGAAGATATTAGTAGGACAGTAATGGGCCCCACTGTATTAGTTTCTCATGGCTGCTGTCATAAATCACAACAAACTTGGTGGCTTAATACAACACAAATTTGTTATCTTACAGTTCTGGAGGTAAAAATCTGAAAGAGGTCTCACTGGGTTAAAATAGAAGTATCAGCAGTGTTGCATTCCTTTGGGAGGCTGGAGGGGAGAATTCTTCTCTTTTTCAGTTCTGCAGCTTCCCATACTCCTCTGCCTCCCGGCATCTTCAGAGCCAGCAATGACTGGTCAGGTGTTTCTCATGCTGCATCGCTCTGACACTGTCTTCTGCCTTCCAGTTCTAGTTTTAAGGACCTTTGTGATTTTATTGGGTTCACACAGATAATCCAGGATAACCTCACTATTTTAAGATTGGCTGATTAGCAACCTTAATTCCATTTGCTACCGTAATTCCCCTTTGCCTTGTAAAGTTCTATCTCCTTTGTCTTGTAAAGTTCCAGGGATTAGGAAATGGACATCTTTGGGAGAGCATTATTCTGCCTACCACATCCATTAAATGGAGATTTTGTGGTCACATAAATCTGCAAGTAACATTTCTTCCTTGGAGTTTTGCAATGTACATCAGTATAGTCAAGGCTCTGAGAATTTTTGGAGTAAAGAAGCCCCTTTAAGTTTGCTCAACCCAGGAACTCTTTGCTTGCACATTTCATGAAGCTAAGCCAGAGAAATATGGAGAAATTCAGAGAAAATTAAAGAACTGTTTTCTGCCCTAAAGGAATTAAAGACAGCTTTTTATTTTCTCAATCATCGATTGCAAATTAATACTGAATTCATTAGTGCTAAGGGAATGCAGGGCAGAAGAGGGAGTGGGAACATCTGTAGAAATCAGAAGCCCTAATTACCAGGCTTCTGTTCCATACAAGGCAAGGATGAGAACAGCAGTAGTTGTGGGAGTCTATGCCGATTTCCCTCTCACCATTGACATATTGTGGCATTATGAATAATTTAAAAAATCTGCCTGGGTCATTTTCTTAATCTCTGTGACTCCGTATCTCATATGTAAAGTTGGGTTAACACTCTCTCTTTCATCCAGCATGATTATGGGCTTTTAATTAATGTTAAAATGCTCTTTGGCATTCACATGCAAAAAGAGTTATTAAATTTTGGTGCCAAATATTATGATGGTAATGAGAACCCCCTCACCAGTATCTCATTACATGTGCAACTTTTTCCCTTAATTTACTGCATACATCACCCATGGCTACACACAATATTATGCCTGTAGCCAGAACAGCTTCTTTCATCTTTTAGATATCTCATGTTGAAACCAAGAAATACGAGCTAGAGAAAGCTGAGTCTTATTTAAAAAATTCCCAGAAGGCATTTGTTTTATGTGGTGAGCATAATGATTGCTTACAATAAAAAAAGCCTTGAAAGGTCTCACTTGTTCTAAGATTATTCATGAAGCAATTATGCTATTGATGTCAATTTGTTTTTATGATAATATAAACTTTTCTGAACCCATTCAGCAATGCATAGTACAATGCTTGCAATCTTCCCCACGACATCTCTTGCTAAGATACCTATTCACTTCCTTGATTAAGAAAAAGCCAAGGAATGTAGGCATTTTAAAAACAGATACAGTTTAGATCATTTGAAACCTAAAAATGAATTGGAACTTGTAATTTTAAAGTGAATACTCGCAAAAGAGAGAAATAGCTGGGTACTTTGATTTATATTCTAGATGATGTTATATATCTTAGTACAAATATTATTCAAGTGAGCCCACCTCTAAATTTTGTGTGTGACATAAAGGGAGGGGAACTTGTATTTATTTTGTAGCTTGCCAAGATCAAAGAACTGTCTCAACTTAAATTTTGGACATCTTAAGTTTGTTCATCTTAAATTTGGCTTTGGATTGCTATAGGTTTTCAGGTAACCATTCATATTTCAAATGATGATTATTATTTTGCTTCTTAAGGTTCTTGTTTTTGTAGAGTAGGTAACATATTAATGTATTTCACTTTAAAAACAGTTATCGTGGTTACTTTGCCTGGGTGAGTCTATATGTAAACATGTTTGAAACACTTATTAAAAGAAGATGTGCTCCCTGATTTTAATGAGGTTAAATCTCACTCTTGCATCACTGTTTCAAATTTTATTGTGATCTTAAATTGAGGTTGTATTCACATGGACAGAGCAAAAATTCACCACTAGCATATCTATTTGATGCTGTCAGCCACGTTCACAGCCAGTCTGCAAAATTCATTAGTTATTATGTCAAAGGTGCTTTTAATCCTCAGTAGCAGGATTCTTTCCTTATTTAATTTCATTTTGCCTTGCAGATAGAATTTGAGCAAATAATTTGAAGATGGGTAAATAGAAGTTTGACTGAAGCTGATGAAAGTAAGCACATTGACTGATTAATATTCTTATCTTTTTTTATAAACTGCATTACAAAAATACATAATTTCTGCAAAATAAAATGTAAAAATAGGCATAGAAGTCAGGGCAAAGGCATATGACTAGAGAAAAGTAAAATGAAACCAAATGTGAGGTAACACCTGGAAGGCACTGTGTTCCTTTAACACACACAAGCACTCATTCAGGCTAAACAGTGGACACACTCATTTCCAGGTGGTTCACACTATTTAGTTCAATATTTTTAGTAGCCCATGAAATGAGGGGAAAGTGGGTTGGGGTAATGGGCTAAGTGTGTAGAGCTGAAATTAAGTATGCTTATGTAATGGCTCTATTGTTCTCTAAATTGAGCTATTCAAAGAAAAAAATTTTTAAATCCACTTACCTCTGTTAGTTCCAGAAAGGAGGGGAGTGGTGTAGCTGATCATCTGAAAATATCAGATGATATAGCATAGTCCTATTTTTAGCTCTGAAATGCAACCATGGGACTTTACAACAACATCCAGTGTGTTTTGTTAGAGATGCCACAACCAGTCACAACTGGCTGGCACTGCAGAAAACAGAAAGTTCCGGCAAAGGGAATTACCGTTGAGAGCAAAGAGCTGGGGGAAAGGCCTCATGCAGTCATTGATGGCTGGTGGGTTCGCTCCAGAGGTACAAGAGTTTTGTGTGTGCTTATAAATCTGAAGCAGCAACATCTATTGAACCCATGGTTTTCATCATCAATGACTGTGGGTGAAAGTGGCTCTTGATTTTGAAAGCTCACGTCTGGGTGCCTTGGAAATGTGCAATCTTGTTCTGGCCCTTTTAGTGACTGGCTTTGGGGTCCCGAGATAATCACTTCCCATTTCTTCATCTATTTCCTCTCAATACAATGTGAATTAAATGCCCTTTGAAGACCCTTCCGGGACCAAAACTTCAAGCAGGTAGTTATATACCCTGCAAACCCCACACATATAAACATGTGATTCTTTTTTTTAACACCTCTACAGCTGAATTCAAATAGCCCCTATTTCAATAACAGTGAGAGAGAAAGAGAGAGAGAGGAAAAAAAAAAGAAATCAAATCAAGTAAACAAAGAACAAACAAACTAGCTTTGTCACCTTGATTTTCTTCTGGTTTAGAATTTAGCCTTTTGGTGTAATTACCCAGAATTTAAATTTTGTTGATTCAAAATTCAGGTTGTCAGAGGTGTCCTTTTCTCTCAAGGACTCCTCTAACTCCTTGCCTCTACTCTCCTGGATGTTCCCCTCCTCCTTTTTGTGCTGCTTTACTGCTGATGAAATGGGAGAGTTCCCTGACCCCGCTAGTAGGACATGCGACAGGGGTGTAGCTTGTCTGTTTGGCCACTGTGCATGCTCAAACTCCTTACAGGAGGGGGAGCATGCAGATGGGCAGGTGCAGGAGCTGTAGCGAGCGTCCCTAGGCCCAGGCTCCATGGCAGCATCTATGGGTGGGATCCTGTGATTTCCAAAGCCCAAGTGGGCATGTGTTACAGTGCGCTCTTTTAGCCTTGCTGTCCATGGATGGCTTAAGTGTTAACCAGCTCAGTGCCCTCTTGGTACCTAGGTCTTGTCTGGTGTTCAGGAAGAATCAGTTCATACATAAACCTGAAGGATGAGTGCAGGGGTTTTGCTGAGTGGTGGAGGTGGCTCTCAGTGGGATGGATGGGGAGCTGGAAGGGGGATGAAGTGAGAAGATGATCTTCCCCTGAAGTTTGGGTGTCCAGCGTCCGATCTCCTCTCCGACCGTTCCCAGCTGATCTCCTCTTGGCATTCAGATGCTCCTATTTTTTTTCTTTCTGCCATGCTGTTCTTCCGTTCTTCTGCTCTTCTGTTCATTGGCTTGTGGAGCCTGGGGTTTGGGGTTTATATGTGTACAGGATGGGGGTGCATGGTGGGCCAAAAGGCAACTTTTGGGCACAAAAACAGGAATGCCTGTTCTCATCTAGGGCTGTGGGTTTCTAGGCTTGCTTGAAAGTAGGGCCTTTGCTGGGAACTACCCTCTTTTGTGCATTATTTCCCTGTCTCCTGTCTATACCACTTATTATGGCTTCTGGGTACAAGTGGAAGCTTATACAGGAGCTTGGCAAGAGTGGTGAGCTGGCGTGCATTAGCCTCTACTTGAGTATCTCATCCTGCTGGTCCTTTTCTGCTTGTATTGCCAGTCCCTGCTCATCCATCTGACTTGCACCAGCCTCTGCTGCTGGTACCATTAGGTGTAGCCATGCTGTCTGATCTTCAGGTCCTTGTACTCTGGGCCCTACTCATTCTCTCCCCTTCTTTGTTTTCTGCCCCCTGCAGCATGCAGGAACTGCTGGATAGGAGCTACTATGAAGCCAGGAACACTAAGGCTCTCTGATTAAGTATGCTATACTTTCATTTCTACTTCCCTGAATCTATCCTATGATGGCTTATGGCACACAGCAAGCTCGTTTTTAATGAATCTTTTTTTTCTTAGTATAAAACATAGTCTTCTGTCCTCAGGTCCTCAAACCTACCTAGAGGTTTACACTTTTCACTAAGGGTCTCAATCCTGGGGGGTTGGATACTCACCTATGTCTGTCTGTCTCCCGCCTCCCTCACGTCTGGGAGGAATGTTTTATCTTGTTTAGTGGGATATAATATCCATATCATATCACATATCCTGTCTTTCAGTGTCTTACACCAACCATTCTACACTCAAATCCCCTATGGTTTAACTCTTTGAAATCTATAAAAGTATTTTTCCTCCTCTTAATGAAATTTGGCTCTTGCAAATGAGAAATAAAAGATCTAATTTTCTTGTCTTTGAAATATGCATCATTAGCTAATTTAAGGAGTTAGAAGATTGGGCAGGGTGTGGTGGCTCATGCCTGTAATCCCAGCACTTTGGGAGGCTGAGGTGGGTGGATCCCTTGAGGTCAGGAGTTTGAGACCAGCCTGGCCAACATGGCTAGACTCCATCTCTACAAAAATACAAAAATCAGCCAGGTGTGGTGGCGTACACCTGTAGTCCCAGCTACTGGGGAGGCTGAGGCAGGAGAATCACTTGAACCCAGGCGGCGGAGGTTGCAGTGAGCAAAGATTGCACCACTGCATTCCAGCCTGGGGGATAGAGGGAGACACCATCTAAAAAAAAAAAAAAAAAGACTGAATATTCACGATTTCTTCCCTGCTTCTAAGGCAGAGATTCTAAGACTTCTAGGAGTAGAGAAACAATGAGTAGCAAGAATTAACAAAAATTACAAGGATATAGAAAAACTCAATGATACCGTTAATCAACAGGATCTAACTTAACTTTCACAGAACACACCACCCAACAACTGTGAATATATCTTCTATGCAAGGGCCCACATGTCCCATAGAAGATGTTCAAAGATAGATTATACTCTGTATTATAGAACAAGCCTTGACAAATTTAAAATGATTGAAATCATACAAAGTGTGTTCTATGACCACAACAGAATGAAAAATTAGTAGCAGAACAAAATAACAGGTGAATCTTTAAATACTTGGAAGCTAGCACACTTCCACATAATTCAGGAGTGCTGTGGACTGAGTGTGAGCCACCCCCCAACTCCCGATTTGTATATTGAAGCCTAATTACCATGTGATGGTGTTTGGAGATGAGGCCTTTGGTAGATAATTAGGTCATAAGGGTGGAGAAGAGAAAGGAGAGAGCTTGTGCTTCCCTTTCTGCTCTCTGGCATGTGAAAATACAACAAAGAGGCTGCCGTCTGCAAACCAGAAGGTGGCCCTCACCAGATGTAGGATCTGCCAGCACCTTGAACTTGGACTTCCTAGCTTCCAGAATTCTGAGAATTAAATGTTTGTTTTTTAAGTCACACAGTCTATAGTATAATTGTTATTGCAGCCCAAACTGACTAAGACAATGGGTCACAGAGAAAGTGTTAAGACAACACATATTAAAAAATACATTGAACTTGTAAATCAATGAAAATGATTGAGGTGAGTCTCAATCATTTTTGGAGGTTTATTTGCCAAAGTTAAGGATGTATGCTCAGGATACAGGTCTGTGCCGTTCTCCAAAGGCTGTGATATTTAAAGGGGAAAGAGCGGATATTGGGGACAGGGGTAGAAACTGTTCGAAAGGTGTGGATATATAAAAGACAGATGGTTACACTTTTGAGTCTTTGATCAGTCTTTCATGTAATATACAATTTACATGTGACAGGGGAGTAGAGGAATAGTCACTTATGCCTTCATCTGGCTCAGAGAATCTGCATTTTTACATAAGGTCATATAAACAATAGGGTAGAGGAAGCAATCAGATTCATGTTTGTTTCAGGTGAGTGGACGGATGACTTTTAGTTCTGTCCTTTGTCCTGCACCTGTGAAAATAAGCTATCAATTTACATTGCCAGGGTGAAATTCTGCAGAACTGTTTTAGGATAAAGATCTTGGTGAAGGAGGTATGTAGCTTTTCATCTTTGTAGCTATCCTATTCAGGAACCAAATGGTGGGCAGATTTGCATAACCCAATTCTCAGCTTGACTTTTCCCTTTGGCTTAGTGAGTTTGGGGTCCTGAGATTGATTTTCCTTCTACAAACTGAATGAAAATAAGATACAACATTTCAAAATATGCGGGACACAACTAAAACAATGAGTGGTAAATTTATAGCAATAATGAACTGCAATAATGACTGCTGTCACTCCAGACACCAGTCACCAGTCCATGCCTCCAGAACTTCTGACTTACCAGCTTCAAGTTGGGGTTCCCACAACACCCTATTTGGGTTTGATTAATTTGTTGGAGTGGCTCACAGAACTTAGGGAAACACATTTGCTGGTTTATTATAAAGGATGCTACAAAAGATACAGATGAAGAGATGCACAGGGCAAGGCATATGAGAAGGAGCATGAAGCTTCCATGCTCTCCCTGGGCATGCCACCCTCAAGGAACCTCCATGTAGTAGACTATTCAGAGGCTCACTGAACCCTGCCTTCTTGGTGTTTTTATGGAGGCTTCATTATGTAGGCACGATTGATTAGACCGTTGGCCAATGATGAGCAACTTAACCTTCAGCCCCTCTCCCCTTCCGGATGTTGGGGGCTGGGACTGAAAGTCCCAATCCTTTAATCATACCTGTGTCTTTCTGACAACCAGTCCCATCCTGAAAGTATGAGTTAACATTAACATACAAATACACAGCACTTTGGAGGTTCCAAGGATTTTAGGAGTTGTACGCCATGAAAGGGCGATGAAGACCTAATACGTATTATATGGTAATATTAGCTTCATAAAATGAATTGGAAAGTACTTCCTCCTCTGTTCTTGAAGAGGTTGTGTAGAATCAGCCTTAATTTTTCTTTAAACGTTTGGTAGAATTATCCCATGAAGCCATCCAGACCTGGAGATTTATGTTTTGGGGTGTTTTATAATTATGAATTTAATTTCTTTAATATTGATAGGGCTATTCAAATTATTTACTTTATATTAGATTAATTGTGTAGTTGTACTATTCAAGAAATTGATCCGTTCATCTGTTTCCAAATTTATATGTATAGAGTTATTTGTAACTCTACATTTAAAGAAGGATTAACACAAATTTTAAATAATCTCTTCTAGAATATGAAAGAGAAGAAAAATTTCTCAATTAATTTGTGAAATTAGTATTAACCTGACACCCAAACTAGACAAAGATAGTACAAAGAAAATTATGGACCTATATCCTTCATGAATATAGATGAAGAAATTCTCTGAAAACACTTAAAATATGATTCAGCTAGGTAAAAAAAGAATTATACACCATGAGCAAATGGAGTTTATTCCAGGAATGCAAAGCTGTTCAATATTTCAAAATCAATCAATATAAGCATGTTAACAGGTTAAAGAAGAAAAACCACATGATCACATTAATTGATTCAGAAAAATCATGTGACAAAGTTTGAATTTAATCCATGATTTTAAAACTCTTAGAAAATAGAAGTAGGGGGGAAACTTCCTCAGTTTGATAGAGAACGTCTCCTTAAACCCAACAGCTAATGTTACATTTAATGGTAAAAAATTGAATGCTTTTCCCCTATAGGGAACAAGGTCAGGATGTTCCCTCTCATCACATTTATTCAGCATAGTAGTGGAAGTTTTAGACAGTGCAATAAGGTATGAAAAGAAAATACATCACATACAGATTAGAATGGAAAAAGTAAAACTGCTCCTACTTGCAAATGACCTGAGAGTCTTTGTAGAAAATCCCAAAGGATCTACAAAAATATTACATTCCACTCCACACAGGCCTCCCACTGCTGTGTGGAGCCTCTGGACTTGGTACCCTGCATCTCAGCTGCTTCAGCCATGGCTAAAAGGGGCCAAGGTACAGCTCAGGCTGTTGCTTCAGAGGGTGCAAGTCCCAGGAGGCCTTGGCTACTTCCACATCGCGTTGGTCCTGTTGGTGTGCAGAAGACAAGAAATGAAGTTTGGGAACCTTTGTCTAGATTTCAGAGGATGTATGGAAATGCCTGGATCTCCAGGCAGAAGTCTGTTGCAGAGGTGGAGACCTCATGGAGACCCTCTGCTAGGCAGTGTGGAAGGGAAATGTGAGGATAGAGTTCCCATACAAAGTCCCACTGCATAGTGCATAGTGGAGCTGTGGGAAGAGGGCCACCATCTTCCAGACCCGAGAATGGTATAATAAACCCACCAACAGCTTGCATCATATGCCAGGAAAAGCCGCAGACACTCAATACCAGCTGTGAAAGCAGCCAGGAGGGGAACTGTACCCTGCAAAGCCACAGGGGTAGAGCTGCCCAAGGCCATGGGAGCCCACCTCTTGTATCAGTGTGAACTAGATGTGAAACATGATGTCAAAGGAGATCATTTTGAAACTTTAAGGTTTAATGACTGCCCTATTAGATTTCAGACTTGCATGTGGCCTGAAGTCCCTTTGTTTTGGCCAGTTTCTCCCATTTGGAACATATGTATTTACCCAATACCTGTACCCCGATTGTATCTAGGAAGTAACTAACTTACTTTTGATTTTACAGGCTCATAGGTGGAAAGGACTTGCTTTGTCTCAGATGAGACTTTGAACTTGGACTTTTGAATTAATGCTGGAATGAGTCAAGACTTTGGGGGACTGTTGGAAGGGTATTATTGTGTTTTGAAATGTGAGGACATGAGATTTGGGAGGGGACAGGGCAGAATGATAAGGTTTGGCTGTGCCCCCACCCAAATCTCATTTTGAATTGTAATTTCCATAATCCCCATGTGTTGTGGGAGGGACCCAGTGGGAGGTAATTTAATCATGGGGGCAGTTACTCTCATGCTGTTCTCTTGACAGTGAGTGAATTCTTGTGAGAGCTGATCATTTTATGAGGGCCTTTTCCCTCTTTTGCTTGGCTTCACCATGTGAGGAAGGACATGTTTGCTTCCCCTTCCACCATGATTGTAAGTTTTCTGAGGCCTCCCCAGTCATGCTGACCTGTGAGTCAATTAAACTTCTTTCCTTTATAAATTACCCAGTCTTAGGTATGTCTTTATTAGCAGTGTGTGAATGAACTAATAGAACTACAGAATTCTCAAAACTCAATTAAAAAAATCCAGCACCAAAATAACTGACTAGAAAATGAGTAAAAAATGTGAAGAGACATTTCATTGAAAAACATATACAGATGGCAATTAAGCACAGGAAAAGATGTTCAAGATCATTAGCAATCAGGGAAATGCAAATTAAAACCACGATGAGATATCACTAGACATCTACCAGAATGGTTAAAATAAAAAGTAATGACAACACCCAAAACTAGCAAGGATGCAGAGAAACTGGGTCATTCATACATTGCTGGTGGGAATAAAAGTGGTACAGCCTCTCTGAAAAACAGTTTGGCAATTTCTGAAAATATTAAATATGCAACACTTATATGACCCAGCAATTACACTCTTGGACATTTATTGCAGAAAAATAAAAACTTATGTTCACACGAAATATGGTACATGAATGTTTATAGCTCTTTGTTTGTAATGCATAAAACTAGAAACAATCTAAGTGTCCTTCAGTGATAATTAGTTAAACAAACCATGGTACATCCATACCCTAGACTATTACTCAGCAACAAAAAGGAATGGAATATTGATACATACAAAAACTTGGGTGAATCTCTAGAGAATCACGCTGAGTGAAAGAAACCAATAATGCATGGTTCCACTTATAGAATAATCTCAAAACAACAAAATTACAGAAATGGAGAATAGATTAGTGGTTACTAGGGGTTAAGACCAGATATGGGGTGAGGAGATGGGAGATGTGTGTTTCTATAAAAGAGCACCATGAGAGATCCCTGTGTTGATGGAGATATCTCTATTTTGACTGGATAATGTCAGTATACTGGTTGTTCCATTGTACCATAGTTTTGCAAGATGCTACTACTGGAGGAATCTGGGGAAAGGGTACATGGGATCCCTGTATTATTTCTTACAACTGAATGTGAATCCACAATGATCTCAAATAAAACAGTTAATTAACAAAGGTAAAAAGATGCGATAAAGCAATAATTATTCTTAATTACCTTATTCTAATTACCTGTTGCCCATACCTACTTCTTAGAACAGTTTTGATAAGTAGAAGGTATTTAATTTTGCTGAATGAATGAATAAGACATGAGTTTAAAATAAGGAATTAATGAACTTCTGATATGTACTGAAGATTCATACATCTTAAAACTTCCAGGATAGGTAGATACTTTTTCTCTTCCATGATCTGTAGGTGTTTTAAAGTCGTCTCCCCTCTCACCCATAATATTGGTTTCTTCTAAGCTTGTGGACAGAGCTTTGAAGGACTGAAGAGAGCAGAGAATTCCTGGGAGTACAAACTGCTCACACAAGCCGATTGGAACATTTTAATCTTTCTAAAGACATTTTATTCATTTTTGCTCTTCCTTACTCATTGGGGATGCCAGTTTCGTAAATTACTTTCTACTCTGCACATACTTGAGGCTAGGGTCAAGTTGGCACAGGGCCCAAGCAGCCACTTTACCCATGGTAAATGACTGGGGGCGATACTCAGTGAGTGTTTTGGAAATGAATATTTTGGGGAGAGAGGGGAAGGGGGTTATCCTTCTGACTTGCTTACTGGTAGAATTATCTGTGAGGGCGCAGTCAGCTTATCACTCATGTTTAGTAGGGAAACAATCTCAGCTGCTTAGGAGGCAGACAGGCTACAGAAAGAAAACCAAGACTTTGAGAACTCACTCTGGTTCAGAAACAGGAGTGTTTGTTTCCATCCTTACAACTCTGAGGCCAAGAGAGTATATTCTGCAAGTCATGAAGGAGAGATAATTGGGTCAATGACCAATTACGTTTCTGAGGAAATTGCTGCGAAACAATACTCCATAGTCACAGCCACTGGAATGCGGAAGCCTGGAGTCTCATACAACTGATGGAGCAGTTCCCTCTAGTGGTCAGAGCCTGTGCTACCGAATGAAGCAAAATCATGTCTTGTAATTCCATAAATTAAGGCTCAAGAAAATACAGCCTTTTCTTAGTTCAGGCCATAACTAGCAACCTTTGATGTTCATAAGTGAATTTTCAAGATTTGTAAAATAAGCCAACTTCCATGGGCTCCAAAAAGGGACCTAGGTTATGATTGGTAGACAGCCACCCAGATGCAAAATTGTGAGGTGCTCACTTGCCTTTGACATCTCAGCCTGTCTTTCACTATTAAAAAAAATTCCCTATGCCACAAAACTTCTCGATTCTCCTAAGTGCGGCCCATCCTATATATATTATGAGTACAATACTATTGCCTTCATCAAGATCTGTGGTATGGTATCAGACTGTTATATTTTTCTGTGACATTGAGTATTTCCCAATGGAAATACATTCTAAGCCTTGTTTAATCCTCGTAACAACCGAGAAGTTGTTATTTTATTTCTTATTTTTCAGATGGAGAAACGGAAACATGGAGGTTATGTAACGTGCCCAGTGTCACCTAGCTAGAAGGCTGACTCAAATCTTGAACTTGAGGAAAAAGACCGAAGTTCTGTTCCTGATAGTGTGTTTTGGGGCAAGTCCTTGAAGCACCTCTGAGATTTTCTTACCTATGAAATGGGGATAATAATTCCTGCTCTGTGTACTGCGCTAGGTTACTATGAGACCATTCATTTATTTCCCAAATATTTGTTGAGTGTCAACTATAGGTCTACTGGAAACACAACTGTGATGACAAATGTGTTCTTGACCTCATGGACTTTGCATCCCAATGAGGAAGACAGAAACAAACAAACAAAGTCATTTCAAATTGTGCTAAGGGTTATGAAGGCAATGATGCAGGAGTTAAGTTAGGGAAGCAAAGTTGAGGGCAGTGGAGGGTGTATAGTGGTGTGACTGCCTTAGGTCCGGAGTAGGGTGATAAGCAAAATCTCAGAGGAGGTGACATGTTAGTTAAGACCTGGGACTGACTGGGAGCTTGCTGTGGAGAAACACTGAAGAGGATGGGAGAATGGATTGTTCCAGATGGAATGGCATGTGCAAATGCCATGTTGTGAGAAAGAGCTGGCTGTATTTGTAGAAACTGAGGAAGACCAGTATGACATCATCAATGAAGTTATTGCATGTAAAGATGTGCAAAGAGCTACAAAAATTAGGGAGTATAAATACTCTGAAACAAAGGCTCAGACACATTTGCTACACTTAGGCCAGCTAAAACAGAGGATTTCATGAAAAATCTGGTTAGAATAATCCCCATGGTTGTTCCTCCTCTTTGCCTGTAGATGATGTGGCAACCTCTGTGGCTCCCCATTTTTTAGTGTGGCAGGACAGTTTATTGAAACATTTGGTCTGTTTTTGTGTGTCTTCTTCTTTCCTGTTCTCCTGCACTCAAAAGCCCTGTGTGTTTTGTCTCAGGAATTTTTTGCAGTTTTATTCAATCTTTTTGTTAAAACCCTAGACCATGGAAGGAATAAAACTGGATACCATTTTTTCTCTCTGTTGCCTCTCAATTCCATTTGTTTTTTTAAACTATGATTTTTATTTACCCAAGCATTATATAGTTATATAGGCGTATTGTAAAACACAGATAGTGCAATGAAATAAATTAATACGATATCTACACAGAAAGAGAGAGAGGCAAGATTATCAGCTTTTATGAATTACATAGTCTTTGTATAACTACTGTTTTCCTTTGATATCCTTTACAATTCTCTTTTACATTTTATTATTTTTCAAACTTATAAAAATAATTTAAGGCCTTAAAAGTACTAGCAAGATAATCTTTTTAAAGAATTAAACATTTAAGAAAAATGTATAGGCTGTACTTACTATTAACTCAAGCTTATTAGATGATTAATACAATATGTTTATGCAGACTTAAAGTTAGCTTTGGTCAAAAATTCTCTAGAAAATTATCCACACTTTGAGGATTCTGATTTGGTAGTGGTAAGACTTCTGTAGGTTCTGATATTAAGTTAATAATTTCGCCTTTTCTGCTCTCTGATTTCTATTTCTCAAGGTATCCTTACATCAACGAGAAGATAGAAATAGCTATAGATCAAATTTTAAATCGGCAAAACCTAGCAGTGTATCTGGCACAATAGAGGTTCATTACATTAATTCCTTTACTTCCATTTTCGCTTCTCTAATTCTAAGAACATAGAAGGCTACCCCAGGTTTATTTTTTTCGCTACATTAGAATAGAGATATTTTTCGCTTCTTCGCTCTCTCCTCCTTTCTCCTCCTTCCTCTTCCTTCCTTCTTCTTCCTTCCTTCCTTCCTTCCTTACTTCTTCCTTTCTTCATTCTTCCTTCCTTCCTTCCTCTCTTGAAAGAATTATTGTACTTCTCTTCTCTCTAGCTGGATATTTAGATAAATTACTTATTGCTAATTAAATTTGGATATTTATTACTTTTAGCAAGCCCTCAATCAAGAAATATTTAAACCTAGTATGTGCTGACAACTATGCTTGGATCTGTTGGAGAAAGGGATGGTAACAAAAAAATGAGACAACGTATAAGTAACATCTGCTTTGATTTACAAATTACCTCTACAGTTCTCCAAAAATAATATTTCCCCCCTAAGTCCTACATCTCTTTCACAGAACACTGCATTCTGAACAGAAATTAGAAAGGTTTTAACTCATTTATATATTTTTTCTTTTTTTTGTATTTGGCCTAAGAGGGCTAAGGTAGGATTATGTGTTTCTCACTTTTCTCATAACATTGGGTGAAAAAAAAAAAAATCCTGACTCCCTGAATCCCAATTGCTATGTTATAAATATATAAAAATGCAACTGGAAGGTCTTTGAACAAAATATGATTGGACTTCTTATTTTAAATATTCTCCTTATGTGTGTCATTTAAAAAACTCATATAGTTTTGGGAAATAATCTTATTTTAAAATATACCTTTTCATAAAACAAAACAAACAAATAGAATACACCTTTCTGAGATATTATCTTACCTTGCTGCTGCTATTTCTCTCTCTCTCTCTCTCTCTTCCTCTCTCTATTTCTCTTTCTCTCTCTCTCTCTCTCACACACACACACAAAAACACACTAGTACACACACCACACAATCACTTAATCTCATCCTCTTGCTTTGGGGACAAGCTTGGTAGCAAGTTTGGGGACAAATTGAAAAAATCGCCATGTAGCCAAAGAAACCAGATTGCAGCTTTCATCTACCAAGAAACAATTGTATATAGATGAGAAAATATTGAACATTTCTGACAGTAATTTAATGTGATCCATTTAAAAGTCAAATGACAGTTTTAAATATGGAAATTTTAGTTTCTCATCCACATCAACAGATATTAAAATTTCTACAATTCCTTATGGCTATGTCAGTCTTGATGCACATAATGCCTTTTAAAATAAGACTCAGCAGAAAAATCTCCATACTAATCTGGAGCTTTGGAAGAAACAAAATTACTTTTTTATGACAACTGAATAGCTTCTTAAATCATTAAAGTGCTCCTTCATTTTAGTCATTGGTTCCAGCTGAAAGCTAAATCTTGAAAACTGAAGTATTTCTGGCCTAAATATTGGAAGAATAGCCTGGTAATTTGAGGCTGGAAGGACTCTTGGAGCCATCTTCTCCTTCTAGGCCCAGACTCCATTTCTCAAGGGACTTGTCCAAAGCCTTATAGTCAGTTGGGGCAGGGTTGGGCTGAGAACCCATGCCTGTGACATTCAGTCCAATCCTATCCCATGTGCTAAGTTGTTCTCTCAGTCCTGGAGAGCTATAGCCTCCTTCAGTGTCTTCTCTGAGATCCATTCAATATTGTAAAAGGTCAATTTCTATTGAAAGAGAGGGTGTCAATATCAGAGCAGGAATAATGAATTCTGCCCTAAAGTTCTTAGGCACAGAAATATAATTCTCACATACAGACATAAACACAATGTTAATGTGATAGTTTGTCTTCAGTACAATATATATAATCCTTCCTCTAATAAATTTTACTAATATTAACAGGATGCATGGAAGCAAGAACCAAATCATACAAAAGAATGGTGAGTCCTAACTATGAAAACAGTAGAAGTTCTTTACCTAAGATACCCATTGCTATGGCTTTCAATTGTTTTCTGTTTACTTAAAATCATTACATAAGTGAAACATCACACTTTTGCAATTTGCTCTTGATTCTTGCCTACTCCTAGGAGCTTAATTTGCTACTTTAGAGAGAGAAACTTTGCATAGACATGGTCTCTTCCTCCAATTTTTTCCCTATGAACAGCAATTTTGTGATTTTTTTTCTTGTATCTTATTTAGACAATTGGGAATGCATGTGTAGTACTAAACATTTCTCTTTTTGAAATATAAATAACTTGACTTCCTTTGTTGACATTTTCAATTCTCCAAAAATTGAGGAAACAATGAGGGACTGGCTTTCTGGAACTTAATTCTAAGCAAAAGAAATTTAGAGTGAGACTAGATTTCTTAAGTGCTAATTGGTTAAATCTATATTTATGTTTTGATTTAGGAAATCATAGTTAAGAATAGAGAAATCTGATATTTATTACTCTTGGATAAAAGCATGCCAAAGAGTAGTAAAAGGTGCTGTAAAGACTTGACATGACTTTCAAAGGAGGGTGATTGAAGATTGCTTTAGGGGTGTTAGCAGAGAGCCAAGAGAATGCCACTCTCTCATCCTCTCAGGCTAGAAATACAGGAAACTAGAGAGCAAAGGAGTGTCAACTTGAAGATATCTCTAGAGAATGGTGTTCACTCGGGAAAAAATTTAGGTTTAATTTTGTGAGTACACCTTTAGCTGGAGCTCACAACCCTTTACAACCCTTTTTCACAGAGGTTTCAAATGTAGGCTTGTTTGATCAAACACATGGGGAGCTCAGGCAATGATGTTTATATTGGCGTTTCCTTAGAGTAGTATCAAGTATAATTGTTTCAATGTTGTTGAATATTAAAGATGGAAGAAAGCTAGTTCTATTTAGTCTCTTATTCTGACTTTGCCAAGATACCATAAATATTGTTATTCCCACATTTCTCACCATTCTCCAAAGGTCAAATCACAAGTGTTGATTAAATGTCTGTTTACGCATTTAATTAACTGGGATGGAGGTTCCAGTGGATAAATAGACATTTGTCCATCCTTTTCCTACATTAAACCATTGATTATTTCTCATGTCTCTGACTTTACCCCCTTAGTCATCCTTCTTTACCCCCTTTGTCATCCTTCACCCATTTGCTACTTGTGAACTCTTCCTTGTTCTTCAAAACTTCAGCTTAAATTTTACCTTCTTTTACATATCTACCCAGATTCAATTAAGCTGAATGAACCCTTCCTCCTTGTTGTTTTCAAAGAAGTGTGCTCAGATTGCATGTCATGACACCTCTACATGTTGTATTGCAGTTACTTGTTTACATGCTCTATCACCACTACGTTGTCAAGTCATGTCTGAGTCATCTCTGTCACCGCCTCCAACCTTAGGTCTTATTAAAATTTGATGACTGTTTGCTTTGAGGAGCTTATTCTTTAAGCAAGAAGCATGTTTAAAATAATCAAAAATTATAGGCGGCAATAATGAATTCTTTAACTCATTTAGCAAATTTTTACTAATTGCCAATCTTGGCCTGAATGTAGAAATGAATAAGACAGACTTGTTACCTGACTTCGTAGGCTTTAAATTTGAGCTTAGAGATAGTTCTTTGTTTTTTGTTTTGTTTTGTTTTGTTTTGTTTTAGATGGAGTCTACTCTGTCTCCCAGGCTGGAGCTCAGTGGTGCGATCTTGGCTCCCTGCAACCTTCAGATTTTGGGTTCAAGCAATTCTCCTGCCTCAGCCTCCCAAGTAGCAGCTGAGATTACAGGTGTGAGCCACCACACCCGGCTAGTTTTTGTAATTTTAGTAGAGACAGGGTTTTGCCATGTTGACCAGGCTGCTCTTGAACTCCTGACCTCAAGCGATCCGCCCACCTCAGCCTCCTAAAGTGCTGGGATTACAGGAATGAGCCATCCCACCTAGCCTAGAAATAGATTTTTTTTTTTTTTNAGATTTTAAGTAACAAAGTATAAAGATGATTTGTGATTAGTGAGAAGACAGATTGCAGAATAGACACATGGCACAGCATGTTCAAAGGCCCTGAGGCTATAAGAAGCTTAGTCCTTTGGATAAACAGAGAGGATTGGTGTCAGTGACACAGGAATAGATATAGAATGGCAGGAGATCAGCTTAGGGGGCTGGGCAGGGGTCAGATCATATAAAGATTTTAAGGTCATGTTAAAAGGTCTGGAATTTATCTTTAAATCAAAGGAAAATCACTAAAGAATATTAAGCAGGACTTCAAGGGATCAAATTTAGTTTTTCTTTTTTTTTTTAAACAACATTATTTCTGGTTGCTGCATGAATATTAGATATGAGAAGATAAATTAGGAGGGTAAAGGATGATTCCAACTCATGTTAATGAATATGTTTAGGTTATATCATGTGTAATGTCAATGGTAATCTAGAAAGTGGATAGATTTGAGAGATTTTTAGGAGCTGGAATCCACAGTTTTTAGAGATTGTGTGTGTGTGTGTGTGTGCGTGTGTGTGTGTTATTGTGTATGTGTTATTGCATTGGATGGATGATGGAGGCATGAGGGAGAAGAAAATGTCAAAGATGACTCCGAGGTTTCTGGATTGAGCAGCTTTGTGAATGTCAGTACATTAAAAAATGCTTATATGGAATAATTTAAGAAATGAGAGGCTACTCACCCCAACCTCTCTCATCAATCTTTTGAACTTGAAATTATATCCGGTCTTATATAGTATTCGAGTATCTCATATAAAAAGGCAAATAAAACATCCAGCTCAGAAGCCCATAAATGTTCTCTGTGACTCAGAACCTCTTACTGTTTAATGCAATAGATTAAAAAAAAAAAAAAAGTCTAAAAAAGTTTTAGTTTTCTGCCACTCCCACCCCCATTTCCCTCCAT